>NC_042615.1:57867224-58181174 GCF_901001135.1 Rhinatrema bivittatum | reverse complement strand
TAAGGAGAAATTTGAAATTCTAAATTGAGGATAAGAAAGCTCCACTCTCCTGTGGTAATATCTAAAAGTCCCTCCCCCAGTTGATAATTCCTGAGGCGATTTCCATGGTCCCTCAGAGGTGTGGACTTAGTTGCTAGTTCAGCTGAAGGCAGCGGGTGCAGGAGGCCGAGTGTGGCAGTGACAGCAGATGCCCTCTCCCACTGCAGCCAGAGACCATCTCTGTACTCAGCCAGTAAATGCTGAGTAAGGTTTTAAAAAAAAAGTTTTTAATCTGAATCAAAGATAGAGGGGTTGGGATTGGGGAACTGGGCAGCCTAGCAGGTTGAGCAGCCCCTGGTGGGCTAGGCCCAGCACAAGTTTTTTTCTTGCACGCCACATGGTAGGCTGCGGCGGCCATTTTCGTGCGCTCTTGTGCATGTTCTGCTGCCCTCTGTAGGCCATCAGTGTGTGCAGTATGTCAACTCTACACACGCATTGGGGTAGATTTTCAAAGGGTTACGTGCGTAATATATGCGCGGAACCCCCGAAAACCTACCTCAGCACGCACTGAGCCTATTTTGCATAGGCTCGGCAGCGCGTGCAAGCCCTGGGACGCACGTATGTCCTGGGGCTTTCAAAAACAGGCAGTCCGGGGGCGGGGTGTTGGTCCAGGGGCGGTCCGGGGGCAGTCTGGAGTCCTCCGGCACAGCGGCCGTGCCGGAGATTCGTGCACCGGCAGCTGGCCGGCGCCCGCAAGTTACGCCTGCCAGAGGCAGCCTGGCAGGTTGAGCAGCCCCCAGCATAACTTGGTGAAACAAGGTGGGGGGGGGGGGGATTTAGGTAGGGCTGGGGGTCGGATAGATAGGGGAAGGGAGGGAAAGGTGGGGGGGAGCTAAAAAAAAGTTCCCTCCAAGGCCGCTCCGATTTCAGAGCGGCCTTGGAGGGAACGGGGAAAGCCATGCAGCACGCGCATGTTTTAAAATCGGGTGTACATTTGTGCGTTCCGGGTAGCGCGCACAAATGTACCCCGCGCGCGTAACATTTAAAATCTGGCCCATTGTGCACTTGGTTTTGGGTGTGCTTTTTACTCCCACAAACCTTTTTTACACGCTTAACTTGGTGCACAGGTTGTGCGTGCACCTTGCTGCGCTTGCTCCTAGTGCCTATTTTTTGGGATTCTTTCTTTTTTGAGCACTAGCCGTTCTGACGCATGATTACCACAGCAATGGCCATTGCTTCCCCTTTATCATTTTAGTTGCCCTTCTCTGTTCCTTCTCCAGTGCAACGATATTTTTTTTTTGAGATGCGGCGGCCAGAACTATATACAATACTTAAGGGCAGATTTTCAAACCAGCACGCGGGCGCAGATTTGTTCGCGCAAGCCAGTGCGAACAAATCTATACCCAATTTTATAACATGCGCTCGCAGCTGCGCAAATGTTATAAAATCCAGGGTCAGCGCGCGCAAGGGGGTGCACAATTGTGCAACTTGCGCGCGCCGAGCCGCTCAGCCTGCCTTCGTTCCTGTTACATTTTCTGCTAGGAGTTAGCAATCTGTTAGAGTTGCTCCCGCAGAGGGGATGAACTAGCAATGTACTCAGCTCTTGGTGAGAGCTGAGCACTGTAATGTGAAATGGTGAATCCTTGGGCCAATGGCAGATGACAGCGCCCTCAGGAGGATATCATGAGAGGGACCACCAACTAGGCTGGAGTATGGAGACAGACACAGATAGTTCTTTATTAGACAGGAAGTAGAACCACGAGAGGTGGCAGTAGTGAGCTGATGTGCCCGGCAGGGCTGAAGTCCTTCAGATACTGGAACTGCTATCTCCGGTTTTGCTGAACTGTAGAGAGAGACTCAAAGATAGTGAGTAGACAGGGTATGCTGGATACATAACCAGAAGTAGATGATACACTCACATAGATTATTAAGAGGGTTCAGCAGCTGGAGAGAGTTAGGCCCTCAAGGAGCGAGTACCTGGTTCCAGGGACAGCTCTGAGAGAGCGATGGTAACTCACAGTTATCTATCTCTGTAATGGTTTCTAGGCAATAGAGAATAGTTAGTATATTCAGGAACAGGAGCCTCTAGGCGAGTACTGGTTCCTATATGCAAACTGAAATAAGAACTCACAATATCTGTATATGAAATAGCTTCTGAATTAGAAGAGAGTCTTCAAAGGGTTTTAGGAACATGGGCCCTCAAGGAGTGAGTACCGGTTCCTATCTGCAATCTGTAATAATAACTCATGATCTCCATACCTGCGATAGCATCTTAGACAGAAGAGAATCTTCAGAGTTCTAGGAACATGGGCCCTTGAGAAGAGAGTACCGGTTCCTATCGGTCATCTGAAATAGAAACTCACAATGTTCACGTCTGCAATTGCTTCCAGGTAATAGGGAGTCTTCTGAGCGTTCAGGGACATTGGCCCTCGAGGAGCGAGTACCAGATCCCGTCTTAGCAATCTGAAAACAAGAAGAGAGAGCGGGGCCCCCGAGGAGCGGGTACCCCTGGTAAGTTCGAGGAGGCAGAGTAGCTTGGACGAATCCTTGCTAAGTCAATTCGTAAGCGAAGCAAAGACCTTTTATGTTGGAAGCGGATGACGTCACTACGGGGGGACGCCCCCGAGGTTCGCCCCTTGCTGGTACAAACTTCGGAGCGTGCGCACCCTACGCCATCAGGAACATGGCGGATCCTCAGCGTCAGGCCGGTCCGGGGACACCAGAGAGAAGTGGCATGGAGACGCCGTGGCAGCAAGCTGACCATCAGACCCGGAGGGAGTCGCCAAAGAGGTAGAGAGGGTGGAGCGAAGGCGAAGAGCAGGCACGAATGCAACAGTTCCCTCCGAGGTCGCTCCGAAATCGGAGCAGCCTCGGAGGGAACTTTCCTTCTGCCCTCCCTGCACCTTCCCCTCCCTTCCCCTACCTAACCCGCCCCCTAGCCCTAACTAGAACCCCCCCTTACCTTTGTTGAAGAAGTTACGCCTTCCTCCCGGCAGGCGTAACTTACGCGCGCCGGCCTACGGCTGGCCTGCGATCCCGGGCACAGTGGCAAATGGCCGCTGTGCCTGGAGGCTCAGGCCACGCCCCTGGACCGCCTCAGACCACCCACGCCCCGCTCCTTTTTGCAAGCCCCGGGACATACGTGCGTCCCGGAGCTTGCGCGCCACCAAGCCTATGCAAGATAGGCTTGGCACGTGCAGGGGCAGCTTTTCGGGGGTTACACGCATATCTTATGTGTGTAACCCTTTGAAAATCTGCCCCTTAAGGTGTGGTCTCACCATTGAGCAATACAGAGGCATTAAGACATTTTCTGTTTTATTCACCATTCTCTTCCTAATAATTCTTAACATTCTGTTTGCTTTTTTGACTGCTGCAGCACACTGAACCAATGATTTCAATGTATATCCACTATGACGCCTAGATATTTTTCCTAGGTGGTAGCTCCAAATATGGAATCTAACATCATGCAACTACAACAAGGGTTATTTTTCCCTATATAAGAACATAAGAACATGTCATACTGGGTCAGATCAAGGGTCCATCAAGCCCAGCATCCTGTTTCCAACAGTGGCCAATCCAGGCCATAAGAACCTGGCAAGTACCCAAAAGCTAAGTCTATGCATCACCTTGCACTTGTCCACATTAAATGTCATCTGCCATTTGGATGCCCAATCTTCCAGTCTCCAGGGGATAGAAAATAAGCATAAAATTCATGGGTAGTTGTGTATGAGTGCTCATGGTACCAGGTTCTAGTCCCTCTTTTTGACTGAGCAGGAAGAGGAAAGTATCAAACCAAAATAAAAAACACTTTTGCAAGCGGCGAGCTTTCATCATGAATTAATGCTGCTATTGTCCTTGCAATAGTGGGTAAAGAAAGATATAACAGGAGATGTTATTTGTTAGAAGAGAACAGTTTGCAGTCTCGTGGGTATCATTGCGAATACCTATAACAATATCTTTTGAATTAATGTCTAAACAAAAACTAGCAGCCGGAACCAACCCACTTGCATATTAAATGTGTATGTGAGGGCTCATGCAGTGTCTACAAAATTATAGCAATGCCATGAAAAGAGCATTTCATACATTTAAAAAGGGGGCTGGAGATGGAGGTTCACACTGCAGCTGGCTAAAGCACTCAAAAGAAATTTTACATGCTTATTTTAATCACTTTCAGAGCCTTTAAAAATGTGTACAAAATGCTTTATGTTATAAAAAAAAAATAGGGAGGAATGGATTATTTCCTAACAGCAGACTGTTGATAAGTGTTGGAAAAGGGTGCACCACAGGGGCCATGGCCTGACCAGAATCTGTCCCTTCCCGCAGAATCACTGCAGAAGATCTGGGGCTGAGTCAGGCAAGCAGAAACTGCTCAGGGGCAGAAAGAAGAGAGTTAACTATGTGTCGGACCTGGTCTTCCACCTCTGCAGCTCTGGGCCTGAATGCTGCCTTGAACCACAGGGGACTCCATACAGCCATGCGGTTCAAAGCAGCAATTGGGCCAGGAGGCAGAGAAGGATGCAGCTCTAGGCAATGCCAGTCTCCTCCTCCTGCCACTGACTACTATGGGGGGGGGGGGGGGGGGGGAGAAAGGAATGAAGGAAAAGGGCAAGGGAGAGAGAGGGGGAAGGACCATTGGGGGGGGACAGGGGACATGGAGTGGATGTAGCTTGCTTGGCTTGTTCCCCACTCCTCCACAACCAAAATGGTGTTCTGCTACCCCTGGGATTGTGGTTTTGGATGAAAACTTCCTGCATAGATGGTGTGTCCTCTGTGTGTCCATTTTAAGTAAACTTCCCTTTCAGTCACCAGAAACTTGATCACGGAACTCAGAGTAAAATCAAGTTTTAGAGGGCACAAGTGCCTCTGTCGAAGCCTGTGCTCTCCAGATTCAAAGGTAAAATGAAACACTGACTTCACATTTGAATCTCCCACCATGGCTGAGATTCATGCCTACAGTCCAAACCAACTTGGCCAAGGCACAGAAGAAAAGGTCTTTATAGAGATGTACAGACTCGATGCAGAGGTCTGCCCATGTCCTGCTCCTCTACATAAATGTAACTGCCTTTCCTTGGGGCCACCTTCAGAGGCTGAAGAAGGTGTCATGTGCACTGCTGCAGCTCAGGGAACAATCAGGGTCTTCCAGATATCGCCTGCGGGGACCAGATCAGTCTCTGGGAGGCCCAGGAGAAGGCTTACTATACCACCAAGAAGTCCAAGATCCACCCCATGTCTTTATTCCAAATGAGAAAATGTTTTGAAAGTTCAAAGGTAAAAAAAATTCTTCATAGGAGAAGTCTTCAGTTGAATCACAGGATACAGTCCAGAAAACTCAAACAAGATCAGCAGAAACATTCTTCTTCAAATAAGCTTCTTTGAGGAAGAACTTACACTCACTCCTAATTAGTCCCAAGGTCTCCTGGGCAACATGGATAAAACATTCTTTCCCAAAGCTTCTCTATCAAGGGCAGTACCCCTTTGACTTCATGACCCTTCTTCTGGATGGCTGTAAGAATCTTTGCAGTAATCACCTCTGTATTAGGAGTTCTTACGCTCCCAAAATCTAACTCCAACACTCTCCCCAGATGCCTGGAAAAGCATCTTAAATAACCTCTTATCTCACCCATTATATCACTCAATTTGAGGTACAACTCTCAAATCCCTCTTTCCCATTCCTTAACAAGAAGGACATTTGCAAAGTGCACAAACCCTGTAACCTACACAACTTCTGCAGTACCAGAACTCTATGTTCTTTAGGTAACCTTTTAGAGAGCAGGAACCCTCTAAGCACATTCCTTAATGAACCTGGAAAGCTGGAACTCTCTAGAAATTTCTATCACACTGCCTAGTGACCCTAGTCAGAGTTACATATAATCACTCACTTGTGGTGCAAAAGTAACCTCTGAGGGCATCCAGAATTAGGAATGTGCATTCATTTGAAATGAATAAGGATTTCAAATAAGAAATGGTCATTTTTGTTTCAATTTGTTTCAAATTAACCGAATCCCTACCGGGTGCAAACACCCTGGAAATATTCAAGTGTTTCTTTTTATCAAACAGTGCGTGCTATTAGCAAATAGTGTGCATTATTTGCTGAGGAAAAAAAAAAAAGAAACCCAGCCCCCATCCTCCCCTACCATCTCCTGCACCCCTGCCACTTCCTTACCCCTGCCATAGGGATTTGCAGCTGAAGAAAAGGGTAGGAGCAATCCCTACTCACACCTTTCCCACCAGAGTCCCATGAAAAATTGCCCTGAGCTGAGTTGATGATAACAAAAATGGTGCTGTTCTAAGGGCTGGCCAGTACTATTTTTTCTATAGCTGTATGTTTGTTCTGCTGCAAATATACCTCCACAAAAGGGGTAAATGGGAACTAAAGAGGTCCCCGCTGTTGCGATGCTGTTCACGGGCCTAGCTGCGAGCAGCCTCTCACCTCTTCGCTAATCTCCCCTGATGCCATCCCTGCAACCTGGAGGCCACCACCTGTCTTCCGCAGCGGTCGGAGCCACCACCATTCAGCCTTTGCGGCCCGGTGGCCGCTGATGTCACCCTCCTACACTGTGGGCTCTGCCGCCATGCTCCCATGCGGCTTGGAGGCCGCTGACATTCTCTTTTTTCTTCAAGGCTCTCCATTCTTCATGGGAAATCCTTCGCCATTTTCTTCTATGGTTCCTGGTCTCTTGTCGGATCCCGTGTCTTCATCTTTAGATGTCCCTGATGTCTTCCCCTTCAGATGTTCCTGATGTCCTCATCGTTAGCTGTCCCTGATGTCCTCGTCTCTAGATGTTCCAGATGATTCTGACTTCAGATGTCCTTGTCTTCAGATGCCCCTAATGTCCTTGTCTTCAGATGATCCTGATGTCTTTGTCTTTTGATGTTCCGCTTCCAAGCGCCACTTCTTTCCGGCTCCTCTCTTTGGAAGCCTTGTCCTTGGTTGTCCTTGGTTCCAGGTCCGCCCTAGCCACCCCCCCCCAGTGGATCCTGCTTGCAGTGAACCTGCCAGGGCGCCGGTCACACTGGGTCACTGAAGCTTCTACTCTGGCTGGAGCCTGCTATGAGTGTTGCCCGGATTCCACTTCATCCTGAGTTTTAACCTTTCTGGCATCTATCTACTCACCAAGAGTCCTCGTCTACCTAGTTCCCTTAGCCTGTCCTTGTGCGGATGTTCCAGGTTCCGGGGGCCAACCTTTGCCCATCCAGCGGACCCTGCTGTCAATGGATCTGCCAGGGTACTGGTTGTAACGGGTCACTGAAGCCTCTTCCGGCTGGACCTATCTTAAACTGCCTGGATCCTCTCTTCATCCTGAAGCCTCAGCCTTGCCTTAGCCATGTCCAGTCGCCTAGTGTCTTTGCCCGACCATGTCTCCAAGTACCTTCGCCCGACTATGTCTCCAGTACCATCGCCTGTCCTCGACCTCTGTCTGTCCTGTTGCATCTGCCATTTCCAGGCGGCAGGTCTGAAAGGGCTATCGAGTGGCTGGAGGGCTACCCCAGAAATCAGCATTGCATTGTTGGGTCTCTTCCTGTGCATTCAGGTTCGGCAGAGGTCAGAGTTCCTGGTCTTCAGCATGTCCGCCCAAGCTTGGACATGCTTTGCCTGTCTAGTGAAGTATACAACTTTCAAAAATTGTCTTTACCCCTGAGTATTAAAAAAAGGGAGGGGGGGGGGAAACACATCCACCCCAATATTACCAGTTCATAAAGAGTGCGCCCTGTCCTAAACACAAAATTGTGTGGGAAAAAACAATCAAAAAAATGATGTTGGAGCTGGTTAGATAACAAAAAAAACCCAAAACAGATGAGCACTGCAGTGTCTGAAAGATCTCTATCACCTGGGGAGCTTCCCCAAATGGTTTACTTGGTACTAAACAGAATGCTGGCCTGGTTTCAATCTCTTACAGAAAGACTATGGTCCACCAGTTTTTCTTTCCCATCAAGGGTTTATGCTTGACTTCGACTGAAAAGCTGAAGCAATTAAAATGAGATACTGAATTTGGGGACAAAAGGCAAGGAAATGAACCTTCTCCTTCCTCTGCTAAAATACTCTCTGTGCAAAGTTTAGATTACTTAACTCATTCTCTTAAGAGGTCGATCCAACCATGTGTTCCTGGGTCTGGATAACTCTGGAAAGGAAGTCTCTCAGTTTTTCATCTCTGTCCCTTGTTGGGATTTACTTGTAGCTCAGCTATGAAGCAAGAATAGCTGTCTGTTTCTTTATTTCCTCAGAACACAGACTTATATCTCTCCCTCTCGATAATTAATTCTTCAGGAAAATACTAATTTCAGGGCTATCCGATACACTCCTCTCTTCCTGGCTACTGGCTCCAACATCTGGCCATCCCCACCCAACATACACAGACAGAGCCAGCCAAATTGTGCCTTTTCTACCTTAACTAGGGTGCATTCTTTACAAACTGATACAATTGGGGTGGATCTGTTACCCCCCCCCCCCCCGCCTTTTTTGAGTGCTCAAGAGTAAAGGCAATGTTTGAAAGTTGTGTACTTCACTGCCTTTCCTTCCCTATTTTTTTTTTTACTATCTATGAGTATGTTGGTTGCCATAGTTAACTGGCCATACCCATCATTCCTTTGACTTCCTCCTCTGCTGGCTATGCAGTGCTGTTCTCTGGGTAGGCTAAACAGTACAGTCCTTTTCCTAACTTGTTAACACTGTGAGTACTGGGTGTTGGTTCTTGTAGAACATTTGTCATTCACAGGAAAACACTTGGGTTTTTGTCATATATTTATATTCCTTCACCTTGGCTGTGGTGACTTGTAGTCTCTGAAGGATTGAAAACCCCTTTTTGACAGGTCCAAAACACATCGCTCAGATCCAGATACAGTTCGGTCCATATTGTAGGGCTCCAACACATGATAGCTTGTGAGGGCAGGAATCTGGTTTATAGTAATTTGCCTAATTGGGAAATAATCATGGGGAGAAAGAAGTAATTTGCCTTCCAGG
Organism: Rhinatrema bivittatum; assembly: GCF_901001135.1. Classification (NCBI taxonomy): domain Eukaryota; kingdom Metazoa; phylum Chordata; class Amphibia; order Gymnophiona; family Rhinatrematidae; genus Rhinatrema; species Rhinatrema bivittatum. Next base: position 58,172,236 of record NC_042615.1, on the reverse strand, counting down.
TACTTCAGCTTAGAAGGATGGGCAGAGAGTCCAGAAGTTAACTAGACAAATGCAAAATGGAGGTGAACTGTATATCATTATACGCCTAAGTCATAGGTGTAGTTTGCCTGCTTAGTATGGGCAGAGAGCAAGAGGTAGGGAGGTCATATTGGTGGGGGAAGGGGAGCTGATTTAACAGTAATTCCCTAAAACTATGCATATGACCTAGGTACAAATGACCTCACAAGTAATGAGCTAGTAAACAATCAAACACAGTTCAAAGAATTGGGATGGGGATTGCGATCAGGGCTGGTTCTAGGCAAATGACCCCCTTGGTGAAAATCGGTTCTGTGCTCCAGACCAGCATAATGGATGATGCCGGCAGCACCCAGGGTGTCCCTCGTCTCATGGCACCTGGATGACTGTTTAGCATGCCCTACCCAAAGCCTGGCACTGGTTGCTAGATCGTAGCTGTTTTAGTGACCTTTTTGGAAATGCTATCTGCTTACAAAGGGGAGTAGGAGAAATTAATCCACACCGTTGCGATGGTATAGAAAAGTTTTAAAATAAATAAATAAATAAATCATTATTAAAAGATTTGAACCGAGAAGGCTGTGGGTACATTGGTGATTGGGTATGCACCTGACAGGATACATATCTTTACAAATGGGATGGATTATATTCATCTAAGAACTCCATTACAGTCCTTAGCCATTATTTCATGCCACATTTAGACCAGCATATAAACCAGGAGTGGCCAACTCCAGTCCTTGAGAGTCATGAACAGGCAAGGTTTTCAGGATAACCACAATGAATATGCATGAGATAGATTTGCATACAATGGAGGCAGTGCATGCAGATCTATCTAATGTATATTTATTGTGGATATCCTGAAAACCTGGCCTGTTTGTGGCTCTCAAGGACCAGAGTTGGCCACCTTTGATATACACTAAGCAAGAGGGTGGCACAAAGTACTCTCAACCACAAGCAAAAACTGTTCAGATAAACAAGTAGGCCCTGAAAGAATAAAAGCCCAAATAAAGCAGGCAAAAGAAGAAAGCAAGCAAAAGTAGAGAAAAGAGAGCTTCAGGGGGGGGGAGTCTATTTGTGGGTTTTGAACTGGGGTCTTTCTGGGTGAGGACTACAGCTTTACTCCCAGAGCCACAGAGTAGTTCTAGAAATAAAGCTCACTCTGGCATAAAAATAGCCTGCCATATAGCTCCGCCCCCTGAGGATCTGGATTGGTACTCAGGGGAATCAAAAGTGATGGGATACCTCACAGGTATTTCCAGCATTTAGATGGCATGGTGGCCAGCACAAAGTGAGAGATCCCTGAGGAGACCTGTGAGTTTACCAAGCAACGTGTTCATGTTACTGTGATATTGATTGTCTGTCTAAAATTATGTTGTATATTGTCACTGGAAGGATTCTTTGGTACTAAGATCTGGACTGTATCTTGACTAAGTATAAACCTTTTTCCCTTGAATGCCTGCAGCCATAAGTCTGGAGATATTTGTGTTACATCTTTAAATAAACCCCTTTGCAACCTTCATCCTGTGTCCATGTGCTTCAGGAACTTTCGGTCCTGAGAGCTGCTAAAAATAGAAAAAATAAAAAAAGAACAAAAGGAAATAAAGGAAATAAAGGAACAGGGAAGTGGAGTATCATCTTGGAGAGTCATGTGTGCAAATGCACAAAGTTGTGTTGACAAAATCACAGATCTGGAGGCTATCATGGCAGAGGCAGACGGATATAGTGGCAATCACTGAGTCTTGGTATGATGGAAACCAGGCTTATGATGTGACCGTCCCAGACTTGTTACCCCTAATAGGACTCTTATCCTGAGACTTCCTTAGGTGCTCATAAAGACCATAATCTCTCCTTTGATCTCTGTCTGAATTTAGCCTTATTAAACATATGCATAAGCATCGTTAACAATCATGAGACTGACAGCCCCACAGAGACCTCCTGACTTGTAACAAGAGTAAAGGCCAGTCAAATTCCCTTTCCCTGTGATGTCCTTTCTCCTGCCTTGGGTGTTGATCTCTGAAATGTCAAATGGCAGGAGGGTTTAATCCAGGCTGGCTCTGTGCTGTCAAGAAGTGTGTACAGCTTTCCATAGAACAATGATAATAAGTCTAATAAGTCCAAAACTCTCAAACAAATCCTTAACTAATCTCCCAGAGAAATACCTCACAAAAGACTCAGATTCTCAGAAATACTACCAAAGCCAATAACAGTTTCTCTCTCACATTTCCTTTTCTGCAGTCCTGTTTGGTTGCTCCTGTGTAGCTCATGTTTTCATTTGTAAAAGTGAAGATTTGATTTATATATTATACCCACTTAATTCTTTGCATATTGAGTTATATCATCTAAAAAATAATATTTTAGTAGACGTGGCACAAATTAGAATGAAAGGAAGTCTTGCCAAAAGCAGGGCAGATGTAGGTAGGGAAGCATTATTTTTAATTGCCTCCTCCTGTCATTTTTGTCCTGTTTTCACTTGCTTGAAGTCAGGGGCAGATTGGCCTATCGGGGTATCGGGATCCCTCGGTTGGTCGGTCACAATGGTCACGTGATCTGCTGAGAGGGGCTGCTGCGGAAGAAAGTCTCAGTGGGGCCGCAATAGAGCGCAACACTCCATGGCTTGATGAAGGGCTGGGCTGCAACAGAGCTCAACCTGCTGCAGCTCAATGAAGGGCTCGGTAAGGCTGTGACGGAGCGCTGTGGCTTGATGAATATTTACATCGAGCTCAACGCCTTAATCTGTGGCAAGCACGTTGGGCCCTTTTCTTCACATGGTTTGATTTCATGCTCCGCTGTCGACCAGCCTGTAAAAACCTGTGAGCAGACGCCCTCTCTCGCTCTTTCAACATTGAAGACAAACCCAAACCCTCTCAACATATCATCAAACCCACTAGAATTCTCTTGGCCGCCACAATGCCAGTTCCACCGGTGAAGACCTTGGTTCCTCTCAGACTCCGGAACAAAATCCTCCATTGGGCTCACGACTTGCGGATCGCTGGACATCCCGGTCAATCATGGACCCTGGCACTCCTCCAGAGATACTATTGGTGGTCCACCATGAAAAAGGACGTCCGAACCTACGTCGAATCTTACCACACCTGTGCCCAACAGAAGAACCCTACTGGTCGACCTTAGGATCTGCTTCACCCGCTGCCTGCTTTGAAGGAACCCTGGACCCACATCTCAATTGACTTTATCGTTGACCTCCCTCTGTCTAAGGGTAACACCACTATCTGGGTGATAGTGGATTGATTTTCTAAAATGGCACACTTTGTCACCTTGCCTGCTCTTCCATCTGCTCCTCAGCTAGCTAGGCTGTTTGTTCACCATTTCTTCCGGCTACATGGCCTTCCCAAGTACATTCTTTCTGATTGAGGATCTCAATTTACTGCTAAATATTGGAGGTCTCTATGCAGGAAGTTTGACATTAGTCTCAAATTCACCACTGCCTATCACCCTCAAACCAACTGAAAGAACGAATCAAACTCTCAAACAATTCCTGAGATCATATGTCAACATCAAGCAAGATGATTGGGCAGAACTGCTTCCTTGGGCAGAGTTCGCTCTCAACTCCCATCCATTGTCTGCAACCGGGTCATCACCGTTCCAGCTGGTCTACGGCAAACAGCTGCTCCCGCCCCTACCAATGCCCATCACAGAGCCCTCACCCGCAGCTCAGTTAATGGTGAAGGAACTTCATTAGCTCTGGTCCCTCACTCGGCAACTATTGGGCAAGGCAGGACAGACCTCTAAGAGATTTGCTGATGCCCATCGTAGGCCTAACCTGCAATTCAAACCAGGCGAAAAAGTGTGGCTTAGCACAAGCTACATCCAACTGAAGCTCCCTTCCATGCACTTAGCCCTCTGCTACATTAGACCCTCTGTAGTGCTATGCCGCCTGGGCTCGGTCTCCTATCAGCTCCGGTTGCCTTCAGCTCTCAAAATTCATAACTCCTTCCATGTATCCCTCCTCAAGTCCTTGGTATTGTCCTGGCCTTCTAGCAAACCGCCTGAACCTCAACCCCTCACTTCCGATGAGGACCTCAAGTATCAGGTCCATGATGTCCTGGATGTCAGGAAACATGGGCGACGATGGGAATACCTCCTCTCCTAGGAGGGCTTCAGGCCCAAAGAGAACTCCTGGGAACCATCATCCAATATCCTGGACAAGGACCTCATTGCTAGTTCCATGCTACTCATCCTCTGAAACCTAGACCTTGTGGGAGAGGGCCTAGAAAGGGGGGGGGGGTACTGTTAGTGCCACCGGCACTAATAGGGTGCAGGTGCCTTCCCTTACCCGCTGTCCGCTTCCTCAGGTCTCCTCTGGGCTTCGTGCCGTGGCATCAAGCCAGTACCACTGCTCCCCGGGCCTTCCTGCTGCCACGTGGCTCTGACGCTGCTGGCCCCGACTCCTCCTGGTGTCCCCCTAGCTCACGCACGCACCGGAATCCTGCTCTTAAGGATGCCGTGGTGGGAAAATCTAGCCCGACCCTTAGCTGATGTCAGGATTCTGCACATATAAGGAAGCTTCCCCGGATACACTCCGACTTGGCAACAAATCTGCTTCGCTTCAGTGGAGTCTTCTGTGCTTTGTTGGTGCCTTGAGTCCTGTTCCTGCCTTCCAAGTCCTGTTCCTGCTCCTGCTCCCATCCTTTGGTTCCTGCGGACAGATCTTCTGGCTTCTGACCTCGGACTGGCTATCAGCGATCCTCTGCCTACTGACTCTGGACTGGCTATTGGCAATCTTCTGGCTTTTGATCTTGGACTGACTTTGGACAATTCTCCCGGCTATTACCCAACCTTCTTCACAGGGGCCCACCTAATACCAGCCGGCTCCCGCACCCAAAGGCTCAACCTGGGGGAACGGGGTTGGTACTAGCGAAGCTCCAGCTGGCCCCTGCACCAGCTCAACCTCGCCTCCCGATGGTGGGGACCTGCGGTGGTTCGCCCTCTCAGGTTGTGGAAACTCAAGCTCAGGCAAGGGGTCCACATTCTCGACCATCTCCACAACAATACTGCTAGTGATCACACCGCCAGGGGGGTGGAGTTAGCAATCTGTTGATGATCATGCTGCCAGGGGGGGCGGATTTAGCAATCTGTGGTGAATCTGCTAAGGAGTTAGCAATCTGTTATGGATCACCACGTCCAGAGGGGAGGAGTGAGTAATCTGATCAATGCTGCTCCCTCAAGGGGAGGAGCTAGCAATTTGTAATACTCTGTAGGCGGGGTCAATGATCTGTTGTGGGTTGGCTCCCACAATGTGGCAGTCTGTATGATACCGCTCTAGTAGTGTAAGGAATAAACACTTAGTGGAAATTGGTGAATCCTTGGGCCGATGGCAGATGACAGCGCCCCCAGGAGGATATCCTGAGATGGACCACTGGCTAGGCTGGAGTATGGAGACAAACACAGATAGTTCTTTATTAGACAGGAAGTAGAACCACCAGAGGTGGCAGTAGTGAGTTGATGTGCCCAGCAGGGCTGAAGTCCCTCAGATACTGGAACTGCGATCTCTGGGTTGCTGAGCTGTAGAGAGACACTATAGGTAGTGAGTAGACAGGGTATGCTGGATATATAACCAGTAGCAGACGATACACTCACAATTGTAGATATCTGTAATGGCTTCTATGCAGCAGAGAGTCTTCAGTATATTCAGGAACAGGAGCCGTAGGCGAGTACTGGTTCCTATATGCAGTCTGGAATAAGAACTTACAATATCTGTGTATGAGATTGCTTCTGGAATAGAAGAAAGTCTTTGGAGAGTTTTAGGAACATAGGCCCTCGTGGAGCAAGTACCGGTTCCTATCTGCAATCTGTAATAGTAATGTACCAGATATAGGTATGCGATAGCTTCTGAGATACAAGAGAGTCTGTGAAGGGTTTTAGGAACATGGGCCCTCGTGGAGTGAGTACCGGTTTCTATCTGCAATATGAAATAGTAATGTACCAGAAATAGGTATGCGATGGCTTCTGAGATAGAAGAGAGTCTATGAAGGGTTTTAGGAACATGGGCCCTCGTGGAGCGAGTACTGGTTCCTATCTGCAATCTGCAATAGTAACTCACGATCTCCGTACCTGCAATAACGTCTTAGACAGAAGGGAGTCTTCAGAGATTAGGAACATAGGCCCTTGTGGAGCGAGTACCGATTGCTATCTGTAATAGAACTCACAGTGTTCATGTCTGCGATCGCTTCCAGGCAGTAAGGAGTCTTTTGAGCATACAGGGACGTAGGCCCTTGAGGAGCGAGTACCAGATCCCGTCTAGCAGTCTGAAATCAAGAAGAGAGAGCGGGCCCCCTGAGGAGCGGGTACACCTTGGTAAGTTTGTGGAGGCAGAGCAGCAGAGAAGTTTCCTCCTTGCTAACTCGATTCAAAGTAGCAAATGAAGACCTTTTAAGTTGGAAGTAGATGATGTCACCACGGGGGGACGCCCCCAAGGTTTGCGCCCTTGCTGGTACAAACTCTGGAGCGTGCGCGTGCACCCTTATGTCATCAGGAACATGGCAGATCCGCAGCATCAGGCCAGCCCGGGGATTCCGGGGAGAAGTGGTGAGGAGAAGTCGCGGCCGCATCTGTCCATCAGAGCTGAAGGGAGTCACCACAAAGGTAGAGAGGGTGGAGCGAGGACGAGAACAGGCACGAACGCAACAAATACATAGGCTGTCTTTATGTTTTTTTGTTCCATGGGGGTGGTCTAACTTAAATACTGCTTTTATTTGTTTTATGAAACAATATATCTTTATTTGAGATATCATAACTGATTATCATGATGAAATATTTTAATGATATACTTAGTTAATACTTAGTTTCATACTTTCTTGCAGATACCACTATTTTGATACTCACATACATCAGAAAGTCTAAACTGGTACATTTTTTGGTTCTTATCTGCTATTCTCTGTGTTATGGTTCAGCAGAATTTGCTATCTGCATGTCCATCTGATATTCAGATAGTAATTTTTCTTTTTAGAAAGAACTGGGTGGGTGGAGGAAGATAGGATTTACACTTGAGTTTAACAATCCAAATATATATATAAAAAATAACGATTAGCAAGCTGTACATTGCCAGTGGGAGATGCTTATGATGAAGGATCTGAGACCATAATTCATCGCAGAGTGGAGAGACACCCAAATAACTGCACATGTGGAGTTTTTGTTATGCAGGCTATGCTGATTGCAGTAGACCTGACATTGAATAATCAATGAGGTGCCTATACACTCTGATGAGCCAGGTGTTTCCTGAAGTCAGAATAGGCTAACCACATACAACTACCAGAATGGAGATTGCAACAGATGACAAAAATTACTGAGACCAATTGCTGCAGACACTCCTGGCAGACTAGAGATATGCTTTGCTATTTTAAATTGGCCAGATTTCTAGGTCAAGCAAACTGGAGGTGCACTTGAGCTTAGATGGGGTTAGGTATTATTGATGAGGGTCATCTGACCAATTACACAGAGTGAGCAATGGGCTCATAGATTTTGCTTTCCCTCTTTAGTGAAGGTATTTTGTATGTTACAGACTGCATTATGGGATGTGGAACTGCTAAGGAGATGGCTGGAAGTAGCCACAGAGAGAAAGAGAAAAAGAGAGAGAGACACACATTAATAATACTTAATAAGAATTTGGTACAAAGAAACTGATAGCATTAAAGTTTGAATTTCTTACCCACTGTTTTATCCCTCATAGACAGGCCAATACAGTACAGTGCGCTCTGGTGGAGCACACTGTTAACCCGTGTTTGGACGCATGTTTTCGATGTGCTAGCTTTACCCCTTATTCAGTAAGGGGTGATAGCGCGTCAAAAACGCGCGTCCAACCCCCCCGAAACCAATAGCGCCTGCAACATGCAAATGAATGTTGATAGCCCTATTAGTTATACCCACGTGATTCAGTAAGTAAAATGTGCAGCCAAGCCACACATTTTATTCTCAGAAATTAGCGCCTACCCAAAGGTAGGCGTTAATTTCTGCCGGCACCAGGAAAGTGCACAGAAAAGCAGTAAAAACTGCTTTTCTGTATACCCTCCGACTTAATATCATATTAAGTCGGAGGCCCCAAAAGTTCAAAATAATTAAAAAAAAAAAATTTGAAAATTGGCCCGCAGCTCGCGGGTTGAAAACCAGATGCTTAATTTTGCCGGCGTCCAGTTTCCGAACCCATGGCTGTCAGCGGGTTTGAGAACCGACATCGGCAAAATTGAGTGTTGGCTGTCAAACTCGCTGACAGCCGCCACTCCTGTCAAAAAAGAGGCACTAGGGATGCGCTAGTGTCCCTAGCGCCTCTTTTTACCAAGGGCCCTCATTTGCATGTGGGCCGATACTAAATCGCGCGCACAAGAGAGTGGCCTGTGCGCTCGCCTGCTCTCCCGTGACTTTTACTGTATCGGCCCGAGAATTAGGCAAGAGTCACTGCTGAAAGATATTGGGACACATTGTTAGGTTGCCTACGTGTTTGTCATCAGAATGAATCCACAAACCCTAATGCAAGTAGAGATACAAAAGACCATCTATGCTGCACATTTTGTGTTTGTCTCTACTATCTTGGACTACATTTATGAACATTTTATACAAAAGACGATTTTTTGGTTTGATTGCTGTAACTTTTTTGATATTGCATTTTACATGATTAGTATTAGAATCATTCACAAATATCACATGAAATGATAATTATGGTAGCATACATACACATAGTAAGTGTGAAATAGTAATTCCTCCGAATTTAGCTCTTGACATATTATTGGCCTTTCTTCATATTTCTAATTATATTGTTTCATGTTTGATATGACATAAAATGCCTGATACCATTAGCCATAATGGATAACTGTAATCCCAGATTCTTTGCTTTGTACCCAAGAGCTAGATATTTTTGCTAGTGCCATGCAATATCATAGTCAGATATTCCAGCGGTACCAGGTAGTGACTAAGGTCATTTTAGTAACAGTGAATCATGTTTATTCTGGACATTTAGTCCTCATAGCCTATTTCCCATCCTGACCATGTTTCAGCTCTTGTGTATCTTTTCTTGTCAAGGGGATATAAATGTAAGTTATTCTCTCCCTGTTGACTGAATTGAAGAATGTACCTCTGTGTATGCTTATCTGCACATTTTTTCTCTTTATGCTTATTTCCAGGTTTTTAGTGAGAAGTACATTATGGGGCAGATTTTAAAAGGGTTACGCGCGCATGTTATAAAATCGGGCGTAGATTTGTGTGTGCCAGGTTGTGCGCACAAATCTACATCCGCGCGTAGCTTTTAATATCTGCCTCTATGTGTTTTGTAGTCCTGTATGAGTCCAATGATCATTTTTTTCTAATACATTTATAGAATTAAGTTCTCCTTTTGCTAGAAGCAGCTTGGCACTTTGCCTCCTAGGCAGGCCACAGACAAGGTCACAAATACAAAGTGGAGACATGACTTAATTAAAGTATAGGAAACCACTTATTTGGAGTGAGACAGGAGATAGAGATCTAACTGTTTTGTGTCTAAAACAAGCAGCTCTCTACTAGTGCTGAGGGATGGAGGTAGTTGGCAGCTGCCCAGGATTAGTATAGACTAAACATAAGTTTTGTGGATATACTTTTAGTTTTGGGACACACACATTTCTGAAACATAATGTATAGGAGTTGAATAATAAGGTTGAATCGTTAAATGTTTAAATGTCCATAATTTTAGAATTATTTTAAAAACATTACAGTTGAATCACAGAAACACACTATCATTCAATTAAGAGAAATAAAAGCTACTTTACAGGATCATGGATTGGCTGTGAATTTGCTGTTAATAGTATCAAGAGGCCTATGCCATACACTCCAGCCCACTTATAGTTGTCAGAGTTGTGTAGAGATTACTGACTATACCTCTATAATTCTTAATTTAACCAAGCATTTAGAAGACAATTATAATCTGCCCCTGACTAGTTAGTTGAACCACAGTAGTAAAGGTTTTGTGTTTATGAGAACAAACGTATTAATCTATTTTCTGATAGGATTTGCATGTTGCATTACAGTGGCCTTTAGTACAAAGGATTATTGTTTGTCTCATACACATTACTATATGTGGAGTATCACTTAGATCAAGAAATGAGAACTCATATGAAGGAGAGCATGCATATGCTAGAGTGTGTCACATGATATAATTTTTTATTAAAGTAGTAAAAAATAAACTAATTTAAATTGGCTTGCAAATATAATACATGATATCACTAAATCCACATTTTTCTTGGCAATCTTTAGGATACTTGTTTTCTTTTAAGAGATTGCGGGTGGAGTGTATTGAATTTATTTTAGGCAGTTAGTTAATTAGATACCCAGAAGACATTGTAAGTAAATAGAGGACATTATATGGTTGATAGTGGATCAAAACAACCACCAAGAATTGATAAATGTGGATCAATATATGTACATTGCACATAGCTTAAACATAACTAAAGGCCTGAAACTGTAGCATGCTGCTTGGAACTAATGAGCTAAGAGATAAGAAGGATACTCTGTTCTTCCTAACATCTGTTTTCTAAGAAATAAGGCTGTTGGACACCAGTATTCAGAGTCTAGCATAGGATGCCTCCCTAACATCCTTCGCCAGGCCATAAATCTTATTGTTACTGTGAGTTTTAAATAACCATAGTTTAACGAGTTATAAATGGCTGTCAGAGTTATAAGTGCAAGTCAGAATACCTAACAATTGCAGATGCTGGATTAAAGCCAGAGAGAATGAGAATATAAGGAACTGCATTTGATTGTGTTCTTTAGATGAGCCACGGACGTGAGCAGGTATTCAGTTTGTGGAGTCTCCGCGTTCATACATCCTTTCATTTTCAAGAAGATACTATCTCATAGAAAGGAAGGCGTATGAGGAAAGTATTTCCTTTATAGATTCTTTTCTTTATTTCTATCTTTGTTATTGTAATAACTATTTGCCTTGATTAAACTATGTAATGCTTATTGTGATGTTGTTTGCTTATTAGTGATATTCACTTTGATATTGTTTATCTTTGCTGATTATACAATTTTCTACCAATTTTTACCATATTTAGTAAACTAAATTTTGCTTTTATAAGACTGTGTGTGTGTTCTATGGCATATTATACTACCACTCAGCCCACCATTTACAATGTTATACCAGAAAGCTTCAGATTGTAACAATCATCCTAGATATCCATGTCAAGCTCTCCCTGTCAGTCAATATTTAAGAATTAGAAGCTTATGTTCCACATTAGAAGCATTTAAAATTCAGTTTCAAGATCTAACTCAATGATTTCAGAACTATGGGTATTCATCGTCTATATCAAAGAGAGCTTTTTTTCATGCATTGTATGGAGATTTATTGCTCCAATATGTTCAATTCAAAAGAGCTTCCAACTTTATTTGTATGCTATGTTACTCTAACAAGTTGATAGCAATTGCTGCAATTGTTTGTAAAAACTGGTACATTTTATAATGTGCTTTCAGAAAGACCATTAACAGATTATATACATGGCTGCAATATTCATTATTGGGTTGTTAGGACAGATCATGTTCAATCAGCAAGAGCGTTTCCAGTTTATTTTATTTATTTGGTGCTTTTTTATAACGGCATTCATGACAGTGTCATATCATGTCGGTTTACAGGAAACTGGGGTACAATAACCTTAAAACATTAACATAGTAAAGAAGTAAGAAAGTTACAATAAAACAGGGGTGAAGAACTGGGGGAAGAAGAAGACAGAGCCTAGGTAACTCAAATATAATGCCAGTTATTTAAAGTGTGCTGAGAGTTCTAAAAAATAATCGTTGTGGTGAATCAGAGACCTTAGCTATGGGGAATCAGTGAATTTATGTAAAGGCAGTTGTGGGGCGTCTACAGTGTGGTCAATGTGACTTTTGCACTGCCTCAACTTAAGGTCTACAGTGGATTCATCCGAGGACAAAAATCTGTTTTACTTAGAAGTGTGATAGAGAATGTATTTCTTCTTAAGTGGTTTATGCATACAATGTTCCTATGATATGATTTATGTCAGTAGGATGAAGCGTCCTGTTAAGAGTTAGATTAATAAAGCACTGTAGCTCTCTATATATGGTGATGGTTCATTGTATTTCATCACAATGCAATTTTGATAACCTGTACTGAACTGTGCTAGACCAGGTCCTTGAATATGGTCAGGCACATGATAGAGAACTCAATAGAAGGGAACAATATTGGATCTTCAGTCTTAATGCAGTTCCCCAGAGGGATGAATTCTGAATTTCAGTGGCTTTCTTTAATGAATTTTTGTGTTATACACTAGGATGTGGGTCCTTTTAGTTACTATGCACATCATGCTTTTTAATGCCACAAGTTGTTAAATAAGTCATTGACCATTTGTGTGATGTATATATTTTTTCACCATTGAAGATCATTTCCGGTCTAGTATATAAGACATCCATTTTTTCAATATAAATGTGATTGTTTGCTCTAATTTTATAGTGAAATCAGCATGTCTGTGAGCCAAGAGCTATCTCGAGATTCTCTGAAACAGAAGGTCCCTTTTGAAAAATGGTCTATGTTGAATATGGAAATGTACCTTGAGGATATGGATTTGCTTCTTTAAGATATGCCCTATGAGAAGTCTTATTGAGATAGGCATTATGATATGCCTCATTGAGATGAGTTATTTTTTTTCAGTCTTCTAAATGCTTTTGCATTTATTGAAGTAAAAAAATGTGTTTAAAAAATGTACATTGCACTGAACACTAAATCACCATATGTGCCTATGATTAAAAAAAGAGAAGAGGGTAAAGATCACCTTTCTCATGGCCGTCTCCTGGTTATGATGGCACTATTACATTAATAACAATAGCTTATATTGGGATTGGGTTCTACTTGATGATTTTAAACAATCTCCACATCCTTTGCTAACTTTGAACCCCCATAAATGCTTTTTTATTCTGGTGTTCCTTTTTAAAATTAAATGTTATATTCCTTCCAGTGATTATGTCGAATTTGATTATAATATGATCACTATTGCCAAGTGGTTCTACCATATTTACCCCTTATACTAGGTCCTGCATTCCAATGAGAACTAGATTAAAGTAGTTCCCCTCTAGTTGGTTCCAGGACCAACTGCTCCATGAAGTAATCATGAATAGAATCCAGGAACTTTAGTTCCAAAGCATGTCTTAATGAGGTGTATTTGAAATATCTTATTATTACTGTGATGCAATTGTACTAGACTGTCTATCTCTGTTAGCATTTCTCAGTCTGTCTCTTAGGGTTGCCAACTGGCTCCAGATTTTCAGGACAGGCTGATCCAGTCCTAGTTTTACTCCTCTGCATGCAGGAACTTATAGTCTTGATTTTCATAGGGAATGTGTTGCATTTGGCGGTCTGTGCTGCAGACCGCCACACTCACCCTTGCACCCAGTGCCGGCTCAGCCTCTCGAATCCCCAATGCGGCCGCCGGCCATGCTCACTCTTTCTCCCAGGGCCGTTCAGGGCTTGACTTCCCTGGGGACTTCTCTCCTGCTCCTGCAGTGCGATGCGCCCCTAAGCAGCGTGTCAGGCTCAGCCTGTCCCTCCTGCTGTCATCATGCTTGGCTCCCCTAGGTGTGAGCGCAAAACTCTTCTCCTTTTAAAGAGCCAGTAGCGGGAATAGCCATAGGACACCTTCCAATGACATCACACGCGGGTCCCTATATTGGAAGCATCAGACATCTCACCAGCACCTCGGCAATAGGTCGACTCACATTGGAGTAGTGCTTTCTTGTGTTCCAGACTCCTGTTTCCCGATCCTTGCTTCCTGCTTCCTGTCTCTGCTGTGGTGTTCGAGAGTTTGAGTCTTCTGTCCTTGGTTCCCTGGCAGTCTGATTTGTCTCCTGAGCTTCTCATCTGTGGTCAGGCTTCCTCTCATCTGTCTTCAGCATCTCCTCATATTCCTGTGGTCCCTCATCTTCCTTCTCCTCGTCGTCATCTTCCTTGGATTGATCTTCTGGCTTTGACCTTGAACTGGACCCTGACTCTGCTTGACCTCCACCTGCCACTGACCATTGCCTGTAGTCTTCGATTAAACTCTGCCTTGACCACTGCCTGAACCTTGTTCCTGACTGAACTCTGCCTGCCTCCAACCCTAGCCTCATCCAGACTCTACTGCCTGTCACCTATTCTGATTGTGGACTGACCAACTGCACTTCCCCACTGTGCTGGCCTGCCTTGTCTTCCAAACTTTGGATCTTCACCTCCACAGAGGCCTGTGCCTAAATCCAGTTGGCCCCGGCACCCGAGGGCTCAACCTAAGAGGAATGAGGGCTGGTATTGGTGAAGCTCCAGTTGGGCATCTGCTCCTGCTAGCTCCACCTGCCGATGGCGGGGACCTGCAGGGCTCCTCCATGCAGATTGTACCAACTTCGCCTTAGCCTAAGTGTCCACTTCCACCTCAGAATGCAATAGGTAAATAAGAATAAGCCCTAGCATGCAATGGAGTAAAACTAAGACTGGATCAACCTGTTCTGAAAATCTGGAGCTAGTTGGCAACCCTACTGTCTCTTCATCCTGGCTAGGTGGGAGATAGTATATTCCAGCTGTTGTATTGTTCCCCATCACAAATGGAATTTTATTCATAAAGATTCCAGACTTTAGTTTGTTTCCTGCAAAACTTTTATCCTGCTTGAATATATGTTATCATATTCCCTAATTTGGTCTGCCATCTTACTTTTATACAGTTTGTACACTGGAATTACAGCATCCCTTTCTACCAGGTCTCTCTGATGCCTATTATGTTTGTATCTTCATTTAATGTAATAGATTCTAAGTCTCTAATCTTATTTTTTAGATTTATGGCATTTATATACGATTACCATATATACTTGTGTATAAAATGAGAAATTTATGACAAAACCTCGGCATAAATTAGCTGGCTTGACTTATTCACATGTACAATTTGCATGTTGTACACAGCCCTCCACCCTCCTGACCCCCCCCCCCCCCAGACTCACTGACATCCCTGGTGGTCCAGTGGGGGGCTCAGGAGTGATCTCCCGCACCCAAGCTGTCGGATGCCAGTAAATCCCTTTCTCCCTCCCTCCCCCATGGCTGCCCTCCCTGTTCAATCCCTCCCTCCCTCCCAAACCCCCCCAGACTCATCGAAGTCCCTGGTGGTCCAGCAGGGGGCCTTGGTGCAATCTCCCGCTCTTCGCCTTCGACTGCCAGCAATCAAAATGACGCTGGTATCCCTTTGCACTTACCATGTGACAGGGACTACTGGTGTCATTGGCTGGCCCTTGTCAGATAGTAGGGGCCATCCATTGCTTTTACCATGTGTCAGGGGCCAGCCAATAGCACCAGTATCTCCATCACATGGAAAGGGCAAAGGGCTGCCGGTGCCATTTTGATTGCTGACAGCCGACGGCCTTGGAGTGGGAGATCGTGCCCAGGCCCCCCGCCAGACCACCAGGGACTTCGATGAGTCTGGGGAGTTTCAGGAGTTTCGGGAGGGACTGAACAGGGAGGGCAGCCATGGGTGGGGGGGGGGGGGGAGGGAGGGAGGGTGGTGGGCTTTGATGGGTTGGGGCTGGTTTTGTTTTTTGACATGGGGGAGGGTAGGAAGGAGGGAATGACCGGGGATAGGCAGAATAATTATGGGGGAAAGGAGGAGGAAACTAGCATTGACCCATGGATAGCCATGGAAGAGGGAAGAAAGGAGTGAGCCACCAGGAATAGTCATAAACCCTCTAGGTTTTACCCTAGACATATCCACGGGTCACAACAATTTTCTTACTTATGTGACCCAAAAAATTACCTCAACTTATCCACGAGATTGACTTATACACTAGTATATATAGTAAAAGCATGCTTTTTATTTCTATTGACAGCCTGCTTATTATTAGCCGTTGATACAGGTAAGTTGAAATAATTTGTATTTTTCTGCTCTATATTTAAATTAATCTGAGTCAGTGGGTCTCAGCCTTTTTCCCATTATGATGCACCTGACAGACATCGCTCTCATGTGTAATACACTACTCATTACAATTCATGGCAGAAATAAAAAATAAAGGCCCAGTATTATTTTTATTGTTCAGGATGACACAAGGGAAAGATAAGTACTCTGTCTGAACAGAAATTGCATAAATAGTAAACATCCCATACCAAAACAGCACCAATTTCGAGCACTCAAACAGTAAGCACCTTACAAGGCAAAACTGAAAATATTACACCAGGCCATAAAACTCCAATACTCCTCCTATTAGGAAAATGGACCAAGCCAGGCTGCTATAGAGCCCTATACAGAAACTACATGCTAGCAGAATACCTCACCTCAGTCACATGTGCAGACTTTCACCTAACAAAGAATAAAGAGACCATAAAGCATAAATAGAAACTTGCAAAAACTGAACTAAAAACTGCAACAAGCCAGAGAGAATGTATGCAGTGTAACGAAGGAAAAAGAGAAACATCACCGGTCATAAAACAAATCAAGAAATATAAAATCAATAGCAGTAAAACCATAATAATAAAAGGAACAGATTATTTCAAAATAGCTGATGAATGGAATATTCAATAATTAAAACTCATATAAAAAATTTCTAGATACCAATAAAATATTTCAAAATAGCAAGCACAAAGACCCAATAATGAAAAATAATAAGGATTAAAAAAATGTTTTGCATTTCTGGAAACATTTGATATCCAGGTGCCCTGAGATTGTTTTGAATTCACAGGAGGAGGGATGGTTTGCTTGCAACTTTTTTCTCTCTCTGTAACACACAAGGTCTCTTTCTCACACTGCTCTCAATCACACACACATATACATGCTTTTACTCTCTCACTAATATAGACTCTTAATCACACATTTACACACATGCTGTCTGTGTTTTCACACATACACACACACACAGGCTTTCAATTACAAACTTACATACATGCTGTCTCTTTCTGTCACATACATAGACTCTCATTCACACACTTACAAACATGCTCTCTCTCTTTCTCTTACTTACGCACAAGCTCTCAATCACATATTCTCTCACCTTCACCAGCTCTCAATCACACACAGACACACATGCTCTCTCTCTTTCTCTCACTTACGCACAAGCTCTCAATCACATATTCTCTCACCTTCACCAGCTCTCAGTCACACACAGACACACATGCTCTCTCTCTTTCTCTCACTTACGCACAAGCTCTCAATCACATATTCTCTCACCTTCACCAGCTCTCAGTCACACACAGACACACATGCTCTCTTTCTTACTTATACACACAGGCTCTTAATCATTCATATGCATGATCTCTCTTACTTACACATACAGGTTCTCAATCATACACTTACATTCATACTATGTCTCTCACACATAAAGGATCTTAATCACACACAGACTCTCAATCACACGCACAGATTCTCTTTAATACAAACAGGTTTTCAATCACACACATATATACGACTAGATTTTAAAACCCCGGCGCGTGTAAATCCCGGGATTTACGCGCGCCGGGCCTATTTTCAAATGGGCCTGGCCATGCGTGTAAACCCTGGGACATGAATAAGTGCCGGGGCCTCAAAAGGGGGCAGTCTGGGGGGTGCAGAGCGGTGCGGCCCAGGACAGCACCATTCCTCACAGTCCCAGAGCCTCACGCGCTGGCCAACTGCCAGCGCTTGCAAGTTACTTCAGGTCGGGCCCTGAAGTAACTTACGAAACAAAAGGTAAAAAAATAAAAAATGGGTTTTAGAGGGTGGAGAGGAGAGGGGAAGGGGAAGGCAGGTTAGGGTAGAGGGTAGGAAAGTTCCATCCTAGTCCGCTCCTAAATTGGAGTGGACTGGGAGGGAACTGGGGGAGCCCTGATTTCATCGCTGCATGAATTAGCTTATTTCTACCCCCTTGTGCTCGTCACTCGGGATTTTATAATATGCGTGCGCCAGTGTGCACATGTTATAAAATCGCATGTCCATGTGTGCGCGATGGGTAGCGTGCGCACATGGACGTGCGCACATATTTTTTTAAAATCTAGCCCACAGGCTCTCAGTCCCTCACTTACATACATTCTGTCTCTCTCCCTCTCTCACTCACACACACACACACACACACACACACACACACACACAGGATCTCAAACACATATGCCTGTTCACTCACTCTCTCCCCCCACAGAACTAGCAGCAGCAGCAGCAGCAGCCTCCTCCACTTCCAGCCCTTGCAGCCTTGAGAAAGTTCTCCCGTCTGCCGTGGGGGCTGACGTTGCTGCTCTTGTGCTCCGAGCCGCGCTGCTCATTCTTCAGGCTGCACCTCTCTTCTCTTCTTCGGACTGATGTTGCCCACAGTAGCATGGTCTCTTCTTCCCGCATGCACAGCCACTGCATACCACTTCTTCTTCCAGGCCACTGGGGGGGCGGGAAGAAGGGACCATACTGGTGCCGCTGACTCCATCTCTCCTGCCACGTTCCGCTCAGGCTATCAGCATTTTAAGCCCGGGAGGAATATAAGTTGCTATTTTTCTGTGGCAGGGGGAGCAGCTGGGCCAGCAGGGGACCGGGAAGTGTGATGACACATTTGCGTGTGCTTGGTGACACACCGGTTGAGAACCGCTGATCTGAGCTACTTCAACCCTTACCACAGTCTCTCTAACAGGACATTCTAACTTTTCTGTTTTCAGAGTATCTTTAGAAGGAACTTCACCCTGAACCATATGCTCCTGAATGTTAACTTTTCCACGGGATCTAGTTTAAAAGCAGCTCTATCTCCTTTTTGAATATTAGTGCAAGCAGCGTAGAGGGAGCCCATCAGAATAGGCTCCCCCTCTCAAATGTTCCTAAGAAATTAAAAATCCTAGTCCTTGGACGTGAACTGGGAAGACTTTGCCTTACCGGGGGTTGAGCGGTGGCTGGCCCCAATGGCTCAACTTTTACACTGGAGAACTGTTTCACTTGGGACGCTTTGTGTGGGACACGCTGACGTCACGAACCCAGAGTCAGGAAGCTATATCAAGTGCCTTCCGTAATTCCTTTCTTTGAGGTGAACTGGGAAGACTTTGCCTTACTGGGGGTCGAGCAGTGGCTGGCCCCAATGGCTCAACTTTTACAACGGAGAACTGTTTCACTTGGGACGCTTTGTGTGGGACACGCTGACGTCACGAACCCAGAGTCAGGAAGCTATATCAAGTGCCTTCCATAATTCCTTTCTTTGAAGTGAACTGGGAAGACTTTGCCTTACTGGGGGTCGAGCGGTGGCTGCCCCAACGGCTCAACTTTTACACCGGAGTAACTCCTAAGATAGATCCTAACATCGTGTAACTACAGCAAGGGTTATTTTTCCCTGTATGCATCATTTTGCACTTGCCCATGTTAAACTTCATCTGCCATTTGGATGCCCAATCTTCCAGTCTTACAAGGTCCTCCTGCAGTTCATCACAATCCGTTTGAGATTTAACTTCTCTGCATAATTTTGTGTCATCTGCAAATTTGATCACCTCACTTGTTGCACCCCTTTCCAGATCATTTATAAATATATTAAAAAGCACCGGTCCAAGTACAGATCCTTAAAGCACTCCACTGCTTACTTTTTTCCACTGTGAAAATTGACCATTTAATCCTACTCTCTGTTTCCTGTCTTTTAACCAACTTCCAATCCACAAAAGGACATCGCCTCCTATCCCATGACTTTTCAGTTTTCTTAGCATGGGTTATTTTTCCCTATATGCATCACCTTGCACTTGTCCACATTATATTTCATCTGCCATATGGATGCCCAATTTTCCAGTCTCACAAAGTCATCCTGCAATTTATCACAATCTGCTTGTGACTTAAATATTCTGACTAAGTTTGTGACATCTGCAAATTTGATCACCTCACTCATCTTATCCCTTTCTAGATCATTTATAAATACATTAAAAAGCACTGATCCAAGTATAGATCCCTGAGGCACTCCACTGTTTAACTTTTTCCAGTGATAAAACTGACCATTTAATCCTACCCCCTGTTTCCTATCTTTTAACCAGTTTGCAATCCACAAAATTACATCTCCTCCTATCCCATGACTTTTTAGTTTTCTTAGAAGCCTCTCATGAGGCTTTCCCCTACAGATTACCCAAGAGTTTTGCTAAGAGAGCTTTGCTGACAGAACTTTACTGCAGTAAACCCGCAAGTAAGACTGAGTTTCATACTCAGCTGTTAGGGGCGCGTCCGCCACACCGCTGACGGGCCGAGGGTTTGGGCGCCCTTGGGTACAATCGTAGGCGCGAGGAGCACGGCCGTCTCTAAAGCAGGTGGTGTGAGCCCTTGGGCCACGGCGAGAGCTAGGGAGGAGCCCCAGCCACACCGTGGGAGGTGAGCCAGTGCTGGCATGGTGAGCCAGGCGGGTACTGAAGCAGGGGTTAAGGAGCGGAGTCTGACCCTCAGCTGGACCTGCACGCCCATGACAACCAGCAACGCAATGTTGGTTGATGAACGGTCCTCCGACTGTTCCAAGCCCATTTGGACCTGCCGCTGGGTAATGGCAAAGGGCGGCAGGCCGGACAGAGGACGAGGGCAGACAGAGTCCTTAGTACACGGAAGACATCTTAGACGAGGGCTGGTGCAGACATCGTAGACAAGAGCTGGTGCAGAGACATCAGAGGCAAGGGCTGATGCAGAGACATCAGAGGCAAGGGCTGGTGCAGAGACATCAGAGGCAAGGGCTGGTGCAGAGACATCAGAAGCAAGGACTGGTGGAGAGACATCAGAAGCAAGGGCTGGTACAAAGACATCAGAGGCAAGGGCTGGTGCAGAGACATCAGAGGCAAGGGCTGGAAGGAAGACATGGGCACTGTCCCTCAGGGCGCCCTACTCAGCCCACCCGCAGGACTGAGTCGCGGACCACCCTGTCCCATACGCACCCTACACAGCCCAGGAAGGCTGGTCGCGGACCACGCTGAGAACAGGAGAGCACAGGGAAGATCCAGGCGAGAAGGAACTCCGATGCCGGGACCAATGACATCCGAAGCCCCATCGGCTGGCAGGAGGGGAAGCTCCAGAGCAAAGGGACGAATCCCTCCTGTTGGCCACTCCAGGGCCCAACAGGACAGAAGGCTCAGGAGCCAGACGAAAACGTAGGGCAGAACAACCGGAACTGGATCAGGAACTGGATCAGGAAACATCAGGAGCAGACATGAAGGCAGAGACAGGACAAGGAGCCATCAAAGCAAGGCAGACCACGGAGGACCTGGATCGGGAGAGGTTACAGGCAACTGTAGAACCCAATCCGAAGGCAAGTAGGAAGTGAATTGAGAGTCCTTTTATACTGCAGGTTGTAGGCAACTCCCTGGGAGGAGTTTACCTGGACCGCCCCTTGCTGGCACTATAATTGAGACGGAGAGCTGCGGGCCGGCCCCTAGGGAGAAGGGCGTGGCTGAACAGGAAGTCCAAACGCAACCAAGCAAGCCACAGGCAGGCCTCAGGAACAGCTAGGCCTCCCAGGCCCTGGAGCAAGTCCTGGATGGTGCACAGACGAGGCCCTGGCTTCGGCGCGGCCTCCGGAGGGAAGGTGAGATACCTCCTGTAGCGCAGAACAGGGGGGATCGTAACACTCAGCAGCAGACTATGAGAAATCTAGAAAACTATCCTTTGGAGGAATCAAAACTGACACATCTTTACACTATTTTTCTGTCCTATCTCACAGAAATGTCTGTGAGACCTTTGGGTTCTACCTGTTATCCTCCTGTATAGGGAGGTGCTGGATTTGCCCCATGGCTTGTTAAAAGACACATTCTTCGATGTCTAAATGACTGGCTAAGGGTGAAAACTCTGGCTTAATTACCTTTTAGATAGGTTAATTAATTTGGCAATTGCATAATTGCTAAGTGTAAAGTTGGGATTAGAGACAATACATAAATTCTGATTATTTTTCACGAGAGTGTGTATGCTGTGAAACTGTACCAAACTGAAACCAAACAAATTGAAATAATTATATTTTATTAAACTTTGTATACCTTATGCTGCTATAATAAAACTGACTTACTACCTCACAAAAAGTGTCTGTAACTGCTCCCTAAAATTAATGAATATGTATCATAAGATTATTGGTTAAATCTAGTAATCTACACTAAGATATCAACATCTGATAGTCCCACAGGCTGCTGACCATGGCTAAATCTTTAAAATGCACTACTTAGCTGGATAAATTGTAACCTATCTGGCTAAGTGGCGGTGAACATCGGCCTCATTAAAGACCAAAAAAAATCTCCCAAACAAACAAAAGTCTCCAAACTGGGCTTCTCTGAGGCCCTCCAAATTCCCTCTTTCTCTGTAAAAATCACACCTGGGGCCCAGGTTCTTCTGACCTCTATCCTAATGATAAAAATCAAGCCCAGGTCCCAGGCCTACTTGGCTAGGGTAAGAAGGGCCCATGGGCCAGAGCTGGAGACCTCCCTCTCTAGCCTTCACTTACCCCCGTACCATGGGTCCACATAAAGAGGAAAAAAGCCAGAGTGAAGCCTACTCATTCCTGCCCTGCCATCTGGATATTTTTAAATGGCCCTGGCAACCTAGACATGAGTGCCAAAAGCAATGTCATTTCAACACTTTACTAAGGGATGGGGGTCGGAGAGGCCTGGGGAGGCTCTGGCTGAGCCTGGGAAGGCCTAACCAGGTAGGGCCATGCATGCATTTGATTTTATAAGGCCTCAGGGAGGCCTTTTTTTTTTTTTTGTTGCATAGATAAAAACAAAAATATTGCAAAATGTTTGGATATTTTTGAGAGAGAGCCAATCAAACTGAATATGGCCTCATTTGTCACATTTAATGCCTTTTTTTCATAATGCATGCACATTCCTACTTTCCAGACTTTGGCATTTGCATCCAAAAGCATCATTTCTAAGCATATTTATTGCCACACCGACTGTATTGCCCAGACACACCTTGCACTGGCTTTAATCTTTTCCGCTTTCTGCTATTTCCTTTCAGAGAGTCAGATTCATGTGTTTGTCTGGGCTGTTTGCCCTTTTCATGTGCTCAGTCCTTTCGTCTGCGGTCTTTGCCAGAAACAGGTGCGCTGTCACTATTGCTACCCATTATCTTCATCTGCTTTATGTCATTTTAGTTTGTCTTTATTTTGGATGTGATTTTATAAACCACTTAGAAGTTGGAAAGGCAGTCTATAAATTTTTTAGAGAAATAAATAAATAAATCTGAGTGTCAGTAGCTTCTGCTGTTTCACCAATGACAGATCAGTTTCTTTAAGTAGGCACTCTTGCGTTCCTTTATTTCTTACCCGCAGGACAATTTGGACCTAATCAATGAGTCTGTCAGAGTTACAGAATCAAAGGACTTGCTCTTTATTTTCAGGTCAGTGACAAATTCTCCGGTTGTCTCAGATTCTTGCTGTAGTCATGATCGAGAGACATACCTTTCATATATCACATTTTGTCATATTACATAGTGGGCTTCACATTTTTTCGATACTGCCTGGACGCTTTTGCTTTGTTCCCATGTAAACGTAGAAGTATTGTACACATCCAGAGCATCCACTCCAGGAGCTGTCAGGAAGAGAGCTACTTTCTGTTCATCCTATCCTTCAAGACATCCAATGGCTTTTAAATATAGCAGGAATCTTTGCTGAAAGCATTGCCAGACGTTTTCAAGATCCCTACATGTGTCAACTCTGGTGGCTGCTTCAGGGCATCCATATTGCTGCAGCCAGCTACTTGTTTGTTTGGTTTTTTTTTACCAGAAGGGGGCACTCTTTCTTGCTGGCTGCACTACAATACTGAAGTTGGCACAGTATCCATGATTTTCATCTCTGTGATTTAACTGTGCCATGCTGGACAGACTAATTTTTCTTACTGGCTTTACAGCGAGATATATCGTCTTCTGAGGCTACCTTCTGTCATGCCGGATTCATTGGCGGACAAGCTCACCAGCCTGGGCATTCATCTTTACTTCTGACACCAGGTGTTGTTTATTTTAAATGGAGGTGATGACAAGAGTGGTTCTTTATTCAAGTCACAACAATATTAAAGTCTGACCTAGAAGAGGAAGTCTTACATCTAGAAGGAATAAACCATTATGGCTTAGATTACAGGTAGGTTCCACCTTAGGGAAATATCATCCTTCCTAGATGCACCAGGGCTTCTTGTGGAAACTTGTAAGCATGGGTCCCAAAATCAAACCATTAGCTGTTGCTATTGCACAATGAATGGAACTCCCTTCTCCACCATGGGCTGTGAGCGCTGCCTCAGCAGCCCTGGCCTGGTGAACAAGAGGCCTTTCCTGAGAATTGAGCCTAGGCTGATCCACATGGCCCCTGGATTACATTTTCCAAGTGACTGTCGGTGAGTTTTCCGCCTTTCTCTTTTTGTTTGAAGACCTGTAAATCAAACTGTGTTTATGCTGCTCTTAGCAGTTTTACCACACTTCCTCTTGCAACTGAGGACAGCCTGGGCTGATCCAAGCATTCTCAGCAGTAGATAAAAGCATATCGCCTTTATTTTAGCAGCTTAAAATTTTATCTATTTAATAAAGTGAGTCAATATAAACTTTAATACTTGGGTGAACCACTTAAAACAGATTTTACTATTTTAGAGAAAACCCAGCCTTTCACATCTTATAACATAATAAACCCGAATCATGACCTCTTTTGACACAGGCAGCTTTATGTCAGGCATTTAGCGATGAAAGTAGATTAATACTGGACCCTGAAAGCAATCTGCCTGTGTCACTGAACTAATTCTGGCCTTTCATTTCTCATGGTTTTCAGACAAAAATCTATATTACTTACCATAGCTTTGGCATGACTCCTAACCAGCACAGATCCAGGGCAGGGTTTTCCTTACAACTACGGCTAGCAGATAAGCAGAGCTATCTTTAGGCTGGTGTGGGGATCTGACTGAGGTCCATATTCAAAAGCATTTAGCTGGTTAACTCAGAATGTATCTGGTTAAATGAAGATTTGGGGACTTAGCCCACTCTATTCAGTGGCACAGCCATGCCATTGAATATATGGGCTAAGTTAGCTGGAAAGTGTATCTGACTAAGTAGGCAAGCTGCACACTGGCTGAAGATGGACCTCTTTGTATACACAATGGGTCCGATATTCAGAGAAGACTGGGTAAATAACTTAGCCGGATATGACACATTTCTACCTAAAGCAGAGGCTATCATGGCTTCTCTACAAACAGCTGGCTTAACAGTCAACCCTAAGAAATGCACAATTACCCAGCGTGAGGTGCAATATCTAGGGCATGTGGTTGGGAGAAGGATAGTTAAACCTCTTTTAAGAAACATAGGAATAATAAGAGAGTACAGATGTCTTAAAACTGAAAAACAGCTTAGAGCATTCTGTGTAGCCTATAAGACACAAGAAAGCTTATTCCTTATTTTGCAGAGAAAGATGCTCCCTTTCTGGCTAATTTTAAAAGCCCTGCATGCGCGAAAACTGGGATATACGCATGTGGCTCGGGTCGGCGCATGCTGCGTGGATTTTAAAAGGTGCGTGCTACTCGCATATCTCCCGTTACGCACACAAAAATATTTTGAGGGGAAAGGAGTGGGGGGCGCAGGTGTGGTCTGGGAGGGGTGTGGGTGGGACATGGGCAGGCCGGGTCCGTACCATGATTCCAGTGCATAAGTATTTATGCGCACAAGTGCGCTGGGGGTGCCCTAACCCGCAACTTTACTTCTGCTATGGATGGCGCGTAAGTTGTGAAATAAAAAAAGAGACGCTAGTCAGCTAATAGGGTAAAAAGGGAGGATAACTAGCTAAAGGGTTTAGGAAGTCCTCTCCTTTACTGGGGAAAACTGGGGTCGGACTGGGGAAACTGCTAACTGTCTCGGCGCGCATATTTTATAAAATCCCCCCCACTTACACGGTAGAGATGGCATTTGCATGCATCAATATAAAATCTTGCGCACAGGTACACGCATATGTTATAAAATTGTCGCATCCATGTGCGAGACCTGGAAAACGTGTGCACATGGGCGCCCATGCGCACCTCTTAAAATTCACCTTTTTATTTCCCTCTTCGGAAAAAGAACTTCCAGTCAGTTACAGTGGGATATCACGAACAAGAACGCCTTTATGAAGTTGTGAGAACTACTATGCAAGTAGCCGGTGCTCGAGGGAATAGATTTTAGCAAAAGATTTAGCCTTCAAATTTATGCCTTGGGGAGTGATCAGGGACTATTTTGCCCCAAGTACATGCAGGAGAGGAACGTCCCGTTATGTACTGTAGTAGGGACTGTTGAGACATGAGCCAAATTATTCCCCAGTGGAAAAGGAATGTTTAACAATCAAGTATGCAATTGAGATATTAAGATATCATTTTTTAGGGTGACAGTTTTTATGAGTTACTAACCCTGCTCCTTTGAAATGGCTAAATTAATGAAGGTTATCAATGCATGTCTTAAATACGGTACAGAACCGAGCAGGAACATGTACATGCGGATTTTCTGTCGCTGAAGACAGTAGAAGAGGACAACATGGTAAAAGAAGGGGTACCTTTAAAAAGGTTGGGGGTATGTGATGAGGTAGACCCCTCATCTCAGTATCTGGTTGATACCAGAAGCAGATCAAAGCATTTTAATACCAGACAAAGTCAGAAAGGCTTAATAAAGCCATATGACTTCAGGGCAAGCAGAGCTAGTGCCAGGATTACAATTCCTAGAAGGCAAGTGGATTCTGGAGGCGGAGTCTCTGAGAATAGGGTGGAGAGAGAATCTAACGTCAAAAGGGAGACAGGTGAGATTTATAGAAAGGAACTGGACCAATTGAGAGAGGAGGTAGAGGGAAGAAGAAATGGAGTTTCTGCCTCCAAAACTAAAGCAGGAAGCCAAATCACGGGGTGCAGCTGGTGAGACGGGCAATAAGCAAACAGATGCATACCGAGCTGTGAAAGCTCAGGGAGTAAGGCCTGAGGCCTATAAATGTCTGTTTGAGCTATATTTTTGAGAAAGTGTGATGTATTGTTTTGTTTTTTTTCTGTAAGTAAAGCTGCAGAGAGAGTGGTTCAGAAGAGACTGCGTTTGTGGGAAAATTGTTTTCTTTTTTGCTCTTGAGTGGAGAGCCACAGTGGGCGGGGCCCAAGTAATTAGTAATTTATTGTTTTTCCCGCTTTCACAGATCTTGATCCAGAGGACAAGGCAGAAGAAATACAGTCTGTGTTCAGGAAAATCAGACAGACCAACACGAACGCTTGGATATTATCAATCCCAGTGGAGGAAACATAGCAGAGGAAGCGCAGCCTGTTTTACAGGAAACAGACAGACCAACGCAGATATTGTGACACTACTATATATAGAGAGATACCCACAGATCCCTCATTAGATTAATATATGTGTCCGCCAGGGGGCACATATGAATAATAGGCAAGAGCAGTACATGGGGCACACCTAACCAGTCAGATTTTCAGGACAGACCCAATGGAAGTAGTGTATGTAAATCTATCTCATGCATATTGATTGTGGATATCCTGAAAACCTGACTGACTACTTGTGCCCTGAGGACTCAGTTGAGAAGCACTGGGCTAGAGGAGGAGTAGAGTCTAATGACGTTTTGGAGGAGTAATTAAGATAGTTGATACAGAAGGTTCTGGGCTCAAGGTTGGTGCCTCCGGGTCTCAAGAGAGTGAATGCTTGAGGAAGCCATGAGAGATACATCAGGAAGGAGCCAAAAGAGGATTTTTAGAGAAGGGGAGTTCTACACAGACTCCTAGCTCTGCTGGGATTCATCCATTCCAGTGTTTGAACAAGGTGGAGAGACAAAGGAAAAAAAGGCAAGCTCCAGTATATCTGCAGCTGTTGAGGCCTTGCTACAAAGGAATTTTTTTAAAGGTGTCTAATACCAGTGGAAAGAAAGAGAAGAACTAAAGATTTAAGAAATCGTCATCTTGTGCAGGGTTTCCAGCCCTGCCCATCCTAAGGAGTTCAGGAGAGAAGAGTCACAGAGAGAAATCAGAAGCCAAAAAGGGAATCCAAAGAGTCCAAAACAATCAAGGATAGATCCCAGAGAAAAATGTGGGAAAGGGAAGCCCTTGCATACATGTGAGTTGTAAGTAAGTACCAATGACCTTTTGTTATGTCTGTTTTAATGGTCCGCGATACCTTTCATCAAAGTTATCATGGCATTAACCAGGCCGAGCCCTTAGAGCATCCCAGGAGGCGAGTTTGGAATTCTCACATGGATGGAAATTTAGATCTAGCAGGTGCTCTAAATGTGCTTTTATAGCAGCAGCCCCTCTGGCCTGGAATAATTTACCAGTGTTGGATGGAAATGTATTGAGTTATATGAAATTTCATAAAATATTTAAGGCCCATTTGTTTTCTTCCCGGTTTTCAGAGGAGAGGGCAGTTAAGTCGATTTAGGGTTGGCTTTTGATGCTGTAGAGAATTGGGATTATGATTTGTAGGGGGGGGGGTGTCTTGGGGGGGTGACAGTGGCAATTGGTAGTTTGTATATGGAATGTTGTATTGTAGGTAGTTGGGTTTTTACGTTGGATTTTATTATGTATGTTAAATCTGTAAACTGTTTCTGTAGTAAATTTTACTGGCTATGTGATATGTATATATATATATATATATATATATATATATATATGCATTTTTAAATAAATAAATAAATAACTTTATGAATATCACCAAAAGAAAATGTGTTGGGGTTTTTTTTGTCAACCTACCACTATTCAGCAAGTTTTACAGTAAAATCTTCATTTTGGCTAGAATTACGGTGCTTGAGACTTAGCAGCTTCTACTACTGTTAAAACATTATTTTGTTTCCTAAAGATCAGGGATTCCCTCGCCTCCCTCTAAACACATTTGAGGGCTTAGGTGTTCAATTTCCAAAATGGGATCTTTAATAAAGTGCTTTATTTGGAAATAGTCCTGTCTCCTCTTTTCTAGCAGATTTTTTTTCTTTTCATCGTAGTGGACGTGGTAAAAGAATATCGAAGCATAGAATGTACTTAATATGTAATGTAAGGAACCTAGCACCCTGTTCTGGAAATCTGTGTTGGGAAGCATTCCTGAAGCCAAGCCTCTGCATGCTTTCTCTGCTTGTTTGAAGCATAAGTAGATCCTAATTATTACATGGGAAAAAGAAGGAAAAAAAATCAGTAATAGAGACTTCACTGAACATTGTAGCCTATAGTTTTCCTATGAGGAAATCTCTGTCTGCAATGTAACTACTGCACATTGTTACAGCAATGAGTGCTGAAGGCATGGATTTCTGTAGGGGTTGGCTCTGCATTGGCAGATACATTTTGAGAGCATCAGACGGACCACCATTTACTAAGGGGTTCGCATGGAGTGTGTAGTGTGGATGTGGGTTTGAAAAGGAGTTACCAGTAGGTCGGCGGTTCCCAACGTGGGGGTCCATGAGACCATCCCAGGGGGGTCCTTCAGAAGGGGTGCAAGAAAGTTTAGCTACTAGCTGTGATAAGTTGAACTGCTGCCACAGGCCAGGCGAGTGTGAGAGGGGCCTATTATGGACCCCTCCCCCCCAAAAAAACATCACCCCCACATTGCTGCAGCCAAGGAGGAGGAGGGACAGAGAGGGGCTGCTCACATCCATTAGAAGCTTCAAACCGCACTGCTGCATGCTTGGCCATGGTGGAGAAGAGGAGGGACCAACTGTAAACCCCACTGTGTTACAGACGGGTTTTTTGTGTGCTCTTGGGCCTCGGCCTGACCCCAGACGGATCCCGGACCGAACCGAGGGTTGGCGACATGTCCCAGCATGGCAGAGACACGGTCTTACCCTCTGCCAGGCCTGCAAGCTCCCAGAGCCAACAAGATGATGTTGGAAGGTGAACAGTCCTCCGACCGTTCCAAGTCCTTTCGGACCTGCTGCTTAGGATCGGCATGGAGCAGCAGGCCGGCCTGAGGATGAGGGTAGACGGAGGCCTTGACACGAAGACATGAGACTATGACTGAGGCGAAGACATCACAGACGAAGGGCTGATGCGTAGACATCACAGACGAAGGGCTGATGCGACGGCATCACAGACGAGGGTCGATGTGACGGCATCACGGACAAAGACATCACAGGCGAGGACTTGATGCAATGGCATCCCAAACAAAACTAGAAGCTGGGAAGGTAGACATTGGCACTGTCTCTCAGGGCGCCCTACTCAGCCCACCTTCACGGGCGAACCCAATGGGCTGGTCGCGGACCACCCTGTCCCACTACGCGTCCTACACAGCTCAAGGAGGCTGGTCACGGACCACGAGGAGAGCGGGACGAGCGCAGGAAGGAATCCAGCGGAGGCAGGACTTCGATGACGGAGCCGGTGTCATCCAGAGCACCACAAAGGCTGGCAGGACAGGAAGGCTCAGGAGCACAGGACACAAGTCCACTGCAGGCAACTCCAATGACGAAGACGCGTCACCCTGAAGAACCAACCGCCTGCAGAACAGAAGGCTCAAGAGCACAGGAGAAGGACACCAAGAGACCTGGAACATCAGGAAGCAGGACATCAGATGACGAGACATCAGGAGACTTGGACGAGGACCTCAGGCGACGAAGACATGGCACAAAAAGCAGACGACACTTGGAGCTCCAACGAGGAAACACAAAGGACCTGATGGAGCGCTGGAAGGCAGGAGTCTCCAGAGGCGAAGTAACTCCGATGCAAGGCGAAGACGAAATGCAAGAACAGCCCTTTTATAGGGCTAGCACAGGAAACAGTCTGAAGGTGGGGGCCCAGGGCATATCCGGCCATGGGCCCTTTAAATCCTGAAGAGAGGAGCGGCCACATACCTAGAGAGGAAGCAGGAACTGTGCAGGACCGTGGACAGTGGCCCCGCACCGACATCAGCGTGGAAGAGGCAGGGCTGGGCCCAAGAGCAGGCCCCGACGATGGCAGCGGCTCCTGCTGCTGCAGGAGGCCCCGAGGGTGGCTCCAGCCGCCAAGCCAGCTCGGGGATCGCGGTCTCCAGCCTCAGAGGTGACCGGGACATCAGCGGCAGCTCCGTGCTGCGTTGAAGGCAGAGAAGTCTACGGCTCTGGCCGCAGCAAAACAGGGCATGATGGTCGGCCTTCGGGCTGCAAAGGAAACCAAAGTCTGTGGCTCCGGCCGCGTGGGAGGCCCGACATCAGCGGCGTCCGGCCGCGTCGGGAGCAGCAGCAGTAGCAGAGGTAAGGTGCCTGCTCGCGGGGGACAGCGGGCAGGATTCATAACACACTGATTGTGGCTCTCTGAACTTTTTCAGCCTCTGCTGCACACTGAGGAAAGCAGAGGAAAGCTGGGTTGTCACAGTGATGGGAATCATTTCCCACTGCTGCCACCTGATCTGCCACTGGCCTGACAGAGAGAGAGAGAGAGAGAGAGAGAGAGCAAAGAGCTGCACCTGAAACTTGAGTAGGAAGAAAGGAGGAAATGGGTCTGGGGTTGACAATATGAGGCGAAAGACAGAGGGGAGAAAGAAAGGGACAGGAATTAATATGGGCAGCCAGGACTGACGCTTCTGCCCAAGCCCGCCCCTTTACAACCAATAATTCACAAACTCAGATTTGGGAGTCAACAGGCCACAGCTTTATTAAACATCCCGGAGCCTGAGCCATACAAATATATATCTTGAATTCCCCCATTTTTGCCCATCAGCCACAAGTCAGCAAGATGGGCAACCCAGGCTATCCCAGCCTGCAAAACATGTAAACCCAGGCTGTCCCAGCCTTTATGAAGCACCCCCCTTTATCACATCCCCACGACTCCTGCCACCATTGAGCAAGGAGCCGAATAAACTGACCCCCGCCACCATCCAGCAAGGAGTCGAATAAATCAACCCCCGCCACCATCCAGCAAGGAGCCATACCAGCCACAACTGCACCCAGTTGTTTGGCTAGGGACCACTGTCCTGCCCCCCCCATCAGGTCCGCCACCAGTTACCACAACATAACCCCCCACCAATCGGCTCGGACAACCCGTCACAGGCGCAGGTGAAATTACCTGCGATCCCCAAAGATGCGGCCAGGACTCTCCTGGAGAATACATTCCACGGCCTCCTGCAGCGAATTCAAGAACAAATCCATGCCAATAAAAGAAAGATGCACCCCATCCCCCCGGAAGAAACCAGGCACCAATTCCCAGGACCAATCGTGCCGGATATGGAAACCCCCAACCGAAGTCAGCCACGAACCAATATGTTGATTGGCCTTAGCACGACAACAATGCCAAATCTTTCTCTTGATCACTGCAGGACACAGAATGATATCGGACCAACAGATAACTGTGGATGGCAGCAGAAAAGAAACACACATCAGATCCCCCTGTACCATGCCAATGAACCGCCGGCCCAACATCTTCCCCCAATCATTTCCCCCAAGATGAATAATCAAAATGTCCGGAGGACTGAGACAAGCCAGCCCCCGCCGCAAACACCACAACAATTTCCCCCAACACATCCCCCTCCACCCCAACCAACAAAAGGACACCCCACGCCCCCCCCCCCAAGTCCAGATTTGTCCTGTAAGGATGCTCCTGAGCATGTGAAAAGGCCAAGCCACGCAGAAGTGTCCCACGATCCATACGATGAGCTCACGGGGGACCACACCTGCAAAGACAGACATATTAATATCATGTGCAATTAAGGAGACCCCTTACGCACGTACCTGGTGAAAGCATCAGACTTCCACCTACCTATTCGCTGAATCACACCGCCCGAAAGACCTGAGAGTGCCGCAGAGGTGGCAGTCCCAATCTGAAATGAGTGAGTCCCAAATCTCGCAGAGTCCAACCCTAGAGCGGCCAAGCAAACCCGCAACACAATCTCAAACTGATACTTCATCAACGGCTTCAAATCCCGGTGCACCAGAAAATGAACACCCCCCACAGGGCAAATACGCCCATAGGCAGCGCCGTTCACTACGGGACAAGTACACAGACCCAGCACGAGATGAAGCACCACAGAAGACCCTCTGCCTAGTTGATCAGTTTTGGATTTATGAATAAATAAAACAACCGACTCTGCACTGATCCGCACGTGCTTAAATAAAAGCCCGGATGCGTCAGACCCCTTGGTCGCCCGTGCCACCAACTCGCTCACACGAAAAGCCCCGAAAAACGCCCAGACAAAGGCCAACCGGAACAAGCAACACTCAAACTCATTGTCACAAATACCTGACAACACATCCCACAATTGACCCAGAATATCCTGCGTAATAGGCAGACGTTTGTCACCCACCGGGGGAGCACCGCAAGCCCATCCCGCCAGCAACTGCCGGATCAGAAACCTCCTCATCGGGAACCCCCAACCATGTGCCCTCATAAAGAAGGAAATCCAGCTAGCTGCCTGTAAACTGCCTTCCTAGAAGCACCCAATCCCCTAGACTTCTCTACAAACCTCACCAGTAACTCATCAGAGACCGGACCCCATTGCCAACCTTGACTAGCCAAGAAGGACACCACCTTGTGAGCGGACTTCACATAACAGTTCCAGGTGGATGGTGCTAACGATGACCGGAACAGCATCCATGCTTCCGGATGCCGAAGCTCCAGAGGAAAGACGGCACCAACATTCCCTGCAGATCCGCTTCTGGTGCAAGCTCCCGAAACAAGGTCCACTTGCAATGAGAAAGAGAATCAGCGATAGAGTTAGCCACACCTGGGACTGCCAGGTTCTTGTGGCCTGGTTTTGGCCTCTGTTGGAAACAGGATGCTGGGCTTGATGGGCCCTTGGTCTGATCCAGCATGGCAATTTCTTATGTTCTTATGGACATGCCTGGCCCAGACCGTGATGTTCAATCCCATGCAACGCAGCACAAGCTCGCGCAGCAATTCCAAAACCAAGATACACTTAGCAGCCCGCCTGTTAATTACCTCTACCACCCCCAGATTATTGCACCAAAAGACCACCTTTCTGTCCCGCAATCACGCACCCTAAAGGACAATGGCCACCACAATCGGAAACAGTTCTAAAAATGAAATATTCCTGGTAACACCCGACTCCCGCCAATCCTCCGGCCAAACATCAGCACACCAGGAGCCCTGAAAATAGGCACCAAAACCCACCGACCAGCCGCATCAGTATAGAGTTCGACGACATGATTAGATACCGCCGCACCTTGTCATAGTGAGCAGCCACTGAAATCAATCAAGAAGCCAGCATTGAGCCTGCAAAAGGCTGAAAGCCACAAAGCACTTGAGAAAGTACCCTTGAAAAAAGGACCAACACAAATAACACTCTCAGACCTTCTGAACGTGAAGCTAAAAAAGACTAGATCTACTGAAAAAATGGAATCCCCCAGACGAGGT
The DNA here is from genome assembly GCF_901001135.1 of Rhinatrema bivittatum. NCBI lineage: Eukaryota > Metazoa > Chordata > Amphibia > Gymnophiona > Rhinatrematidae > Rhinatrema > Rhinatrema bivittatum. The sequence continues at coordinate 58,138,068 of NC_042615.1, read as the reverse complement.
CATAGTCCTCTTGTCACCCTCTCTGACCTCCAAGGAATAAACCTGAAAACCAGATTCCGGTTACCCCAAAAACTCGCTGCTGAAGTTTTAACAAAAACTACACCCAGTAAAGGTCCACATGATCTTCGAAAACATCTTTAAAAAGTCCATGTAGAAAGAAGCCCAGGTAGAACACCTATTTATGACCGAAACAAGGAAAACGGGACAGGATTGACTCCAATATTGATCCAGGCACTAAAGCGCAAGTTTCAGGTCCCAGACTCTGGAATCAGTTGCCAACAGGATTGAGACTTCAGCAGGAGTTAGTTGTTTAGAAAGGAGTTAAAAACAGGATTGTTTTGCAAGGCATATAAGATGTTTGACTGACCATATTTTTGGTAGAATATATTAGTTTTTCAATTTTAGAAGTAGTTTTTAATATTTTATAATTTAATTGTAGTATTTAAATGTTTTTGTAATTTTAATATTTTGTAATTGCTTTATATTATGTATTTTGTGTGAACCATGGCGATGGAAATTCTGTGCAACGGTATACAAAAATTGTAAAAATAAATAAATAAATAAGTGATTCCGGAGTGCATATAATTATTTCCTGAGTTATGGCATGCAAAAATGAAAGAGACGTGTCTGTGTTGGGGGAGGGGGTGTCTGTGATTCTTTCTGACGCTGAAAAGGAGCCCGTGTTCCTGGAAAGGCTGGGAAGCCTTGCAGTAGGTCACAACATTGTGCAATTGCACAGAAAGAATATGGGTATAAAAACCAAGAAATGTAATCTCTCTGCCCAGAAATATAAAATGATACACGTTTATCTGAAAAATTCCACTGATTAACAGCACAGAATGCATCTCATAGGCCTCCCATTGCAATGCCACTAGTGTTGACTCGATTCCAGTGAAATCTCATGAGCTGGGAACTTACTGTTGGTGATGGTGCATTACCAATGCATTGCTTGAAATATTCAATGAAGGGTGTAGTATACATCCAACTAGTTAATTTGAGAGGTTTTGAGGCGAGCTGTGTTACGGCTATGGCTGCTGTGCAACCGCCTCACCACCAGGGGTCCCTCTAGTGCTGGCTCTCCTGACAGGCCCAGTCCATCTCCCTTCTCCTCTCTATGTTCTGGGCTGTCCCTTATAACCCTGCCTGACAGTTCCCTCAGGGCTTCGGCATCGAGCTCGCCTGGGCTCCCTGCTCTAGCCTTCCTTGCTTGCTGTGCATTTGGTCCCTGGACCTTCCCTTGCCTTGCGCGGCCTTCGGGCCTTATTCCTTGCCTTGCCTTGCCTTGCGTGGCCTTCGGGCCTTATTCCTTGCCTTGCCTTGCCTTGCGTGGCCTTCGGGCCTTATTCCTTGCCTTGCCTTGCGTGGCCTTCGGGCCTTATTTCTTGCCTTGCCTTGCCTTGCGTGGCCTACAGGCCTTCTGTGTGTGTGTGGCCTATGGGCCTTCTGATCTGCCTTGCCCTGCTTACTGTGTGTGGCCTACGGGCCTTCTGTGTGTGTGTGGCCTACGGGCCTTCTGATCTGCCTTGCCCTGACCCAGCCTGGACCCAGACACTGCTACTTGCCGCCTGCCCTGACCCAGTCTGGACCCAGACACTGCTACTTGCCGCCTGCCCTGACCCAGCCTGGACCCAGACACTGCTACTTGCCGCCTGCCCTGACCCAGCCTGGACCCAGACACTGTTACTTGCCGCCTGCCCTGACCCAGCCTGGACCCAGTCACTGTTTATAGCCTTTCCTGTCTCTCTCCACCTGGAGCCACCCTGCTGGGTGGTGTTCACGACTCCTGACCGGAGCCCAAGCGTAACAGTATGCCGAAGCCACCAATTTTCCAGGGGAAGAGATAGGTCTGTGTGCTAAACCGGTGAGTCAACTTTTTCACTATTACAAGATGCCTCCTTCTGCAAAGTTTTATACCTGCAATTCCTGTCAGACCTTGAATTACCCAAGCTATCAGAACTGCCTAGCCTGTCAACTTGCTGGTCAGGAACACTGGACATGCAGTAACTGCAATAAGAGAAATGTCTCTGTCTACCAGGAATGTTTAAATTGTCTAAATCCTAAACCAGGGTGGTGGAAATGCTCCTGTCTTCCGTGTCTGTTACCACCAGGCAAACCCTGCCCCCGTTGTTCTGCTTTAGAATCAGCTGTTCCATTAGAAAAGACAATCAGCTCTCCTAACCGGTATTCTGCTTCTGGCTCCACTAAAACAGACATTTTAGCTGGCAGTTTGTGGATAGAAAAACCCAGGACTTACCTGGCCAAAAAGGCTTCTGTGACACCAGTGCTAGAGCCTCGGGAACAGGTTTCTCTAAAACGGAGAGAGTTGATTAACTCTAGCAGGGCTCTGCTTCCCACAGCTGCTGTTGAGACAATAACGAGCACTTTCCCTAGACGTCCTAGAACTGCCTGTGCCTTCTCTAAACTGCTCCTCCGGAAGCAAAATAAGGAGCCTCAGAGTTTGGCTCGAGGTATCAAGCCCACAGCAGTGCAATCTGTGTCTTCCATGTGCACTGCTTCTAACCTTGCTGCTCTGCCATCTGAGCCTGCTTCATCACCCCAAGAGGGGTCCGAGCCTGCTGCATCACCCCGAGAGGGGTCCGAGCCTGCTGCATCGCCCCAAGAGGGGTCCGAGCCTGCTGCATCGCCCCGAGAGGGGACCAAGCCTGCTGCATCACCCCGAGAGGGGTCCGAGCCTGCTGCATCGCCCCGAGAGGGGTCCAAGCCTGCTGCATCGCCCCGAGAGGGGTCCGAGCCTGCTACATCGCCCCGAGAGGGGTCCGAGCCTGCTACATCGCCCCGTGAGGGGTTCGAGCCTGCTGCATCGCCCCGAGAGGGGTCCAAGCCTGCTGTTTCACCCCGAGAAGGATCCAAGCCTGCTGCATCACCCCGAGAGGGGTCCCAGCCTGCTGCATCACCCCGAGAGGGGTCAATGTGTGCTGCATCACCCCAAGAGGGGTCCAAGCCTGCTGTTTCGCCCCAAGAGGGGTCCGGGCCTGCTGCACTACCCCGAGAAGAGCCTGAGTCTGCCGAACCGGCCCTGCTGCCATTCCCGGAGGGGTCCGAACCGGCCCTGCTGCCGCCCCCGGAAGGGCTCAAACCGGCCCTGCTGCCGCCCCCGGAGGGGTCCGAACCGGTTCTGCTGCTGTCCCCGGATGGGTCCAAACCGGTCCTACTAACAGACTTTTTGACTCAGCCATCTGAGTCTACTGAACCGGTCCTGCTGCCGCCCCCGGAAGGGCTCAAACCGGTCCTGCTGTCATCCCCGGAGGGGTCCGAACCGGTCCTACTGACAGACTTTCTGACTCAGCCATCTGAGCCTGCTGAACCGGTCCTGCTACCGTCCCCGGAGGGGTCCGAACCGGTCCTGCTGCTGTCCCCGGAGGGGTCCAAACCGGTCCTACTGACAGACTTTCTGACTCAACCATCTGAGTCTACTGAACCGGTCCTGCTGCCGCCCCCGGAGGGGCTCGAACTGGTCCTGCTGTCGTCCCCGGAGGGATCCGAACCGGTCCTACTGACAGACTTTCTGACTCAGCCATCTGAGTCTACTGAACTGGTCCTGCTGCCGCCCCCGGAGGGGCTTGAACCGGTCCTGCTGCAGTCCCCGGAGGGGTCTGAACCGGTCCTGCTGCAGTCCCCGGAGGGGTCCGAACTGGGCCTGCCAACAGACTTTGTTACTCAACCATCTGAGCCTGCTGTACCGGTCCAGCTGCCGACCCTGGAGGGGTCCGTACTGGTCCTGCTGTCACCGACCCTGGAGGGGTCTGTGCTGGTCCTAATGCCGACCCTGGAGGGGTCCAGACCAGTCCTGCTGTCGTCTCAGGAGGGATTACGGACTATTCTGCTACCCCAGGAGGGGTCTAACTCTGCCGCCTTGTCCCAGGAGGGGTTATGGACTGCCTTGCTGCCTCGGGAAGGAGTTGAACCTGCTGCATCGCCCCAGGAGGGGTTTGACTTCATTATTGAGTACCCCCTGCTAAGATGGAACCCAGGAGGAGGGGGAGGCCTTGAGGAGGGGGTACTGTTATGGCTATGGCTGCTGTGCAACCGCCTCACCACCAGGGGTCCCTCTAGTGCTGGCTCTCCTGACAGGCCCAGTCCATCTCCCTTCTCCTCTCTATGTTCTGGGCTGTCCCTTATAACCCTGCCTGACAGTTCCCTCAGGGCTTCGGCATCGAGCTCGCCTGGGCTCCCTGCTCTAGCCTTCCTTGCTTGCTGTGCATTTGGTCCCTGGACCTTCCCTTGCCTTGCGCGGCCTTCGGGCCTTATTCCTTGCCTTGCCTTGCGCGGCCTTCGGGCCTTATTCCTTGCCTTGCCTTGCCTTGCGCGGCCTTCGGGCCTTATTCCTTGCCTTGCCTTGCCTTGCGTGGCCTTTGGGTCTTATTCCTTGCCTTGCCTTGCCTTGCCTTGCGTGGCCTTCGGGCCTTATTCCTTGCCTTGCCTTGCGTGGCCTACAGGCCTTCTGTGTGTGTGTGGCCTACGGGCCTTCTGATCTGCCTTGCCCTGCTTACTGTGTGTGGCCTACGGGCCTTCTGTGTGTGTGTGGCCTACGGGCCTTCTGATCTGCCTTGCCCTGCTTACTGTGTGTGGCCTACGGGCCTTCTGTGTGTGTGTGGCCTACGGGCCTTCTGATCTGCCTTGCCCTGCTTACTGTGTGTGGCCTACGGGCCTTCTGTGTGTGTGTGGCCTACGGGCCTTCTGATCTGCCTTGCCCTGCTTACTGAGTGTGGCCTACGGGCCTTCTGTGTGTGTGTGGCCTACGGGCCTTCTGACCTGCCTTGCCCTGCTTACGGTGTGTGGCCTACGGGCCTTCTGTGTGTGTGTGGCCTACGGGCCTTCTGATCTGCCTTGCCCTGCTTACTGAGTGTGGCCTACGGGCCTTCTGTGTGTGTGTGGCCTACGGGCCTTCTGACCTGCCTTGCCCTGCTTACGGTGTGTGGCCTACGGGCCTTCTGTGTGTGTGTGTGTGTGTGGCCTACGGGCCTTCTGACCTGCCTTGCCCTGACCCAGCCTGGACCCAGACACTGCTACTTGCCGCCTGCCCTGACCCAGCCTGGACCCAGACACTACTTGCCGCCTGCCCTGACCCAGCCTGGACCCAGACACTGCTACTTGCCGCCTGCCCTGACCCAGCCTGGACCCAGACACTGTTACTTGCCGCCTGCCCTGACCCAGCCTGGACCCAGACACTGTTTATAGCCTTTCCTGTCTCTCTCCACCTGGAGCCACCCTGCTGGGTGGTGTTCACGACTCCTGACCGGAGCCCAAGTGTAACAAGCTGGGGGACTGATCACCTCCAACTTCTTTTAATCTGATCTTTGGGCATCTTGTGAGCAGCTTTAAATTCTGTCAAACTGTGTAGCAATTTTTGTATTTTCCAAAAACACAAAACCTGATGTTACATGGAGATGTAGATAATTATATAAAATTACAAGAATTAGATGCAAAAAAAAAAAAAAAAAAATCCCATTTCAATCATTGCCCAGCAAGATATATGTAGTTAGCCTGTTTAAATTGCAGCTCATTGAGAGTGTTTCAAAACTTTTGTCTGAGTTTGTGATAGTTAAATAGTTTGTTTTCCTCCTCTTTCCTCTGTGTTTGCATTCCAAACTAACTGAAGTTTACATACATTTGGCATATTTTCCAAGTGCACTTCTAGTAGCTGTATTCGTTTTGAGGAGAACTGGAGTCTTGGCAGGATGTGATAACTTTTATAGGATCAGCAAAGGCGCTATAGGACAGGAGTTTTCAACCCTGTCCTCAAATACCCCCCAGCCAGTCATGTTTTTAGGATATAAGGTGTGCCATATTGGGTCAGAACAAAGTTCCATTGAGCCCGGGATTCTGTCTCCAAAAAACAGTCAGTCGGGGTCACGAGGAAACACTGGGCAGATCTCAAAGAGCAGATCCATTCCTTGTAGCTTGATCTCAGGGATAAGTGGTGGCTTTCTCAAGTCTACCTGGCTACTGATTATTTACGGACCTTTCCTCTAAGAACATGTCCAACTCCCTTTTAAACCCAGTTATACTGGATGCTTTGATCACATTGCCTCCTCTATCTTATACATATTGGTTGTGGATATCCTGAAACCCAACTGGCTAAGGGATACTCAAGAACAGGATAATACAAAATATTTTGAGAACACCTTAGTTTCTTCTTTGTAAGCACATATACTTGAAGCTGAGGCCTGTGAAGTCTCAAAAGTACATCTACTACAATATTGTTTATTTTGTTTTTGTTGTTCCTGGAAGGCAGGTCCATAAACAGATAGATAGATTTAGGTGTCTTCACTTCATACTTCTGGGAGTAGGCAATACAGAATACTCTTTTATATTAGTATCTGTTGGGTTTTCCCAAATGGCTCAAATAGGGCACTGTTGGAGAGAGTATGATGGGATCCATGGCCCAATGGTCAGTGCTATCATGGCACCGCTTATGTTCTTAAGTCTCATAACCTACTAAGAATCCTATTTTTCAATAAATCCTTCACACATTTCCTAAATGGGTACTTTTGGTTTTGAAAGGGATAAGTTATATTGTCCATAGGCATGTTCTCCCATAGCATGCACATGTGAAAGATATTTGCTGCTGTTCTTTGGCATGGTGTTATTCTCAGGCTGACTAGTAAGGATGTGCATTCATTTAAAACAAATAAACAATCCAAATCAAATCATCAGGTGGATTTGTTTTGGTTTGTGAATAATAAATACAAATGGCCAGTGCCCCAAAATTGAACAAATATTTTTGTTTGCATTCATTTTTGTTTCCCATTAAAATTTTTGGGACAAGCAAAACTGCAAGTTTTTCTCCTTCTTAAGGCAGCTAATAACCAGTGATGTCACACTTTCATCCTGGACTGATTGGAGCCAGAGCAGCAAGGGACAGGAAAGAAGCCAGGATGCAGGACCAATCAGGATGAAGCATTTTCTAACCAGCCTATCCTAGCTGGCATCTGTATGAATTGACAGTGATTTCCTCATTTTTTTAACTTGGTACCGAAAGCTAGATCATGCAGGCAGCACCATTTTCAGCTCATTTGCCTCTGGGTGAGAGGAGAGGACGGTTGGATTTTGAGGTCTGAGGTGTGAAGAAAAATTGAGAAAAGACTGGGACTAGACGTGAAAAGTGATATGTTATTATCTGTCAAAAATATTTGGCTGTTTTGCAGTGATACACCATACATAATGTAACTATAGCACTGCAAAAGTAGAGCAGAAGGAAAAACTCAGCGTGAGCTCTCTCTAATGGGTACACGGAGATTTTTAAACTACAGAAGTGTGTATGTATTGACTGAAAAAGAGCTAAGAACCCAGCCTTGAATATTTGCTTCTCTGAGTCTCATCCTGGAGTAAGAAAGTGTATAAACAGCGTAGGTGGTAGTGAAAAACAGTACCATTGCCAGATAAAGCAATGTGTGAGTACACACACTAATGCTGCAGTACTTGCAAAGGGACACACCCTTTTCCATAACGAGTGGGCAATAGGCATTGCTAGTAACCATGTCAAATTTCCATCATGCCACAGAATTGGAAGTAAGAAGAAGGTGCTGTGGTAAATGGCAGAGGGACTGTAAAAGCTTTGCTTTCTTCCGGAAAGACACCTATATGTGTAAATCCCAGTATATCTACCACTAGTAGTACTACCAGCACTTCCTTGCCCAAACTAAAGAGAGATTTTTTTTTTGCAGGGGAACTACAGACACAGGCAGCTTCAAACAGGCAGAAGCTAAGGCTGGAAGAACATGTGCCTCCTGCTACCACTATTAGCTCTATTCTTGTGGTGCAGGGGCAGGGGAAGGCACAGTCAGTTGAGGGTGGCATTGGCAGTGGCAATGGAGAGGCAAGGTCAAGGGCAGTACTAGGAATGGAGCAGCCAAAAGCAGTACAGGGCTCCTCCCTGATGCCTTCTAAGAAATGTCTGCAGCAGATCTTGCAAGAAACTACTGATTCAGAGGAATATGAGTGTTTCTCAGAATAAGAGGAAATAGAATAGCTAACAGCTGTGGAGAATTTAGGAGGGTTCTAGTTACTAGAATACTATCCTCTATTGAGCAGGTAATTGAAGCAGAAAGCAATACTGTCAGGGCACAAAGCACCCACCAGGAAAAGGAGGTAATTGAGCACTTGAGTGATGCCTCTGGCCTTTTGTCTCTCAGTCCATCCTCAACCCCTGCCCCAAAAAGAGCAACCAAGCCTACAGCGATAGAGAGGAAGTATCAGCAGAAATCTGAGGTGTGGGGGCATTTCAGAGCTATAGAGAACGCATGTTTTGAAAAGTGCATTCATTGTTGTAAGTACATCAGTAGAGGAAAAGGAAACTTGCTGGGCTCTTTACAAATAGTAGCATGCTGCATCATATGAAAAGAGAACACTCATTAGCCCTCATGAGAGGGCACCATTACTGTTACTGCCCAGCCTGCTCATTACTGTCCATCTCATGGTGTCTTGGAGAACTCCTGCCTCTGCTGGTATCATATTGCTCTTTATGGTGCCTTGGGGTATTTGCACCACTGTTGTTGGTGCCCTTTGCCCCATCATGATGCCTTGGTGTTTTGATGCCATTCTGCATTTTGTCATACCCTGTACTCTACCTGTTGGGGGTATTTATGCCACTGTGCTTTTAGTCATACCCTGAACGCTAGACCTTGGGGGTTTTGATGCTACTGTGCTGTTTGTCATATTCCATATTCTACTCTTATTGGTTTTTATGCCATTCTTCTGATTGCTATACCCTGCACTCTACCTCTTAAAGGTTTTTGGTGCCATGCACTATTGGCCATACCCTGCATTCTACCTCTTGTGGGTTTTGATGCTACGATACTGTTTACTATACCCGCGTGTTGCCTCTTATGGGTTTTAATGTCACAGTACTGTTTACCATACCCACACTCTATCTTTTATGGATTTTGATGCCACTGTATTGTTTGCCATACACCATGCTCTACACCTTGGGGGTTTTGATGCCACTAAGCTGTATGCCATACCTCACACTCTATTGCTTGTGGATTTTGATGTCATTATGCTGTTTGCCATACCACACATTCTACACCTTGGAGATTTTGATGCTACTTTTTGCCATACCCTGCATTTTATACCTTGGGGAATTGCTGTCTGACATGCCTGGGACTCTACCTCTTGTGGATTTTTATGATATCGGGCTTTTTAAAAATATCCTGAACTCTTCTTCTTGTGGGTTTTTATGTCACTGTGTTGTTGGGTTTTTTTTATGCCACTACACTATTTACCATACTCTGTACTCTACCCCTTGTGGGATTTGATGCCACTCTGTGTTTGCCACAGCCTGCGCTCTACACCTTGAGGGTTATGATGCCACTATACGGTTTGCCATACGTTTTGCGGGATTTGATGCTACTTTGTGTTTTTTTCCAATTTTAGAAATATATTAGGGGACTGAATTCTAGTGTGAATAACTGTCCTCAGCACAAGTTTAAAAAATTCAATAGGTATAGTAGTGTAGTAGTGTGAACAAAACACTCAAATATATAGATGACTGATTATGTTCTATGCATAAATATCTGTAAAAAATGTTAAGTTCAGTTAAAGTTGATTCTAAATTTTACTATAAGAAACAATAGGAAAACATTGATGTTTCCAGCACCATTTATTTTCTGTAAACCGATGCGATATGTCAGATCGAATGTCAGTATATAAAAATAAATAAAAATAAATAAAAAATGTTCCATTCTTGCACTTTCACAAAACATTCTTTCAATGAGGTTGAAGTAGCACAAGTTGAATACTTGTGAGCAGTAGCACCAATGTCAAGGCTTCAACCATGGCTAATGTCCATTTACACATCTTTCAAAATCATTCATGCTTCAGTCATTGTTTGTTTTGGAACTGAGTCTGAGTCTGTGACCTGTGACAGAGTCACAGTCCAAGAGGAACTAAACTGGGCTGTGAGTTTGTATCCTTATGATTCAAATTCAAAGAGGACAGAAACAGCGTTACAGTCCATAAACTAATCTGGGTTGTGAGTCTGTGTCACCATTATTCAAAGAGGGCAGAGAGTCTTAGGTAGAAACATTTAAGGTGTCTGGGAGAAGGAGTTCTACCTCAGAGAGGTCTACAAATACACATTTCAGGTGTTACAGAGAGGGAGTTCCACCCCATAGAGTACAGATGTGAGACAGAGATGTATTTTCTAACCTAGTATGACTAGGAGTTAAAAAAAAAAAAACAACAACTCAAAAGGAAACAAATTGGGATGAAGAGTACTGAAGACTGAGCCCTTTTAACACCAGAAAATGTGTATCTGTCCTGTACTCCTTTTGGTAAACTTACCCTCTCAATTCTCCTGCCAATCACAGGGAATTTCTGGGAAACCAAGCAGAGGAAGGTTCATTTTGATGAAAAACAATTGTTCTACTAACTCTGGAGACAAACATGAGTAGTGTGGACTCACAACATTCCCTGTTATAGAAAATACCCTTTCATTTTGCACACTGGTTGGTGGGCAGGAAAGAAACTGTTATGCCTCTTTGGCAAGGTTGAGTCTGGGTAAAGCCTTATGTGCCCAATATACTAAGGGATCAGAGGCCATGTTCTCAATTGATTCAGACAGATAATGCTTGACTGACATTTCTGAAAGCTTCCCCTGAGGGTAGTGTTCACTCATTCTTCTGCTGCTAACTGCTGATGCTATCACCTTTGACATGGGAGCCAGTTCATCAAACACAATGGTCGAGACTGGTGACTCAAGGGAGGTGATGAGGATGCAACTAATGGGAAGCAGCTGATACTAGTTGAGCTGGATGGAGAAAGAGATTAAGAACCTACATTTTCTTTACTACCCTCTTTGACAATACCTTTTTCAACCCTTGTAATCAACTTATTTTTCCAGTGTGTAAGAGCATCATACTTGAGTGTGATATTGCCTTTCACATGTGGGTCACACATAGTGACTAATATATAGCAATCTCGCTGGATGAGAGGTTTTAACCTTTTAACAACTTGCTCCTTTAAACATTTAGCAAGCATCAACACCTCCTTTGACAAATCTGGCTGATGCAAAAATTCCTCTAATACCTGCTCCAGATAGTTTACTATGGGGATAATGCCACCCAAAGTGGCTGTAGCTAAATTCAGTGCATTGTTATATTCTTTCAAAGGCTTGAGGGCATACATTATCTGTACAATGTGTCCAGTCCTGACATCCAAGAACATTCCAATCCAATCTCAGAGGCCTGTGCCAAATCATGAAGAGGTACCTGCTGTTCAGACAACCTCTGCAACATACAATAAGTAGAATTCCATCTAGTAACTACATCCTGGACATGGTTGTGCAGAGATGCCCCAACTGCTACTTGCCTCTGAGCAGCTTCCCACTCTTCTCACTCTGGCTATTTTGTAACACTTCTCAATAAATTGCTTCAGGACTTGGCTGCCATCTTCCTTGCCACCAAGCCCCAAAGCATCCCTTATTACCAGGTACAATGTATGTGCAAAGTATCGGATGCCCTTGAAGCCACTTTCAGCCAGAACTTTAATAATATTGGCACCATTGTCAGTAATGAAAAATCTATTTGAATCCATTTCACTGCTTCTAAGTAACCTATGCCATCCTTCTATCATCCCCAGATTACCTCCAAGATATTTTCTGGGGTATGACTCTTGTCTAGCACTAGAGTGTGCAGTACAGCCCACCAGTATCCTGCTGGTGGTGGATTGTTTTTAGAGTTGCTTTCAGCTAATGCCTCATCCAGCTGCCACCAGTGTGCTGTGAGGGACAAATATGCATGCACTGCATTCATACTAGTCCAAATGTCAATGGTGAGATGGATGCTCCTCCCCTTTGCCTTTAGCAGCATAGTCCGTATTTGAGCATGATACTGTGTATACAGCGTAGGAATCACAAGATGGCTAAATGTACTAGGGGGCAAAATGATGGAGCAGCCGCTTAAACCCAACATTCTCTACCACCTGCAGTGGCTGATCATCCAAAGCAATCATTTCACCAATATGTTGTGTAACAACTTTAGATTCTGCCTGCATCCTGCACCTGGACAGTGCAGCGGGACACCATCCCATTTGCTCCATGGTAGCTTGCCACCGCTGCTTCTAGGGCTGGGACTGTGCAATACATGTGTTATTTTTAATAGTCTGTAAGGCAGCTAATAAGCAGAAGTTAGAGTGTTTGTATATATAAAAAAAAGTAGCCAGAAGCTAGAAATAAGCTAGGAGCAGTGTATACCTAAGTAAAAAGGTTGAAAAGTTCAGCACTCATCTTGGAAAGGTGTTAAGGTACTGTGATTTGGTCTGATTAGGTACCAACATTTGTTAATCAAGAGAGCAGTGAGTAACTCTGGCTGACTAACTGAAGTTAGACTGAGAAATTAACTGTGCAGCATTCACTCACTGAGGTCAGTAGACCACTGCACTGCAGGGAGACACTAAGGGCGATGATTGGTTGCACACACAGTCAGTACTAAGTGCACTCATTGACCTTACCAGTACCACTCACTGACTTAACCTGTACCACTGCCTGCCTGCCTGGCACAGTCAGTGCCACTAGTACAACACTCTAATTGTTATTGTGTATCGATGTACAAGGCGGTGCTGCTCCTTAATAAATTTTTAATTTTGAAATAAGAATTGCCAATGATATTAGTGGGCCAATGGCCACAGACCAGTGGCTATTGGCCAGATTGCAGAGGCCAGGTCACACAATGGAGGACAAACACATACCTTAGCTAATAGCAAAAACAAATAATAGTGTGACATTCCCACCACAAGCAGTCACATAGTGACAACAAAACAGAAACCTATTACAATAATACAATCTCACACCAAGGTAAGCCAGCCCTTGAGACTTTAGACAGATTATAAAGCAGCAGTCAGGTCAATAACGCAGTATAAGACCCCCCACCCAGTGCTACTATATTGGTTAAGCACAGAATCTCAGCCTACAGGCCTGGAGGTGGCTACCTTACAGGCACTGGCATGGCTAGGCCACTGGCTACTTAGTGGCTAGTAGCTAGCTACCTCCCAAGACTGACACTAAATCAAAATCAGTCATCAGCTGCAGCTAACAATGATTGATGACACTTTTGATGCTTTTTTTCCCCTTCTCATGGTGACTTGGGCTGTTCATGCCAATTTTGGTACTTCTTTGTATCATTCTGATGCCTTGGGGTCTTCATGCCCCTCTTTTTGGTACCCTTTGCCCTTCTTTATAAGGCTTGGGGTATTCTTGCCACTCTTGCCACTCTTGATGCCCTTTGCCCCTCTCACTATGCTTTGGGGTGTTGATACCACTGTATACCGCCATATTCCTGAGTCTATGACTTGATGCCACTCTGCACAATTAAACTCTCGAATTTGTTGCCAGAGGATGTGGTTAGTGCAGTTAGTATAGCTGGGTTTAAAATAGGATTGGATACGTTCTTGGAGGAGAAGTCCATTACCTGCTATTAATTAAGTTGACTTAGAAAATAGCCACTGCTATTACTAGCAACGGTAACATGGAATAGACTTAGTTTTTGGGTACTTGCCAGGTTCTTATGGCCTGGATTGGCCACTGTTGGAAACAGGATGCTGGGCTTGATGGACCCTTGGTCTGACCCAGTATGGCATGTTCTTATGCATGCTGGAATTCCTTTATCTCTTAGGGGTTTTGATGCCACTCTGCTTGCTGCCATGCACTTCATTCTGTCTTTTGGGGGTTTGATGCCACTGTGCTGTTTGCCATTCTCCTCACTCTAGCTCTTGGCAGTTTTCATGCCACTGTGCTTGTTGCCTTAATCCGCATTGTAACACTAAAAATCCCTAGCTTGCTACTATACCCCTTGGGGGGTTGATGCCACTCTTCTTACTGCATTACTCTGAAAGCTACACCTATGGTTTGGTTTCTGTTTTTAAATGTCAATGCTCCTGCTGCTCCAAGCCCTTATAACTTAATTCCAACAATTGATAATGATCTCTTTCTTTGGTATGAAGAAACAGTTTTAGCTTGTCAAGGCTTTGTAGATGGTACTTCAGCAAATCATGTAGATCTGAGTCACACAGTGTTTGTCGTAACAGCTGTAAATAATACCTTGATAAATGTGGTGAATCTATTTACACATTTTGAAAAAATCTACCATGCTTTGACCTAAAGAAATAAAGGGGTAGATTTTAAAAAAGTGCGCCTTCGCGTACTTTTGTTGGCGCTCCAGGAGCCAACAAAAGTACGCTGGATTTTAGTAGATACGCGCATAGCCGCTAAAATCCTGGATCGGCGCGCGCAAGGCTGCCGATTTCATGTAGCCGGCACGCGCCAAGCCGCGTAGCCTGCCTCCGTTCCCTCCAAGGCCGCTCCGAAATCGGAGCGGCCTCGGAGGGAACTCGCTTTCGCCCTCCCCTCACCTTCCCCTCCCTTCCTCTATCTAACCCACCCCCCTGGCCCTATCTAAACCCCCCCTACCTTTGTTGGGGGATTTACGCCTCCCCGAGGGGAGAAGTAAATCCCCGTGCGCCAGCGGGCCGCTAGCGCGCCGAGACGCGACCTGGGGGCGGTTCCGGAGGGCGCGGCCACGCCCCTGGACCGCCCCAGGCCGTAACCACGCCCCTGGGCCCGCCCACGAAACGCCACGTCCCACCCCCAAAACACCGCGCCGCTCAGCCCCGCCCCCGACACGCCCCCCTCGAAAAACCCCGGGACTTACGCGAGTCCCGGGGCTCTGCGCGCGCCAGTAGGCCTATGGAACATAGGTGCACCGGCGCGCAAGGCCCTGCTCACGTAAATACGGGCGGATTTACGCGAGCAGGGCTCTTAAAATCCGCCCCAAAAGGATTAGCCAGAAATGTACAACTTAAAAAGCCTCTTGTACCATTTATATAGCTTTCCTCATGTTATTATCCCATGCATGACATCAAAATTGGAAGAGCAGAAGAGGTGCATATAACATATGTTGATCATCCATGCAGATTTTATTGCAAGCACTCTCCTCCCCAGCCCAATCCCTGCACCCCAGCATTTAGTCTCTAATTCCTCCAACCCGACCTTAGCACTCCACAATATCCACATAAGCCCAACACCAGCATTCTTCTTTATGACATCTGCCAGAATAATGGATACTTAAGATTCAGACTGGCCACTGTCAGAGATACAATGGTAGACTCAATGGACCTTGACCTGATTCAACATGACATATCTCTAATCTTATGTTCTTATGGCTACTAGTTAGTTAATAGTTAATAGTTTTCTAGTTAGTTGTAGCTAGTTATATTTATTGATCGCCTAGTTCAGAGTAACAACTGAACATGCAAGTTGACAAGTAGGCCATTGAAGTACTGCATGAGTACTACAAAGCAGGATGAAAAAACCTGAGTAAATTATCTCTCAAGCTGATCATGGCAAATCTCAAGAGTTTGCAGAGGTCAAGACAACAAATTGTCCATCAAAAATGATGGGTAAACTGGAGCTGTGTCAAGATGACACCATGAACAGATGTGCAAGTTGCACTCCTGCGTTGTTCTTTTCATTTTCACTTTTTACCTTGTTTTCTCCCTCCTCTGGGGCTATGAGTAAGAGGAAGGGAGTTGTCAGAAAATTTCCAGCCACAGGAACATCCCGGCAGACCACCATGCCGGAGGTATCGCCTCTCCTGCCTTCGCTGATCCTGAGCTTGACTTGGCTGGTTCTAGGGCCACCGACCTGTTGACGGCTGAGGCTTTGCTCAGCCCTGTGGACCAGTCTATACCTAGGCCCCCTGAGTCACCGGCACAAAACTGGAGCTCCAGTGCTGTTACTGTGTCATTGACTGGCGTTTGAATGCTCCCTGATGGAGGTGGAGTACAGCAGAAAGCTACGGAGAAGTTTCAGTGTTCCTGGGAACCAGAGAGTAGCATCGAGTGGCACTAGATGCTTTGGCATTGGAAGGGGTCTCCTTGATGCCAGGAGTTGGTGTCGGCCAGCAAGAGGTCCAGGAGGTTACCAGCTCTTTCCAGGTTAGACCTTTGCTTACTAAACCTGCTTCTGTGATGTTCAATAGCTTGTGGTCAGCATTGGCTACTATTGAGCAATCTATATCTTCATTGGTAACTATTACTAAGGACATTCACTCCAAGTTTCAGAACCATGATCAATGTATATCTTCTTGTGAATCTAATTGGAGGCTTCTGTGTCTCAAATTCAGGATTTACGAGAACACCTTAAAAACATGACCATCAGCAAGAAGGTGGATCGGTAGATGGAGCATGGTGAGAAGGCTCCTTCGGGCACTCTTTTTAAAATAGTGTTTCTTGTTATTGCTTCGTGAATGGGGAAAAAGCGGAAACCCAGGTCGGGGACCTTCCCTGCAGCCCCTCCGACGATTCCTTTCTTGGGCCCAATGGACGCCCATGTCACACATAGCAGTCCAGTGTTGGGGACTCAGCCTTTGGAGGGAGGGGGAGGGGAATTTGAGCTCCCCTCTCTCCCAGGCTCTTTGTCACCTTTGAGCCCCGCCAAGGGAACACCACCCAGTAACCCTGCTACCGCCAGAATTGCCCATGAGTCAGGGGAGACGGCGACAGACCTGGGAAATGTCGAGCCAAATCCAGCAGGGAACAATGAAGCAATGGCAGCAGCAGTGAGTCCGTTGTTTGATCAGGGACAGCCGGGTAAGGGCATTGCATGAGAGGCTAGATTGGGAGGTTCTGAGAGTGCCACGCTGGAAGATTCCTCATTAAAATCACCTCTACTGCTACCTGTGGTGCAAAGACCTTCGGTTTTCTCCTTAGAAACTATCTGGGAAGCAATTATTGATCTTTGGAGCTCTGTACTACAACAGTTTTCCCCTGAGGTTTCAAATATAATGATCTGGAGGGAAAAGTCTCGATACTCTCCAATACAATGAATGAGCTGGGTCAACAAATTTAAGTTATAAGGGATCAAGTGAGTACTGTTCAACAATCGTAGTCTGTTATGATTAAAGAGAAGATTAATACAGCTTTAAGGATTGAAAATCTTGAAAATGCAGTCAGAAACAGGAATTTAAGATTTATTAACTTTCCTCAAGTTCCCCTAATACCTCCTAGAGAGATGTTTAGGAGGTACTTGATGGAGACTTTACAGGTCTCAGAAAACGAGTATAATTATGGCTGGAGGTTACTGTCCACCCTAGGAGTCTTCCCAATCAAATATTGAGTTAACTGTGGAGGATCATAAAATATATAAGAATTATTCTGATACTTAATCTTGCACTTGCATGGAAATTTCAAAAGAAAAACTCCCCCTAATAACTGAACCTGTGGTCGCATCAATTGAAATAATCTTCTCCATTTTTGAGTCTCCTTCGAGACATCTGGAAAAACCCAAGCTTTACACTGAAGAAGCAACTGTGATCTGTGACGGAAATAAAGTCTCATTAGCCAATCTTTATCAGGTTCAAGTGCCAGAGTCACAATAAGAGTAGATGGAACTGCCAATTCTGTATCTGATGTCTCCAATATAGTTGAGAGATCCACATTTGATTCCACTGCTGGAATTAATGATGTTATTCCCTCGGGACACATCAGTGTGTCCCGAAGCACACACAGGTGTGTGGCTACACTTCCCGGTCCCCCGCTGGCCCAGAGCTCCCCCTGCTCCAGCGAAATCGAAATTCATCCTCTGCCCGGGCTTAAAATGCTGATAGCCCGGGCGGAATGCAGCAGGAGAGCTGGAGTCAGCGGCACCAGCATGTTCTCTTCTTCCCGCCCCCTCTGTGGTCCGGAAGAGGAAGTGGAATGCAGTGGCCGCGCGCGTGGGAAGACGAGACCATGCTAGTGCTAGCAGTGTGGCCCGAAGAAGAAAGGTGCAGCCTTAAGAATGAGCAGCACGGCACAGAGCACAAGAGAAGCAACGTCAGCCCCCGCAGCCGATGGGATTCCTTTCTCGAGGCCGCGAGAACTGGAAGTGGAGGAGGCTGCTGCTGCCACTAGTTAGATGGGGGGAGAGAGTGAGCAAGCAAGCATGCATATGTGTTTGAGATCGTGTGTGTGTGTGTGTGTGTGTGTATGTGTGAGAGAGAGAGAGAGAGAGACAGCATGTATGTAAGTGAGTGACTGAGAGCCTGTATGTGTAAGTGTGTGATTAAAAACCTGTTTGTGTAAAAGAGAGTATGTGTAAGAGAGCGATAGGATGAATGTAAGTGTATGACTGAGAACAAGTGGGGCAGATTTTTAAACCTACGCGTGCGGCCTACATTTGCACGCGCTACCCGGCGAACACAAATGTATGCCCGATTTTATAACATGCGTGCGCAGCCGCGCGCATGTTATAAAATCCGGGCTCGGCGCATGCAAGGGAATGCACACCAGTGCACTTTGCGCGCGCCGAGCCCTAGGGGAGCCCCGATGGCTTTCCCCATTCCCTCTGAGGCCGCTCCGAAATCGGAGCCGCCTCAGAGGGAAATTTCCTTTGGCCTCCTCTTCCCCTATCTAACCTGCCCCCCAGCCCTACCTAAATCCCCCCCACCTTTATTTTGTAAATTACGCACGCTGGCCGGTGTGCAATCCCCTGCACAGCCGCTGAGCTGGAGGCCTCGGTCCCGCCCCTGCCCCGCCACAAAGCCCCGGGACATACACGCATCCCGGGGCTTTGCGCACGTCGCTGGGCCAATGCAAAATAGGCTCGGCTCGCGCAGGAGCGGTTATGAGTGTAAATCCTGAGGATTTACGTGCGTAACCCTTTTAAAATCCGCCCCTGTATGTGTGAGAGAGATCATGTGTATGTATGATTAAGAGCATGTGTGTGAGAGAGTATGTGATCGAGAGCCTGTGGGTAAGAAGAGAGAGAGAGCATGTTTGTAAGTGTGTGAATGAGAGTCTGTGTGTGTGAGTGAAAGACACAGCATGTATGTAAGTGTGTGATTGAAAGCCTGTATGTGTGTATGAGTGAAAACACAGCATGTATGTAAATGTGTGATTAAGAGCATATATAAGTGAGAGAGAAAAAACATGTGTAAATGTGCTTGATTGAGAGCCAGTGTGAGAGAGAGAGCTTGTATGTAACTGAGAGAGAGGAGAAAGTTGCAAGCAAACCATCCCTCCTCCTGCTAAATCAAAACAATCTCAGGGCACCTGGATATCAAACGTTCCCAGGTGTGCAGAACAAAGCATTTTTTTATCATTATTATTTTTCATTATTGGGTCTTTGTGCCTGCTATTTGGAAATATTTTATTGGTCTCTAGAAATTTTTAGTATGAGTTTTTAATTATTGGATATTTCATTCATCAGCTGGTTTTACTGCTATTGATTTTATATTTCTTGATTTGTTTTATGACACTGGTGATGTTTCTCTTTTTCCTTTGTTACACTGCACACACAATCTCTGGCTTGTTGCTCTTTCCAGTTCAGTTTTCATTGGCATGTTTCTATTTATACTTTATGGTCTCTTTATTCTTTGTTAAGTGAGGATCTGAACGTGTGACTGAGGTGAGGTTTTCTGCTGGCGTGTAGTTTCTGTGTAGGACTCTATAGCAGCCTGGCTTGGTCCGTTTTCCTAATAGGAGGAGTATTGGAGTTTTATGGCCTGGTGTAATATTTTCAGGTTTGCCTTGTAAGTTTGAGTGCTGGAAGTTGGCGCTGCTTTGGTATGGGATGTTTATGCAATTTCTGTTCAGACAGAGTACTTATCTTTCCCTTGTGTCATTCTTAACTATAAAAATAATACTGGGCCTTTATTTTTTTTATTTCCGCCATGAATTGTATTGAGCAGTGTGTCACACATGTGAGCGTGGTCTATCATGTGTGTCACGATGGGGAAAAGGTTGAGAACCACTGGCCTAGATAACATCAACCTAGAATTTCCAAAGTATTGAATAAGCCCAAAAGGAATGTGTAAATGAAAATCTTCCAATAATAATACTGGGTTGTGTTATCTTTTTACAGACTGACTATAGAACCCCTAGGTTTTTTTTTTAATTGATTAGTTGATCACATTCAGCTATCATTTGTAATATACACTTTGGCTCAAATTAATTCTTCTATCCTGTGCTAGGAGTGTGCTGATGTTCAAGGGAAGAGTGGTCAGGCACCCAGGATTGGGAATACTTTAAGCTCCAAGGGATCATGAGACTGACAGGACCAGAGGCTAAAGTTAGTGAAAGGGGAATTAATCTCATGCTCCATTGAGTTCACTGAAGACTTACCTCAAGGATCTGAAGAAGTGGATTTCATATCTGGAGTCGGAAGGAAGAACTTCCAAATAGTGAAGCTGATCCTGAGCTGTTGCATAACAGAGGTGAAAGCAGGAGCTCATTAGCCTTTTTTCAGATTTTTTTTTTTATCTAGTAGAGTTGCTCTGTATCTCATGTTCACTTAGATACCAATATGGGAAAGCACAGGGAAAGTGCCCCCTACAAAGAGTACCTTTCCTAGGGAATGATTGGTGAGGAAACCCCTAGTGCATGCAAATCTGCATTGATTTTTGTAATGTATGTTGCCTTTTGCTATTCTGTATTGAATGCATCAGATACAGATATATCATTTGCCAAATAATTCAAATACATCTTTTACATCAGTAAACAGTTTTTTATTATTGGAACAACACAGCTCAGTGTGGACAGCGATTATTATTTTAATTTTTTCACTGCAAGGTGTCTGTGTTCTAACCCTATGCATCCCCAAAGCTTTTGCTTTTCCTCACTGAAGAATCCCAGGGGCTGCAGCAAGGTAGCTGAGACCCTGTAGCACCCAAATGAGCCTCTTTGCCCATGCGAAGGGTAGAACAGGGATTACACATGCATTGGATAACTGCATCTATTCATTATCCTTCATCTGAACTCGTCATTTGCATTTGAAAATCATCGCATTTAGGCAGTATTGCATCCACTTTTGAGTAGCCTGGTTCAACACATGCCTAGTGCAAGGTCTTCGTGTTGTCAAAGATTAGACAGAGGAGATGGTAACAAACATCTTATTATTGCAATATTAAGTCACTGCAATTGGCTAAATTTGTTCTAGCTGTATGAGTTTTACCTTACAAGCATCCTGCTTCACTACTGTTTGGCATTTCAACGTTCTTTTTTTTTTTTTTTTGTTGTTCCAGTTTTCAGCTAAGCTATTGGGATTTTAATAACACCTGCTGATCTATGTCGTTAATAGGAAACACAATAGGTTTATGACCAGAGTAACAAATGTCTACACAAACATTTGGTTTCGGAGCCTCCTGCCCACAGAGTTAATGAACATTGGGCATAGAGCCATTTATAACTTTTCACCCTATGAGAACAAGACCGATAGATGTTCAATACCTCCTAGTTAAATCCGATTTCATGTTTCTGCTAGCTCATTCCAGGGCAGGCTGCCCATACTTGGCATACTATCTTTTAAATTTTATTTTATTAAAACAGCATGTAATCCATACAGTGTGTGCTAAATTACAATAAGTTAAATTTAAAAAAAAACCACGCTGCAAATCCTATTTTCTCTGTAAACTGGTACTTTGCTCACATAGATCAAGGCTAGCTTCTTTCCTTTCTGGTGCTTGGAATGGAATTCTGATGGGACCCATTTAACATAGAGAACTGCAGAGGGAGGAGCAGAGGGTGTTAGACAAGCACTGCCTGGGGATTCTAAGCACAGGCAGCAGCTGAGCAAGGCTCCGCTCCACTCAGGCAGGGCAGAGTGGGCCAGTTTTTGGAAAATCAGCCATAGAGATGGGCAAGAAAATGGCAAGTTTTGAATCGTGGTCCTTTAAACCTGTGGTCCGAAAAAAAACAAGCATTTGCCTGGGGGCAGGATTTAGTCACCTGGACTCCAAGCGTCACCAGAAACATTAGAGCGAAAACAAAGTGGGCGGAGGGCTTGGGGGGGACTCAGGGGGTGGGGTAAGGTTTAAACTTGAAACCAATTACTTTTTCTAACATTGGGGGATGGGGTATTGGGGTGGAACACTATACACCAATGATTTTTTTTTAATGTGGGGGGTGGGGGGAGGGGATGTGGGAGGAAGAGGTTGGGAATCATGCTGGGACAAATTTGAAAGGAAAGAGGTGTTGGAGATACATTCCTTATTTATAATTGATTGGGGGGGGGCATTCCTCATCACACAAGCAACTTTGAATATTTTTTTACATTTGGGTATTAGAGCCGCCTTAAGTGGTGATCTCGGGGTGAGCAGGGGGTCAGCTTTGACCCTCCTCACATCTTTTTCCTATTTTGAGCCACTTTTTTTTTTGTTGGCATGACCCTTTAAATTTAACGGGGAAGAATTGGGATCCTCCGAGGCTCCCATGTTAAATTGCTATTTTTCAAACAGTTATAACATGGCTGACAACTCTCTAAGTTGGCCACATTGTTATTAGCATCAAATTGCCTATTCATGAGCTGATTTGCAAAATCCATGCATGCAAATTGCATGCAAAGTAACTCCTTGTAATAAGAGAAGGAATCTGAGCAGCGATATGCTAAATATTGCGTATATCATGCAGAATCATCGTGATAGGGCTATATTGCACAATAAACAGCATACATCATGCAATAACTGCTGTTTAATTTGTGTTAGAGCCCTACCATGGCATGATGCATATCCCAGTAAGTTTGTCCAAGGTCACAAGGAGCGGCAGTGGGATAGTAAAGATTGTGAAGCAACTGTGAAATTCTTTAATGCACGAAACATGCGCTGGGAATCTGGAAATAATCATATCTGATTGTAGCCGGTTCCTCATTTGGGCTGTAAGCATCAACCAGGGGTGCTATGGGTCTGGGTTCAAGTCTGGATGGGGGGAAGCTATTTTCTCGTATCCCTGGCGCAGTCAGTCACAGTCATAACTTCTTCTCACCCTTGCTGTGGCAATTAGCTTCAGGCAAAATGATCTTGAAAACAGCCCTTCAGTATCCAGGGGGAGGGGGGACACCCTTCTATTCAGCCTAAATCAATCTTCTCATATCTCCAAAATCAATTCTTCTTCAAAATCCTAACTCTTCAACTGGAGACCCAGAATCCCAGGGATGAGGAAAAGATCAAACAGTCAAGCTCCTGCTTCTTATTCTCTTTCCAACCCACTCACTTCAGATCCAGGAATGATCTCCAGCTTCTCTCTTTTCTCTAGTCGCCTTCCCCCTGAATCTCTAAGCATACTCCAGGGGATTTTATACTGTACTGAAGACTTTCCCCCAAAAAAGGTGGGGTTATGGCAAGGGGAGTAATTCTGCATAATCAAAAAAATAACACCTCCCACTGACCTTTGCTTGAAAATATCAATTCGGAGCAAATGTTATTGACTAGCTTGGTGCATAAGGAGAGGAATGGTCAGCAGAAAGAAGGAGGTGATATTGTCCCTGTATACATCTCTGGCGATTCCTCTCTTGGAATATTGTATAGTTCAGGAGACCCTCCTTCAAAAGGATATAAACAGAAGGGAGTTGGTCCAGAAAATGGCTACTAAAATGGTCAGTGATTTTTGTTATACAGCATATGGGGATAGACTTAAGGTTTTAAATATGTGCTCACTAGAGGATAGGCGAGATGGGGAGATATGATAGGTATTTAAATATATCTATGACAGAGTGCCCCTATTTCCCCCTTAAACCTGTGCAGGACCAGGCTAGATGCCTAGTCCACCTTAATTCCCCTTGAAAGAGAGAACTCTATTGACAGGGCCCAGCAGGGGAGGAATAAGAGTTGGGATCCAGGTGGGTTAGTCAGACCAGGTCCAGGTCTCCAGGAGGAAGGCAGCTCCTGTAGAATAATGCCATCTAAACACTGAGCTATAAAGGAAGCTGTGAGATTGTGTGAAACTGTAAAGGAAGCTGTGAGTATTGAGTGTACAGTGTTCTGAAGTTAAACAGTCTGTTAATGTTTGTTTGGTTGAAGCTGTAAAATAAAGAAAAGGCTGGCATCGGTCTAGATTCATGCCTCTAGTCAAGGTATTGCTGCTCAGGTCCCACATATGGTGTCATGAATGGAATTTTTTCTCTAAAACCTAGTACAGAGAAAATCCCAAAGGAAGGAAGAAAAGCTTGTGTGTATGAAGCCTTCTAAGAGTTGGAAGCTAAGCAGCCTGGAGAAAAGAAAGGAAAAGTGTCTGTGTAAATTTCAGAGACTTGTGAAGAGGACTTGTGGTTCTAAAACAAAGCACAAAACATAGGGAGCCTGTGGCTCTAAAACTAGGTACATAGTTCTGTGCATGAGTGCACAGAACATAGAAGCCTGTGAAAGGTTATGGCTCAGAAAGTGGCACTGGAGGAAAAGCCCCACAGTTTAAAGGTTTCAGAAAGAGAGGAAACTGATTCATGGGTATGGCTGCAGGGACAGCAAAAAAGTAGTACGATTTAAACTGGCTAAAGAGAGAAGCTCTGCTGGAGATATTTAGGGAATAAAAAGTGAGCAAGTTAATGCTGGTTCTGCAGGCTTTTTTTTTTTACCTTTTTGTCTTTGGAAAAGAAAAGTGAGTGAAATAGTGATGCAGCAAAGCTGTGCTGAGCAGGGTGTGGCCCTGGAAAAGCTACCAGGATAGGCTGTGAGTGCTGTGAATGGGAACAGGGTGAGGCCCTCTACCAGCAAGCAAGCTACTCCTCTGTTCAAGGCGTGCAGTCACAGGAAAACCTAGAGTGAAGCAATCAGGGTACTGCAGCAACAGGTGAAGCAAAAGCAGCCAGAGGGTTGGAAGGAAGGTCAGACAGAGTAATGGAGTGAGGGAATCCACTCCCAAGAGTCCAGGTCAGGCAAAAGACTGAACAACTAGACTAGCTGGACAAATAGTGCCAACAATTCCTGAAGGAAGTAGATAAGTTGCTGGCAGAGATGTCCCATGGGGTGACTGAATGGTGGAAAAAGCCTGAACTTGGCACCACAGGAGGTCTTGATGAAGACCCTGAGGGTGCCCAAACATCACCAGGAGTCCAGAAACTTCTCCCGTGAGAATCCCAGAAAAGGGTGCTGTGAAGAACCCTGAGAGAGGGGTCACACAGAAACCTGGGGAGGGCAACACAGACTGCCCAGAAGGAGGCAGAATTGAGAAATCTGAAGGTTGCGCTACAGTAGGTCTTGAGGAAGACCCTGTAGGGTACCCAAACACTATCGGGAGCCAAAAAACAACTTCCGTGAGAAGCCCAGAGAGGGCATGGAAAGTCAAGTGAAAGACGCTATAGAGTACCCAGTGAGAGGCACTATGAAGATTCCAAAGAGTAATAAAGTGGAGAGTCCAGAGGGTGGCACTGTGGAAACGCCAGTGAGTGGGGCTGTGGAGGAGCTAGAAACCAATGTGGGCGAGTGGCCAGAGAATGCTGAGAGAGATGCCAGAGAGAAGGCACCAGTTGCTGGAAAGCACCTACAGATGATACTATGGAAACCACCACTGGCATTCCCACAGCCAGTCCAAAAAGTTCCGCTGGGGTTGAATTCAAACCTGGAGCCAGCAAAGGACTTCTTTAAAGAACGAAGTGCAAGCTGCACAGTGGGTGGTGACTGTAGTGTGGTCTAGGATAAGCTTAGGACCCCGACCCCAAGCCTAACTGGCAGGAGGCCAGATAAGAGAGGGTGGGGATGTAAGGTACTTCCCTGGATGGAATCCAGGGGAGTGAAAAAGTTCTGACCAATGGGTACAAGATGGGGGGGGGGGGGTATGTGACAGAGTGCCCCTATTTTCCCCCTTAAACATGTGCAGGACCAGGCCTGGTCTACCTTAATTCCCCTTGAGAGAGAGATCTCTGTGGGCGGAGCCCAGGAGGAGAGGAATAAGAGTTGGGATCCAGGTGGATTAGTCAGACCAGACTTATGTCTCCAGGAGGAAGACAGCTCCTGTAGAATAATGCTGTCCAAACACTGAGCTGTAAAGGAAGCTGTGAGGATTGAGAGTACCCTATTTTGAAGTTAAACAGTCTACTAATGTTTGTTTGGTTTAAGCTGTAAAATCAAGATAAACTGTTTTGAAAAGGCTGGAGTCAGTCTAGATTCATGCCTCCAGCCAAGGGATCACCGCTTGTGTGCATATCCGAATTCCAGGCAGTGGTCAGAGGCAGGCAGAGGTCAGTCATATCTGGGATCCAAGAGTTCAAAACCAAGTATCCATCCAAAGGGAGTGAACGGGGATGGATAGGCAGGGCAGGCAGGCAAGGACAATGACCGGAGGGCAATGTGGATGAAGACAGTCAAAAAAGTAAACAGAATGTTAGGATTTATTAGGAAGGGAATGGCAAATAAAATGGTGGATGTCATAATGCCCCTGTATTGCTCCATGGTGAGACTACACCTTAAATACCTTGTACAATTCTGGTCACCACAACTCAAAAAAGATATAGTTGCACTGGAGAAAGTGCAGAGAAAGGCAACCAAAATGATAAGTGGCATGGAATGGCTCCCCCATGAGGAAAGATGAAAGGAGAAAGACTGATACTTTACGCATATCCAGCATAGCTCTCTGCTTTAACGGCAGGGGAGAAAGACTTATGCTTCACACATAACCAGCATGGCTCTCTGCTTCAATGGCAGGGGAGAAAAAACTTCACTTTCAATGCATGTCCAGCATAACTCTCTGCTTCAATGGCAGGGGGAATGAAGAAAAGAGGATCTATATACAGACACCAACCAAAAAGGACTGAATTGCATAGTCTGGGAAAACAAATAAGCATGGGTGTAGCTTGCTTATGCAGTTCCAACACTGCTCTCTGCATTAATGGTGGGGGTGGAAGGGAAATAGAACCAAAAGGTTACTAAAAGCCAAGAGTAACAGATAAGTATGAGAAAAAAAAATGTGCAAAGCTTGCTGGGCAGACTGGATGGGCCGTTTGGTCTTCTTGTCATCATTTCTATGTTTCATTTCTATAAGTTAGGGCTATTCAGTTTGGAGAAGAGACGACTGAGGGGGGGATATGACAGAGGTCTACAAAATCATGAAAGGACTTGAACAGATTAACATAAATCAGTTATTTAATCTCTCAGATAATAGAAGGACCATGGGGCACTCCATGAAGTTAGCAAGTAGCTCATGTAAAACAAATAGAAGAAAATTATTTTTCACTCAGCGCATAGTTAAGCCATAAGTGAAGCGCATAGTTAAGTCATAAGTGAACCGTTTTGGTCGGATACCCTCCGTGAAAATCGGTATATAAAATGTTTTAAATAAATAAATAAATAAATAAATAAGCTCTGGAATTCATTGCCAGAGGATGTCATTACAGCAGTTAGTGTAACTGGGTTTTAAAAGGTTTGAATAAGTTCCTAGAGGAAAAATCTATAAACTGCTATTAATTAATAAGCAATTGTAGCTTGAGATCTATTTAATGTTTGGGTACTTGCCAGATACTTGTGACTTCGATTGGCCACTGCTGGATTAGGATGCTGGGCTTGATGGACCCTTGGTCTGACCCAGTATGACATCCCTTATTTCTTATATTCTTATGAAGACAAACTGAAGACACCTGAATGAGGAACAGGAAACAAGCTGGATGAGGAACTGAAGACAAATTGGACAAGGGCAACATGCACTACTCAGGAGTAGGTGGACCTGTTGCTAAGGCAATGAGGGAAGGAGTGAGTGAGCCCTCTGATATCATCAATAGGTGCCGCAGGGCTTTTCTCATTGTGGGCCCTTTAAATAAGACGAAGTCGGGCGCGTGCCCCTGAGGAGCATGGAAAGATGGAGCTGGCGGCATCCTGCCACGTGACGAGTTGGTGGTGTCTTGCTGCGTTGGAACGCAGTGTTGCAGCAGGGTCCTGCTGCATCGGGATCCTGGGGTGACAGCCTGACTGAGGAGGTGAGTGCAGTGGTTCGTGGGGGCAGCCGTAATGTAATAATGATTCTGCTTTATTGCCAAATGGATTTTGTTTGTTCTCTACTTTTGCTGCTTTAATTGCCCATTAAACTACATTAGGCTAGAGTTTAATTTTCTTGCAGAGCATCAGAAAAAAAATGAATATTTTGTTAACTAATATTTTGTTAACTAATATTTTGGAACTCTATAAAAGCATAGAGTTGGGATTAAAATAATAATAATTATTATTATATGATAACTAAAAATAAATCCTTCAAACTGACTTTTCATTTTCCAAAAAAGCAAAATAAATAGAGAGCTGAATTGTTAAAATAATCTACTAAATAAGAGATCTACACCAAAGCAAATCAAACTAAGTAACTTTAAACAGTTCGGTTAGAATACTTCTTTATGCATTAAGATAATTTAACCCAATTCCATTCTATTTTTTTCAAATGATGGATGTTTTTCAAGGTTATAATCATTTTAACATGCTGCACAAGAAACATTTTCAAATGCAAATACCTTCGAAGCATGATAGAAATGATACACCCTGGGCGATTATGGTGTTATGTAAATGAATCTTTGCTGGCAGTCTATCTGCGTTTTTTCTCAACTTCCCTTTGTATAATCTTTGTGCATTTTAAAATAACTCCAACGACTTCTGTCTGCTGCACTTAAATGTATGCCCGATGCCATATCTGCTGGTTCTCCTGTGTGCCATAAAACTCTCAAGTCATCCTTATTAATGCCATAAAAAGAAATGCTAGGAAGATAAACTGAACAAAGTTTCAGATGAAAGAGCAACTTGCCTTTCCCTCAATTCATCTGGGTATGATGCAGCATGCGGCAGACATAAAACTGTCCAAAGCCTTACTTCAGGATTCCTAAAGAAGAAGCATTCATGGTATACAATTTTGCATAATTTATTTAGCTTCTGAGACATCATTTTGTTTATTAGTGCATCTGTCCTTAGAACTGCGAAGGTAAAATTGCAATGCATTGTTAGTAGTAATCACAACTTTTTTTTTTTTTTAAGAAAATACAGTGCACATGTGGACTGCTTATATATGCAGTGACGGGCTGGAAAAAGATTGTCAGGAATCACTGTTGCAAATCCTGTCCATTATCTAAGCATTCACTGGTGGCTGAAGTTTATCTGATTGTGATCACCGATTATAGCTGGAACTCACAAACGTGGAGCAAAGCTGACAGTTTTCAGTCGTACAGGGAAGACTGTTAGTTTTATCCCAACTTCCTGGGTGTGAATTACCTTAACCAAAGATCATGATGTGTGTGATAAAGAGAAGGGTTCAACATTGCAGTCACTGACCAAGATTTTCAGACTCATCCTTAAGGTTAAGTAGACATAAGTGAGGTTGACTAAGGAAATAACAATCTTAAAGAGGCAGGGATGGATGCTAAGAGAGAGGGTAAAGCGTGGTCTGACATTTTTGTTTGAAAGAGGTAGTAGTCAACATGAAAATCAAAAAGATGATTTGAAGATACAAAATCTTTCACAGACCTAATTTCAGGATAAGGGGGCAAGGCTGCACCATGCAGAATTTGCATGGATTTTAATTTTCCACTTTGCAAGTCAGGGCAGTATTTCCGGTAAAATGAACAGCCAGCTTTGGGGTACTTAGTCACATGGAAGGGTTTTCTCATGCAAATAAATATTTACTCTGGTCTGTGCTACTTTGCATGATCACAAGTATAGGGGTAGATTTTCAAAGGGGTACACACGTAAGATATGCGCGTACCCCCAAAAAACCTACCCCAAACCCCCCCTGCGCGCGCCAAGCCTATTTTGCACAGGCTCGGCGGCGCGCGCAAGTCCCGGGGCTTGCATGGAGGGGTGTGTCGGGGGGCGTGTCGGGGGCATGCCTGGAGTGACGCGGCGTTTCGGGGGCGTGTCCAGGGGCGTGGTTCCGGCCCGGGGGTGTTTCAGGGGCGTGACAGCGGCCCCTGGACCAGCCCCCAGACCGGAACATGGAGCGCAGCAGCCGGCCCAGCGAGCGCAAAGTTACGCCTGCTTCGAGCAGGCGTAACTTTCATGATACAGGTATGGGGGAGGTTTAGATAGGGCCGGGGGGTGGGTTAGGTAGGGGAAGGGAGGGGAAGGTGGGGGGAGGGCGAAGGAAAGTTCCCTCCGAGGCCGCTCTGATTTCGGAGCGACCTCGGAGGGAACGGAGGCAGGCTGCGCGGCTCGGTGCACGCAGGCTGCCGATTTTGGGCAGCCTTCTGCGCGCCGACCCCGGATTTTAATGGATACGCGTGGCTACGCGCGTATCTATTGAAATCCCGCGTACTCTTGTTCGCGCCTGGTGCGCGAACAAAAGTACGCGTGTGCGCAGATTTATAAAATCTACCCCATAGTGTATTGGAAACCGCTTTGATATTTAAAGTGAAATTGCAGTAAATTAGGGCTACAAATAAACTAAATTAAAACAAATGTGACCACATAGCTCATAGTACACACAGGAAAAGTGCAGAATAAACTTGCAGGTCTGAAGGTTTATCAATTCAAACAGCAAATTTATTAGTGTTTCTTATGGCAATTCCACTGGGTTTATAATAACAATTCAACAGGTCCTCTGACATGGACCCCGTGTTTCGCCATCAGGCTGCGTCGGGAGGGACAGATATCTTTAAACCAGCATTCTGTAAACATAAATGTAAAACATCAGAACCCAAATAGAGAGGGCAAGCTGACATAAAGATAAGAAAGTAACTGACAACATACCGTATGCGTTGAATATCAAAGCTTCCAGGGAGCGCACAGACTTCCAATGCTACAGCGATTTAAAGCCCAAATGTTGGCGCGAAAATTACAGAACAGTCAGAGGGAAGGGAAAGTAACCAATCAGGATGCTAAAAGTCTAATCCAATAGGAGAGCAGAAAGGACAGCCAATCCAATCACTGCAAGAGAACATCAAGTAAAATGACTCCACTCTAATTCAGCATTCAATCCTTTAGGTGAGACTGTATCTAATACAAAAATCCATTTTTGTTCCCGCTTCAATAAAAACTCAGAGTAGTTACCTCCCCACAATGGTGGTGGGGGGGGGGGGGGGTGTAAACCACTTCAAGAACAAATAAATATAGATCTTGTAAGGAATAAGAACATAAGAAATTGCCATGCTGGGTCAGATCAAGGGTCCATCAAGCCCAGCATCCTGTTTCCAACAGAGGCCGAACCTGGTAATTACCCAAACACTAAGAAGATCCCATGCTACTGATGTCAGTAATAGCAGTGGCTAATCCCTAAAGAAACTTGATTAATAGCAGTTAATGGACTTCTTCTCCAAGAATTTATCCAAACCTTTTTTGAACTCAGCTATACTAACTGCACTAACCACATCCTCTGGCAACAAATTCCAGAGCTTTATTGTGCCTTGAGTGAAAAAGAATTTTCTCCGATTAATTTTTATTTATTTATTTATTTATTTATTTCCGATTTTTATATACCAGCATTCGAGACAGCAGTCACATCATGCTGGTTCACATAGAACATGGGTGCATAGTAAACATAGTAAACATAACTATAACGATGGTGCTGAAAAGGCAGTTACATATAACAGGGTGATAAGAACTTGGCTGAGAAGGAAGAGAAAGGACAGGTTATTAATTCACACAGGTAAACGATAGAGGATATGGTTAAACAAGTTGTATTAAACATTTAAGATTAAACATTTAATCTTAAATGTGCTACTTGCTAACTTCATGGAATGCCCCCTAGTCCTTCTATTATTCGAAAGTGAAAATAACCGAGTCACATCTACTCGTGATGCCTGAACCCAATGGTCAATCAGGGGAGCATTTTCCCGTTGTTTTTTTTATGTTAGAGCGATGCTCAATAATACGAGTCTTTATCATTCGAGTGGTTTTGCCTACATATAATTTCTGACATGGGCAATGAATTACATAAACCACCCCAGAGGTGGAACAATCTGAGGAGCCATATAACACATAAGTTTTATTAGAAAATGGGTGTACAAATGATGTAATGTGAGAAGTCAATGGGCAAACTGAACACTGGCCACAAGGCTTATGTCCATTTTGAGGTTGTGTGTGTGGGCTGTTAGGGAAGTATGCAGAATGAACCAACATATCCCTTAAATCTTTTCCCGACTGTAAGTGAACCATAGGGGACAATTAAAGAATTTATCTAAATGACAATGAGAACCAGTGTTTTCGGATAATCTTAGAGATTTTAGCACTCGAGGTAGAAAATGTGAGAATACAATTAGCAGAAGTATCAACTAGGCAATTTTGAGGTAAAAACAATAAATCCCTATTTACATTATAAGCACATTTGTAGGCTTTCTTAAGGATTTTCCGAGGGTACCCTCTTTCACAAAACCTAGCAGTCATCTGCTTAGCTTGGGACATGAACTCAGGCTTAGAAGAACAGAGCCAGCACAATCTCAAAAACTGGCCTGTGGGAATGTTATGTTTAAGGTGTCGCGGATGACAACTATCAAACATCAAAAGCATGTTCCGATCTGTGTCCTTACGGAAAATAGAGGTAGAAAAACCATCATGACTTAAAGAGATCATTATATCAAGGAAGAGAATGCTATTACGATCAACATTAAAATTAAACTGTAGATTATGATTAAATTGATTAAGCCAATCAAAAAACATAAAAAATTTAATGTCAGTACCTGATCAGATAAGTAGTACATCATCAATGTATCGTACCCAAAGGTGTATAAATGGTAGCCAATCAGAAGAGTAAACATGAGTTTTTTCAAATTCTGTGACATAAAGGCATGCTAGGCTAGGGGTCCTAGTGGCACCCATAGCCGTGCCCTTTACTTGTTGGTAAAAATTATGGTAAAAAATTTTAAAGTTTTTTGTCAAAGCTATAAGGGCTAAATCCACTAAAAAAGAGGTAGGGACATGGATAGGACTTGTGCGAAGATTCAGTATAGTTTCAATGACCTTTAGTGCCTCATCTTGGGGAATATTAGTATATAATGAAATGATGTCCAATGTAACTAAATAACATGGTTCAGAAGGTATAGGCAAATCCTGAAGAATGGTAATCAAATGTGTGGCATCTCGGACAAAAGATTTACTCAAAGGAACAAATGGTTTTAAGAAAATGTCCACAAATCTAGATAGTGGCTCCAAAAGGGATCCAATCTCTGCTACAATGAGGCGTCCAGGAGGATTTTGAAGAGATTTGTGTATTTTTGGTAGAACATAGAAGACTGGAGTCACTGGGAATTCTGATATCAAAAACTGAACTTCACGGGTGGTAATGAATTTCTGATCATAAGCTTCTTGCACTAGAGATTTAATACTAGCCATAAGGAACTTTGTTGGGTCATGAGGAAGTGGGCAATAAAATTCAGAACCACTTAATTGACTCATAACCTCTGTCTCATAGGTGGATCTATCAAAGATTACGATGCCCCCACCCTTATCTGCAGGTTTTATTATAATGCTTGAATCTGATGCTAGCTGTCCTTTCATCACGAGATATATTCTGAAATACATAGTCATATTCTAAATCACTATCAAAACACACACTGAAGTATTACTTGCACTCTCAATAATCAGCATCCATACAAGTGCAAGAAAATGTAAATTCCTGGTTCATTCTTTGAAAGTAATTTTCTCTTTTATTTCGGCAACTCCTTATTTATGATACAAGCTTTAAATGCAAATCCCCCAACACGGTCCCGTGTTTCGCCACCCGGCTGCCTCGGGGGGGAATAATTTTAGCATGAATCTGAAAAAGCGCAAACATTCAAACATACCAGGAATGAGGTTAGTACCGAACAGACTACAATAAGTAGGTGCACAAATGTAAGTACATATATTTACAATGTTATTCAAAACATACCTGTATCAGTCTGACATGAGTTTTAATCGGAGTGCACCTACTATGACTTACCACTAGGTTTAAAAACGCTATCAATGGGCGCGAAAATCACTTACAATTGTTTACAGCCCTATTGCCCAATCACTGTCGGCCTGTGGTGCCGACATCAATTACCTTATAAGGAGACTGCAGCTGGGTATACCCTTAGACGTAATGACATGATGACGTGATGACGTACTGATGTTCGCTAGACCCGCAGTAACCCCGTAGAATATTAGAGAAAATGATGCCACTCTAACTCAGTATTGAGACCATGTGGAATTATGGTGTTTAAACGAAAAATCCATCTCTGCTCTTGTCGCAGTAGGATGAGGGGAAAATCCCCTCCTCTCACTGGGGGTGAAACTACCTCAAGTACAAAAAATTGTAAATCTGCCTCGGTGTGAGATTTACTAGCCCAATGAGAAACGAGGGGGGCATTCTCCTTATTGATGTGTATACTAGATCTGTGTTCTATTATGCGAGTTTTGATACTGCGTTGTGTCTTACCCACGTATAGAAGTTGACAAGGACAGATGATGACATACACTACTCCCTTAGTGTCACAGTCCGAATAGCCACCTAGCTTATATATACGACCTGTATTAGGATGTTTAAATTGTGTGATTGTCATGGTGTGATTGCAAACCGAGCAATGTTCACATGGTTTATGCATGCCCTCATATGCGATACTACTGGGGTGACCTGCTGAATGAACTAATATATCCCTCAAATTCCTCCCCCTTCGGTACGTGAACCTTAACTCAGAGTTGAAAACTTTGTCTAAAGTCAACGACTTCCAATGTTTACGTATAAGTTCTGAAATCGTTTTACTATATGTAGAAAAGGGTAGTATACAATTCACTGTGGAATCCTGTGGATGTGTTTTTGGAAGAAATAAAAGGTCTCTATTGGTATAGAGTGCTCTTTTATAGGCTCTCTTCAAAACGTTATGTGGGTATCCTCTTTCTTGAAATCTCTCCATCATCTTTTGGGCTTGGATGATGTATTCTGATGTTGTGGAACTTAAACGCCGGAGTCTAAGAAATTGACCCGTAGGAATATTTGTTTTTAAATGGTGTGGATGAAAACTATCAAAAGCAAGAAGAGTGTTTCTATCTGTGGTCTTACGGAATAGGGAGGTGCTGAATTTTCGATCTTGATACGTGAGAGTGATATCCAGGAAATCAACCTGTCTATGATGTATGTAATAGTTAAATTGCAGGTTGGGATTACAATGATTAAGCCAATCAATGAAACCAAAAAATTGAATATCTGTACCTACCCAGATGAGTATGTCATCGATATATCGCCACCATTTAAAAATTAAGGGCCACCATTCTGAACCATAAATATATGTATCTTCAAACGCTGCAACGTAAAGGCAGGCCAAACTGGGTGCCA
The DNA here is from genome assembly GCF_901001135.1 of Rhinatrema bivittatum. Taxonomy (NCBI): domain Eukaryota; kingdom Metazoa; phylum Chordata; class Amphibia; order Gymnophiona; family Rhinatrematidae; genus Rhinatrema; species Rhinatrema bivittatum. The sequence goes on along the minus strand of NC_042615.1, from coordinate 58,103,121 downwards.
TGGTGGCCCCCATGGCCGTACCTTTGATCTGTTGAAAGAATTGTGCCTGAAATTGGAAATAATTGCGTGTAAGTGCTAGACTTGCTAACTGAACCAACAGAGATGTGAGAACTCTTATCGGGGTTGGACGAGTGTCTAATATCTGTTCTATGACCGAAAGTGCCTCTGCTTGTGGTATATTCGTGTATAATGATATGATGTCCAGTGTGACTAAGTAACATGAGTCCTTGCAGATCCGAAGGTTAATCAGTTCAAACAGCAAATTTATTAGTGTTTCTTATGGCAATTCCACTGGGTTTATAATAACAATTCAACAGGTCCTCTGACATGGACCCCGTGTTTCGCCATCAGGCTGCGTCGGGAGGGACAGATATCTTTAAACCAGCATTCTGTAAACATAAATGTAAAACATCAGAACCCAAATAGAGAGGGCAAGCCGACATAAAGATAAGAAAGTAACTGACAACATACCGTATGCATTGTATATCAGGAAGTGCACAGGCTTCCAATGCTACAGCGATTTAAAGCCCAAATTTTGGTGCGAAAATTACAGAACACTCAGAGAGAAGGGAAAGTAACCAATCAGGATGCTAAAAGTCTAATCCAATAGAAGAGCAGAAAGGACAGCCAATCCAATCACTGCAAGAGAACGCCAAGTAAAATGACTCTAATTCAGCATTCAATCCTTTAGGTGAGACTGTATCTAATACAAAAATCCATTTTTGTTCCCGCTTCAATAAAAACTCATTTTTGTTCCCGCTTCAATAAAAACTCAAGAACAAAAAAATATAGATCTTGTAAGGTATTTGCATTTGAAAATATTTATTGTGCAGCATATTAAAATGATTATAACCTTGAAAAATATTCATCATTTGAAACAAATAGAATGGAACCTCACTTGCAAGGCCATTTGGCCAAGGCATGCCCAATGAAATCAAAGGGTAAGCTCTCTAGGGTAGGCATCTATAGCAGAAGAGTGGGCACTTTGGTGCTGCATATCCCTAATGGCTGTAGTTCCCATTCCAGAGATCTTACCTTGCATGCAAGATTGTGCACTTACCTCCTTACTCCTGTGTTTGGTTAACTTCTTCGCCTGAAGTGGAGTAAAAATTATCTGGTGGCCAGGATAGTCTATTGGTGAACCCATGTGTTCTATTGCTCTGCCCATATATTCTACAGCTGTTTCTTCCACACTGGGCACAGCAATAGAATAACTTTGATCACCAGTACTATAACTTTACTCCATCTCAGACAAAAAAGGAATTATATTTCTAGCATAAGCTTTCTGGGGCTTGTACCTACAGCAGAGGAAAACATGAGCTTTCCGGGAAAGGCACCTTCCGCTTAATAGTATGCATTTTGGTCTTGTTCATCCCATCTTTGATGTACTGTTCAGCCTTAGATGCCCTCTCAAGAGAGCTTACATATTGTTAAGCTGTAAGCTCCAGCCCCAGAGAATTTATGTTGGAAATATAAATCCTTCCTGGGTGTGAGGAGGAGCATCACACTAGACACATAGACAACACTGGCAACCAGAAATGTGAGCTTACTCCACCTCAGACCCAGGAGTTAAATTTCCAATGGCAGGCACCGGCCATGGATTTTCTGTTTTCCTTTAGTGCTAAAATGTGTACTGTTCAGCTGTTGGTGCCCACCCAGAAAGCTTGTGTTTTTCTTTATCTAGCTGAAGGTGCCTATTCTCTTATTTCACTTGTCATTCCTTGTCAAAATGGACTTAAATAAGAGAATGTGCCCATTAATTGGAATCCACTGCACCAGTCTCACATGCAATGCCAGTCTGGCAAGGAATGGCAAGCAAAATCAAAGCATAAGCTCACTCATGCGGGCAACTTCAGCTGAATAGTACGCACTTTGGCGCTGTGCATACAACTTTGGCGTTCTGTTCAGCTGCAGATTCCACCCCCCTGAGGGATTTGTATACTTTGTTAAGCTAGCTGTAGTTGCCCACCTTAGAGAACTTATGCATTGATTTTACTTGCCATTCTGTGCCAAAATGGCCTTGGATGCAAGAATTTGCTCTCTGGAGTGTGCAAAGTGTAAGCTCCCTGGAATGGATATCTACAGTTAAACTGTACGCCAAGGCTGGGATGCACTGCGCTGGTGTACTGTTCAGCTATAGGTTCCTGCCCCAAGAGGTTACTGGAGATTAAACTCCTGGGTCCAAGCTGGAGGAAACTCACATTTCTGGCGGCCAAAGTTATTTCATTGCTGTGTACAGTTTAGTAGAAGCAGCTAGATACTACCACATTGGGCATAGCAATAGTATAAGATGGCCACCAGAAATGTGACTTAAGTTTTACTCATGCTCTGACCCAGGAGTTACATTTTTAGCATTAAGAAAATGTGCTTTAAGCTGTCTGCCCTTTAACACAGCTTTCTGTATTTTTGCGTAATAGCTAATGGCTTTTTTTTTTACATAGGATTTACATGCACCCGTGCTAGGCATACTGTGGGGTTTCTTGGCACTAAAACTCATATTACATACCTGAGAAAAGTTAACGCTGAAAAATCAGTGCTAAAATATGAATAAAAACCCGTGGTAGGCCCAGAGCAGCTTATTACATTGACCCCATAGTTCACTTCTGCATGTATCTGTCAAATTGATTCTTCATGCACAAATGGCAAGTGGTATTTGTACTTTATGTACAGCTAACATTTGCATGCCCAGATTTAACCACTGGCCTGAACAGGGAATTACAGAAGTAGTTTAAGCAGGCGACATTGCTGGCAAATTACTTTTCAGCTGAAGTGTGCCGTATGAATATTCAAACTCTGCACTGCAATTCCTTTAAGTGTGCAATTTAGCTACTTAAGGATGCAGTGTGAAGATTTAGAAACTTAAGGGCTTGCTTTATCACAGGCTTTTTCCCACAGGCACAGAAAAGCAGAAAATCTCAGGGTCTTATCCTTGCCATTGTATTATTGTAAGGCCCAGTACTTCCAGCTGGAATACATTCCGCAACATCGCGCAGCATGCTAAGGACTGGGGAAATATCTCTTTGTACAGGTGCTTAAATTGAATTTTATTTTCCCAAAATACTTGTTAAAAAAAACAAAACTTCGACTGATTGATGTATTCTTGTGAGATGGGGGTGATTGAAAAAAAAATAAATAATGGAACTTCCCCCCTTCTTCATGCTGAGAGGATTTGGATCATGTTAGTGATCATGAGATATTCCAGATATTTAAGATCAAAGGCCAACACATCATATCCTGGGGCTGATAAAAAATGATTCCTTTTCTACTCCCTGCTACCCAAGCAAGCAAGAAAGAGCACCTCCTTCTCCTGTCCCGTACGGGGAGGGATTCCTCAGCGTGGCACACCCGCCGTCACCCTTCCACCAGGACAGAGGACGATTGCAGCAGGCAGGGAAAATGAGTTTCCCTCCATCAAGCAGTGAGGAGCAAGCTGGACCTGAGAAGGAAATCCCTCTCTCCCCTTCCGGAGCACGTCAGGCCAAGCAAAGATTCCCCAGCTCCTCCCTGCTCCTTTCATCACAGGAGGAAGGGATCCCTCCCCTCCCCTCCTCCCTCTGTTCTCCCCCTCTCTCTAGGAGACAGAAGCATTTAAAATGGAAAGGGAATCCCACCGTCCTCCCCCTCCATTAAGGGGACAGAAGCATTTGAGGTAGGAGAGAGAGAGAATCAGCCCTGGATTAACCATTAAGCAAAATAAGCAGGTGCCTAGGGCACCTAGGGAAGGGAGCACCGCAGAGAGTTGAAAATGTGCATTTTTTTTCTGTTGCCCATTAGTTATAAGTAAATAATTTGCTTATATTGTTTCCTGCTATTTAGGGTCAAATACATAAAGTTTAAAAAAAAAAAGTTTAATATAGTTGTGGGGTCTGGCCTGGAAGAAAACTGAATTTTTAATCAATTTCACCTTCAGCACTTAACAGAGTGTTAATGTCTTGTCTGTTAAAGCAATGGAAGTGTTGCGCTGGAGGTGGACCCTTGGCCTGGCGCAGGACTTGTACAGCCCTCTGGTCGGACCCAGAGAGCGCCTGCCACCAGGAGGCAGAGCACACAAGGAGACAGAGGCTAACTGGAGCTTCACCAATAACAGTCCGGGGTTTCTGCAGTTGGGCCCTTGGGTACCCGGACTGAGGTGGGCCTCAGGTGGTCTCCCGGAGAGGAATCATAGAGGTGTGCCCACCACGAGCAAGGGTGCGTGGCTGATGCAGAGTGAGTGGACTAGACCAGAACCGGAAGCTCTGGAGACCTTGGGAAGGCAACAGTTCAGAGAGGTCCTCTGGATGAGACAGGCAGCGCCTGCAGGTCCAGCCACGTGGAAGCCACGGTTGTTATCCAAGTGCGTAGGCCTGATGGCCACCGGGGGCCGGAAGAGAGTGTCCGAGAGAAGCGCAAGGGTCAAAGCCAGAATATCAGTCCAAGAGAGGTCAGCCAAAGCGGGGGTCAAATACCAGAGTCAGTCCATGCATAGTTGTGGCAAGCGAAGATCGGTTCCAAGCGGCAGGCAGAAGAATGGTCGATCAGGCAGGCAGAGGACAGATCCAGGCAGCAGGCAGAAGAATGGTCAGGCAGGCAGAGGTCAGTACCAAGAAGTCAGTCCGGATAGGTACTACCTGAGAAGGACATGGGAGTAGGAGACGCTGGAACAGGAGAAGCTGGAACAGAAGACACTGGAACACGAAGGCAAACTCACTACACCAACCCGATTGCCAAGACAGGGATCAGGGGTTTGAGCCCTGCCTTATATATGGTGCTTGAATGATGTCATCAGCGTGCGCCTCCTGGGGTTTTCCCGCGCTGCTCCCTTTAAGAATAGAGAGGTCGGCCACGCGCGTATCTAGGTGCGGGGCCGAGCCAGCCGAGGATGCGGAGCCCCGACGGGAGCTCCGCTGTGAGGCCTGTAGGGACAGAGACGCCAAGGAAGGCCACAGTGAACGATGGTGACGCCGGGGGTTCGCACCAGGTAATTACACCGGGTAATTCCAGGTGAGCAGGCCCGGTTGCTGCACCCACGCTGCCGGGACGCACAACAGGAAGGGCTGAGGGGACACCATTGTTGGGCTGTGCTTAGGGTATCAGTAGGCCTTCATCCTGCCTTGGAGAGAAGCGTGTCAGATGGGAAAGGCATCCTTCCCTTTTCCTCCTCCTCTCCCTCTAGAAGAGAAAAGCATGGCAGGTGGGAAACAAATCCCTCTATCCCCTAACTGTTCTCTTCTGCCCAGGACTGACCTCGAGGACATGTGACTGCTCTGGCTGCCCAGGGTGGCTGCCGCTGCTGCTGAGTGCTCTGGGGGTGGGGAAGAGACATTTTTGTGTGTTTTGTGTAGCCTCTCCACCCTTTCCTGGTGCAACTATTAGTTGGGAGGGCACTCAGTAGCAGGGCTTAGTCTTGACTAAGTCCTATTGTATATCCTACAAAAGATGGAGGGAGGTTAACCTCCAGGATCCCAGGCATTTGTCTAATGAACACCCAAAGAAACTCTTGACACAGGTAGAGTGTTCGAAAATGTAAAGTCTTTATTGAAAAATAGTGCAAGTTGAAACGTGGCAATTTATAGTCTTGGATGTGAGAAATCCACATATAGGTACTGAGATGCCAAGGGGGCTACTAATCCTTTCTGATGCACCCTTCTGGGATCCCCTTACTTCTTTGATGTTTAAGGACTCCCAAGGACCCTGATGTACCTGATCTCCAGTGCTTGAATCTCTCCTGTGTGCCTTTCTCTTTTTTTTTTTTTCCTTTGGACTCTTGGATCACTCAACATACTATCGAATGAACAGCAACTTCCTTCTCTTCTTCTCCCACAATGATGGTTCCCTGGCTCTCCCTTCTCGCTGTTCCTCTTTAGATTTTCGTTCTCCTTGAATTCCGATTAGGGTCCTCTTTCCCACATAGAAGGATGAACCCACCAGGGTGAGAGATTTACTCCCTGACAGTGAGGTTTACTCTCCACCCCACTGCTGGATTCCCCCAGGAACAGTCACTTTTGGAAAGTTATTAGAAGCTAGGGATGTGAATCGTGTCCTCGATCGTCTTAACGATCGATTTCGGCTGGGAGGGGGAGGGAATCGTATTGTTGCCGTTTGGGGGGGTAAAATATCGTGAAAAATCGTTAAAAATCGTTAAAAATCGAAAAATCAAAAAACCGGCACATTAAAACCCCCTAAAACCCACCCCCGACCCTTTAAATTAAATCCCCCACCCTCCCGAACCCTCCCCCAAATAACTTAAATAACCTGCGGGTCCAGCGGCGGTCCGGAACGGCAGCGGTCCGGAACGGGCTCCTGCTCCTGAATCTTGTCGTCTTCAGCCGGCGCCATTTTCCAAAATGGCGCCGAAAAATGGCGGCGGCCATAGACGAAAAAGATTGGACGGCAGGAGGTCCTTCCGGACCCCCGCTGGACTTTTGGCAAGTCTCGTGGGGGTCAGGAGGCCCCCCACAAGCTGGCCAAAAGTTCCTGGAGGTCCAGCGGGGGTCAGGGAGCGATTTCCCGCCGCGAATCATTTTCGTACGGAAAATGGCGCCGGCAGGAGATCGACTGCAGGAGGTCGTTCAGCGAGGCGCCGGAACCCTCGCTGAACGACCTCCTGCAGTCGATCTCCTGCCGGCGCCATTTTCCGTACGAAAACGATTCGCGGCGGGAAATCGCTCCCTGACCCCCGCTGGACCTCCAGGAACTTTTGGCCAGCTTGTGGGGGGCCTCCTGACCCCCACGAGACTTGCCAAAAGTCCAGCGGGGGTCCGGAAGGACCTCCTGCCGTCCAATCTTTTTCGTCTATGGCCGCCGCCATTTTTCGGCGCCATTTTGGAAAATGGCGCCGGCTGAAGACGACAAGATTCAGGAGCAGGAGCCCGTTCCGGACCGCTGCCGTTCCGGACCGCCGCTGGACCCGCAGGTTATTTAAGTTATTGGGGGGGGGGGTTCGGGAGGGTGGGGGATTTAATTTAAAGGGTCGGGGGTGGGTTTTAGGGGGTTTTAGTGTGCCGGCTCACGATTCTAACGATTTATAACGATAAATCGTTAGAATCTGTATTGTATTGTGTTCCATAACGGTTTAAGACGATATTAAAATTATCGGACGATAATTTTAATCGTCCTAAAACGATTCACATCCCTAGAAGCAGCAGAGCAGGGAACTGTCCCATACTCACTGGAGGAATAATGGAACAACTGGGGACAAAAGGCAGGTTTTCCCTTTTCTCCATCTCCAGACTCCTGTAGAGAGAGAGGAGACACTAGACTTCTCTCACTCTCACCTCCAACCCTTCTGACTAGATTATTCTCGGGCTGCTCTAACCCAAGCCAGGACTGCACCACTGTGGCTAATCCTAGAAAGATTGCCATTTTCAATATGGCCTCCATTGGGAGGAGCACAGACTTTAGAAGAGGAACCATAGGCCCTTTTACATTGGTTTGGTAGCTTTTTGTCATTTTTTATTGAAAAAATTACCCTCTGATGCAGGTAACACATGAAAGCATAGCCATGTTGGGTTTTTAATTTATATTGGGTTTATGTTTATTTTATTTTTTTTTATATTCATTCTTTGTGTTTTACTGTTTTCTGATTATTAAAGATTTTAAAGACACCCTTATTTTATCAATACTGTCAATATTTTTTCATTTCTGCATTGTCCACCACCGCTCTTTTGTACTCTCGCACCTCCCTTCCACTCTTCAGACTGTCTCACTTTTTCCTCATCCTCGGAACTAGTGGGAGCCTACCTTGCCATGCCTCACAACTTTATTGACTCTAATGGTATAAATACTAGGGATGTGCATTCGGATTGACCGCATATGGAAAACGCAACTCCATTTTTTTTTTTTACTTAAAAAAAAGATGGGGCGTATACGAGCAGATTTCCGACATAAATGAACATAGATATGTCGGATATGGCGAATCGCCATGCGCGCGCTTTCTCGCCGCCATTACCTGCGACTCGAGCTCGGAGCCCCGGATTACCTGAAAATGGCGGCGCCCCTGCGGTAACCATGCCAACCTGTCTGACCCTGTCCTGTGAGTCTCAGTGACTCACAGGAAAGGGTGGGACAGGTCGGCATGGATACCGGAACGCAGCGAATCTGCGTTCACCTTTTCAGAGAAGCACTGAATGCAGCGAATCGCGCTGTCATTCCGTGCTTCTCTGAGGATTTCCTGACGAGCCAGCAGCACTATAAAAGCAGCAGCAGCACGAGGACTGACGGACATTGTCAGCGATTCAGTGGGGAGGTGGGATCGGGATCGTGCAGGGTGGGCTTAGGCAGGCTGAGGCAGAGAAGATAGCAGAACCCGATTTGATAGACAACACAGAACAGAACCAGATTTGATAGACAACACAGAACAGATTCTTTGTTAGGGAAAAAAAAAAAAAGAACATTCTTATTGAGTGAGTCTGTACATTTTATCCTGGGCAGTGCCAGGCAGGGCTGGCAGTACTCTGCCTCATATTTGCTATTTTTAAACAGACTTAAAAGCATTCTCCTTGAGTGGTTCAGTGCTGGCTGGGCAGCAGTTCCAGGGCTGGGAGTACTCTACCTCATATCTACTTTAGTTCTATGTGCACTGCAGTGCACACAGACAGACACATTCCGTGCATTGCCAGGCAGACAGTGAGGCAGTGGGCATTGTAAACAGAGTGAACATTGCCCTTCAGCGAGTCTGTTACATTTGCTATTTTTACACAGACTTAAAAGCATTCTCCTTGAGTGGTTCAGTGCTGGGTGGGCACTGGGCAGCAGTTCCAAGGCTGGGAATACCCTGCCTCATATATACTTTAGTTCTATGTGCACTGCAGTGCACACAGACAGACACATTCCGTGCATTGCCAGGCAGACAGTGAGGCAGTGGGCATTGTAAACAGAGTGAACATTGCCCTTCAGCGAGTCTGTTACATTTGCTATTTTTAAACAGACTTAACCGCATTGTCCTTGAGTGGTTCAGTGCTGGGTGGGCACTGGGCAGCAGTTCCAGGGCTGGGAATACCCTGCCTTATATATACTTTAGTTCTATGTGCACTGCAGTGCACACAGACAGACACATTCCGTGCATTGCCAGGCAGGCAGTGAGGCAGTGGGCATTGTAAACAGAGTGAACATTGCCCTTCAGCGAGTCTGTTACATTTGCTATTTTTAAACAGACTTAACCGCATTGTCCTTGAGTGGTTCAGTGCTGGGTGGGCAGCAGTTCCAGGGCTGGGAGTACCCTGCCTCATATCTACTGAAAAGGAAGCTTGTTCTCTGTGCACTCACTGCACACACACAGACAGACACATTCCGTGCATTGCCAGGCAGGCAGTGAGGCAGTGGGCATTGTAAACAGAGTGAAGATTGGCCTTCAGCGAGTCTGTTCAATCTGCTATTTTTAAACAGACTTAAAAGCATTCTCCTTGAGTGGTTCAGTGCTGGGTGGGCAGCAGTTCCAGGGCTGGGAGTACCCTGCCTCATATCTACTGAAAAGGAAGCTTGTTCTCTGTGCACTCACTGCACACACACACACAGACAGACACATTCCGTGCATTGCCAGGCAGGCAGTGGGCATAAACAGAGTGAAGATTGGCCTTAAGCGAGTCTGTTCAATTTGTTATTTTTAAACAGACTTAACCGCATTGTCCTTGAGTGGTTCAGTGCTGGGTGGGCAGCAGTTCCAGGGCTGGGAGTACCCTGCCTCATATCTACTGAAAAGGAAGCTTGTTCTCTGTGCACTCACTGCACACACACAGACAGACACATTCCGTGCATTGCCAGGCAGGCAGTGAGGCAGTGGGCATTGTAAACAGAGTGAAGATTGGCCTTCAGCGAGTCTGTTCAATCTGCTATTTTTAAACAGACTTAAAAGCATTCTCCTTGAGTGGTTCAGTGCTGGCTGGGCAGCAGTTCCAGGGCTGGGAGTACTCTGCCTCATATCTACTTTAGTTCTATGTGCACTGCAGTGCACACAGACAGACACATTCCGTGCATTGCCAGGCAGACAGTGAGGCAGTGGGCATTGTAAACAGAGTGAACATTGCCCTTCAGCGAGTCTGTTACATTTGCTATTTTTAAACAGACTTAACCGCATTGTCCTTGAGTGGTTCAGTGCTGGGTGGGCACTGGGCAGCAGTTCCAGGGCTGGGAATACCCTGCCTCATATATACTTTAGTTCTATGTGCACTGCAGTGCACACAGACAGACACATTCCGTGCATTGCCAGGCAGGCAGTGAGGCAGTGGGCATTGTAAACAGAGTGAAGATTGGCCTTAAGCGAGTCTGTTCAATTTGTTATTTTTAAACAGACTTAACCGCATTGTCCTTGAGTGGTTCAGTGCTGGGTGGGCAGCAGTTCCAGGGCTGGGAGTACCCTGCCTCATATCTACTGAAAAGGAAGCTTGTTCTCTGTGCACTCACTGCACACACACAGACAGACACATTCCGTGCATTGCCAGGCAGGCAGTGAGGCAGTGGGCATTGTAAACAGAGTGAAGATTGGCCTTCAGCGAGTCTGTTCAATCTGCTATTTTTAAACAGACTTAAAAGCATTCTCCTTGAGTGGTTCAGTGCTGGCTGGGCAGCAGTTCCAGGGCTGGGAGTACTCTGCCTCATATCTACTTTAGTTCTATGTGCACTGCAGTGCACACAGACAGACACATTCCGTGCATTGCCAGGCAGACAGTGAGGCAGTGGGCATTGTAAACAGAGTGAACATTGCCCTTCAGCGAGTCTGTTACATTTGCTATTTTTAAACAGACTTAACCGCATTGTCCTTGAGTGGTTCAGTGCTGGGTGGGCAGCAGTTCCAGGGCTGGGAGTACCCTGCCTCATATCTACTGAAAAGGAAGCTTGTTCTCTGTGCACTCACTGCACACACACAGACAGACACATTCCGTGCATTGCCAGGCAGGCAGTGAGGCAGTGGGCATTGTAAACAGAGTGAAGATTGGCCTTCAGCGAGTCTGTTCAATCTGCTATTTTAAACAGACTTAAAAGCATTCTCCTTGAGTGGTTCAGTGCTGGCTGGGCAGCAGTTCCAGGGCTGGGAGTACTCTGCCTCATATCTACTTTAGTTCTATGTGCACTGCAGTGCACACAGACAGACACATTCCGTGCATTGCCAGGCAGACAGTGAGGCAGTGGGCATTGTAAACAGAGTGAACATTGCCCTTCAGCGAGTCTGTTACATTTGCTATTTTTAAACAGACTTAACCGCATTGTCCTTGAGTGGTTCAGTGCTGGGTGGGCAGCAGTTCCAGGGCTGGGAGTACCCTGCCTCATATCTACTGAAAAGGAAGCTTGTTCTCTGTGCACTCACTGCACACACACAGACAGACACATTCCGTGCATTGCCAGGCAGGCAGTGAGGCAGTGGGCATTGTAAACAGAGTGAAGATTGGCCTTCAGCGAGTCTGTTCAATCTGCTATTTTTAAACAGACTTAAAAGCATTCTCCTTGAGTGGTTCAGTGCTGGGTGGGCAGCAGTTCCAGGGCTGGGAGTACCCTGCCTCATATCTACTGAAAAGGAAGCTTGTTCTCTGTGCACTCACTGCACACACACACACAGACAGACACATTCCGTGCATTGCCAGGCAGACAGTGAGGCAGTGGGCATTGTAAACAGAGTGAACATTGCCCTTCAGCGAGTCTGTTACATTTGCTATTTTTAAACAGACTTAAAAGCATTCTCCTTGAGTGGTTCAGTGCTGGCTGGGCAGCAGTTCCAGGGCTGGGAGTACCCTGCCTCATATCTACTGAAAAGGAAGCTTGTTCTCTGTGCACTCACTGCACACACACAGACAGACACATTCCGTGCATTGCCAGGCAGGCAGTGGGCATACACAGAGTGAAGATTGGCCTTCAGCGAGTCTGTTCAATCTGCTATTTTTAAACAGACTTAACCGCATTCTCCTTGACTTGGTCCGTTCATTTTGTTATTTTAAACAGACTGAGCATTCTTCTTGAGTGGGTCTGTTAATTTAGTTATTTTAAACTGACCGAACATTATTATTGTGGGACAGTGGGCAGTGTTACCACTAGTACTCATTGACATTAAATCCATAATGTCAGGGAAAGGGAGATGCAAGCGACTTAGTGGGAATGGCAGCGGAGGCACCGCAAAAGACACCAGCGCAACACCACCAGTACAGGTAAAAAGGCAACTGTCGCAATCAAACGTCTTTGTAGGGGATGGCAGTTCCATGGCAAAAAAAAAGAAATCAGACCATGAAACTTTGCAATCGCCAGCACCTGTTTCTGGCACTGTAGTTTTGGAGGAGAGTGAAGAGGAGGCAGAGTCTAGCCAGACAAAAGTTACACACCCAAGAGCAGCCAGGGGACAGAAGTGTCCTGCAAAACTTTGCGGTGACAAGGTAGCGCTGGCACTGTTAGCTTCTGATTCAGAAGAAGAATCTTCTTGGATGGGATTCTCATCAGAAACGGAAGATGTAATACCTGAGCAATCTTCGGTAGAATTGTCAGTTAGTCCTGTTTTAGCCTCCACCTCCAGAAATCTGCGGCAGGGGAGACATTCCACTGATATCGAGGAGGAGGAAGAGCTGTCAGAAGGGAGACAGAGGGTGACTGTTGCCCCCGCTGGCATTGCTTCGCCGGGTGCAGTGGGTGCACCACCCACACCCAGTAGTACCTCAACTCCAGTGCCACCATCCACCCCCAGGGCGGGAAAGAGAGGAGGATCACAAAAGAAATCTGCGATCTGGGCACATTTTAAAGTGACAGAAGACCCGCGTTATGCTCGGTGTAATTACTGTGCCAGGGATATTAGCAGAGGCAAGCAACTGGGACATCTGTCAAATTTTGGCATGGAGTATCATGTTAAGAGGCAACACCCAACAAGATTACTGCCATCTGGGGATGGTAGCATTTTCCGTCAGGGGACCCCTTCCCCTTCCAACCAGGGTGCAGTGGTAGGAAAGCAGCAGAGTCAGCCCACGCCCTCATACCCTTCTAGCAGTCAGGCAGCAGGCCAGAAACCCACTGACATGTGGGAGAAGCGACAATGCACCATGGAGGAAATGGGGTGGAGTGCGGTAACGCTATCCCAGGGTAGGAGGCAGGCAGCCGCAAAAGTAGTAACCAGGAGCATTGGGGAAATGATTGCCCTTGATGACCAGCCCCTGCAGTTAGTTGAGAATGTGGGTTTCAAACGTTTCTTGAAGGTCGTACTTCCAAATTACAAAGTCCCCTCCAGAACCACATTTAGTAGAAAGGTCATCCCCAGCCTGTACAAGCACTGTGTCAGTCGCGTGCAAGCACTGCTAGGTAAGGCAGACGGAAGAGTGCATTTCACCTGCGATATCTGGACCGCCATGAATGCTGCACACTCTTACCTCTCTCTGACAGCACACTGGTGGGACATGGCAGAGGCAGGGGCAGCCAGCAGCTCTATTACTGAACAAGCATCAGGGTGGAGGTGGGCTTTACTGAACACCCACCTGACGGACCATTCCCATACCGCTGCCAATATTCTAGCATGCATCAGAAAGATGCTGGCGAGCTGGAAAGTACACCAGCGAGACAGTAAAACGCGGGCAGGCTTTTTTGTCACAGACAACGGTGCAAACATGGTTAAGGCAATAAGCGATGGGCGGTTTAAGAACATCCGATGTTTTGCACACACTCTGCATCTGGTAGTGAAGTCAGGTTTGGGCTTGGAGTCCAAGGACAAGGAGACTGAATACCTGCGTCGGTTAATACACAAGTGCAGGAACATAGCAGCACACTTCCACAGAAGTGTCAGGGCGGGGCAGGTTCTCCGAGAAAATCAGACTGCTTTGGATATGCCCGAGAAGCGTCTCATTCAAGACGTTCCCACCCGGTGGAATTCCACCTTTATGATGCTGGAGAGGTTATTGGAGCTGCAGACACCCCTTCATGAACTTTCTGGTACAATAGACATAGGTGTACAGAATCCCCTAGGGCATCACGATTGGTTAGTCATGAGTCAGCTGTTAAAAATCCTGCAGCCCTTCAAGGACGTCACGGAGGAGCTGAGTTCCAGAAGTTCCACCTTGGCTGACATCATCCCTATAGTGAAATTCCTGGATGACCATTTGGAAGGCATTAAACGGCAAGAGGGAATGACTGCTGAGGTGCTGCAGTGTGTGGACGTTTTGCAGCAGCAGGTGAAAGACAGATTAAGGCCTTTAACAGAGGACAGCACATACATGCTCGCCTCTGTCTGTGATCCCCGTGTGAAAGGTAAAATCGCCCTACAGACCAATTGTCTGTCATTTGTGAAGGAGCTGTTGTTAGCACAGGTCCGTGAACAGGAGCACCATAGGCGGAGACAGATTAGGCTTGAAGCACAGGTGGAAACAGCAGGCACGTCACAGAGTTGTGCTGCTGCTAGCCCTGGCAGGAGAAGGACTGTGTCAGTGACAGATACTATTACTAGTGCCTCCACCTCAACGTCAGAACGCCCAAGGCATGTTGGCCATAAAGATACATCAGTAGTGCAACAGGCGAGAGAGAAAGTAACTGGATTGAGTGACTCTCAGCCCTCCCAAGCACAGGAGGAGACAGCAGCAGAGCTGTCAGTGAAACGGTATCTCTCAGAGCCGATAGAGAATACGCAGACAGATCCGCTGGCATATTGGGCACACAAGTCCACTGTCTGGCCACACCTAGCCAAAGTGGCTGAAGGATATCTGTCATGTCCACCAACAAGTGTGCCCAGTGAACGTGTTTTTTCAATGACAGGGGATATCATGAGCCCTCACCGCTCAAGGCTTTCACCGGTCTTGATGGAAATGCTAGTGTTTTTGAAAGTAAACCTGCCATTGCTTGGCTTTCCCGATTTTCCTTGTGAATGGCAAGATGAATAAAAGCTATTGAAAGGAGCCTTGCAGCAGTTCCAATTGCCTCCTATGCTCAAGATAATGTAAGCAGTAAGCACTGCAGCACATGTTCTTGACATGAATCGCTGTGTCTGACCGGCATCTACTGTGCAGCCCTAGTGTTCCCACAAGTGTTTTAACTCCGTTGCTGTTCCTGCCTGTACCTCCAGGCATTGTGTTCCTAGCTGGGCAGTTCCATTTGGTTATTTTAAACAGACTGAGCATTGTCCTTCAGAGTGGGTCTGTTGATATTGCTATTTTAAACAGACTGAGCATTGACCTTCAGAGTGGGTCCGTTAATTGTGTTCTTTTAAACAGACTGAGCATAGTCCTTGAGTGGGTCCGTTAATTTTGTTCTTTTAAACAGACTGAGCATTCTTCTTCAAGGCCGAAGTGGAGAAGGGTTCCATGTGAACAGCAGTTCAACATGGGTCAGCCGGTCCTAACAGATAGGCGAGCGCCGTTCGGAAGGGACGGGCGATGGCCTCCGTCGTCCTCGGCCGATCGAAAGGGAGTCGGGTTCAGATCCCCGAACCCGGAGTGGCGGAGATTCGGCGCTGGGCTCTTCCCTCTTCACTCGCCGTTACTGAGGGAATCCTGGTTAGTTTCTTTTCCTACGCTGCTTGTGTCCCTAGCTGGGATTGACATCTGTCCTCAAATGATGTGCCTGTTCATCCAGACCTTGTGTTCCCACGCGTATTCTTATTTCTGAGAGATTTTCCGATTCCTTTGTCATCAGCTAAAGTGCATAAGATGCGTTGATGAATAGTTTTGAAGATGACACATATGGCTTTATAGATGATACGGAAGTGGACGGGTAGCCAATGTAACTCTTTCAGAATGGGAGATATGTGGTCTCTCTTTCTTGCGCCTGTTAGTAATCGGGCTGCTGAATTTTGAACCATCTGTAGTGGTTTGGAATAGGATGAGGGCAGACCTAGCAATAGGGAACTGCAGTAGTCTAATTTCGCAAAAATGACTGCTTGGATGATCGTTCTGAAGTCTTGAGCATGGAAAAGAAGTCTTATCCTCTTCCGAACCTGGAGTTTATAGAAGCAGTCTTTGGTTGTTTTGTTGATATGTGCCTTGAAGTTTAGCCGGTTGTCTATTATCACTCCTAAGTCTGTAACTTGTGTGGTAGGTAGGTTGGTGGGAAGAGTAGTGTTGGAGATATTGTTTTCAGGAGAGATGAGTAGGATTTCTGTCTTGGATGAGTTTAAGATGAGGTGTAGGTTGTTTACTACTTGTTTGATTTTCTGGTGGCATGTTTCCCAGTAGTCAAGAGTTTTAGAGTATGTGTCTTTGATATGGATGATGATTTCAATATCATCTGCGTAAAGGAAGTACTTTAGATTGAGGTCGGTAAGAAGTTGGCAGAGAGGAAGAAGATAGATATTAAATAGGGTCGGAGATAATCAAGAACCTTGAGGGACTCCTATGACAGAGTCAAATCTTGAGGATTCCTTGTTTTGGAGTTTAACTTTGTAACCTCTGTTATTGAGAAACGTTTTGAACCAGGATCGGACGGTGCCGCTGATTCCTATGGACGAAAGCTGGTTTAGGAGGATGGCGTGGTTGACCGTGTCGAACGCTGCGGAAAGGTCTAACAAGATCAATAGGAAAGAGTTTCCTTTGTCGAGGCCCATTAAGATATAATATTATATCTTACAGTTGTGGTTTGGATCATATTCTTTAGGTGAAGACGGTTGTCTATAATTACTCCCAGGTCTCTCACATGATTGTGGGTGAGAAGGTGTTTGTGATGGATCTGAGATGGGAGGTTTTCTTGCTTGTAGGAAATGAAGAGGAGTTTAGTTTTAGAGGCATTGAGGACCAGGTTTAGACTGTTGAGGAGATTAGTGGTGGCTTCGGCTTGTAAGCTGTTGTTCCAAAGTGCGATGGCTTTCTTAATAGATTCTGTTATGGGAATAAGAATCTGAACATCGTCTGCATAGATGTAGTGAATGAGGTTAAGACTACTTAACAGTTGGCAAAGGGGAAGGAGGAAACGGCGGGGGAAACGGCAAAGCTGCTGCCAGGGGGGGCTATAACACGCGCCGCCGGAGCGGCGGGCCACCTGCCCCCCCTGGGCCTTCCCAGCCGACACGGAGCCGGTTGCGGCGCTCCGCCGTGGAGGAAATGCGCCCTGCGGCCGTCCGGGAGGCGTTCCCCGCCCCCCCGCGAAAGGGGTGGGGGATGCGCCGAAACCCCCCCCGGTCCCACCGAACCCGCCGCCGGGTTGAATCCTCCAGGCGGACTGCACGCACCCCACCCGTTTAACTCTTAACGGTTTCCCGCCCTTTTGAACTCGGTCTTGAAAGTTGTTTTCAACTTTCCCTTACGTACTTATTGATTTTATTGCTTTACTTTATTTTTTTTATTCCTGGACGGGGCCGGGGCCGTCCGGGAGGCGTTCCCCGCCCCCCCGCGAAAGGGGTGGGGGATGCGCCTAAACCACCCCCAGTCCCACCGAACCCGCCGGGTTCAATCCTCCAGGCGGACTGCACGCACCTCACCCGTTTAACTCTTAACGGTTTCCCGCCCTTTTGAACTCGCTCTTGAAAGTTGTTTTCAACTTTCCCTTACGTACTTATTGATTTTATATATTTACTTTATTTTTTTTATTCCTGGACGGGGCCGGGGCCGTCCGGGAGGCGTTCCCCGCCCCCCCGCGAAAGGGGTGGGGGATGCGCCTAAACCACCCCCAGTCCCACCGAACCCGCCGGGTTCAATCCTCCAGGCGGACTGCACGCACCTCACCCGTTTAACTCTTAACGGTTTCCCGCCCTTTTGAACTCGCTCTTGAAAGTTGTTTTCAACTTTCCCTTACGTACTTATTGATTTTATATATTTACTTTATTTTTTTATTCCTGGACGGGGCCGGGGCCGTCCGGGAGGCGTTCCCCGCCCCCCCCGCGAAAGGGGTGGGGGATGCGCCTAAACCACCCCCGGTCCCACCGAACCCGCCGGGTTCAATCCTCCAGGCGGACTGCACGCACCTCACCCGTTTAACTCTTAACGGTTTCCCGCCCTTTTGAACTCGCTCTTGAAAGTTGTTTTCAACTTTCCCTTACGTACTTATTGATTTTATATATTTACTTTATTTTTTTATTCCTGGACGGGGCCGGGGCCGTCCGGGAGGCGTTCCCCGCCCCCCCCGCGAAAGGGGTGGGGGATGCGCCTAAACCCCCCCCGGTCCCACCGAACCCGCCGGGTTCAATCCTCCAGGCGGACTGCACGCACCTCACCCGTTTAACTCTTAACGGTTTCCCGCCCTTTTGAACTCGCTCTTGAAAGTTGTTTTCAACTTTCCCTTACGTACTTATTGATTTTATATATTTACTTTATTTTTTTATTCCTGGACGGGGCCGGGGCCGTCCGGGAGGCGTTCCCCGCCCCCCCGCGAAAGGGGTGGGGGATGTGCCTAAACCACCCCCGGTCCCACCGAACCCGCCGGGTTCAATCCTCCAGGCGGACTGCACGCACCTCACCCGTTTAACTCTTAACGGTTTCCCGCCCTTTTGAACTCGCTCTTGAAAGTTGTTTTCAACTTTCCCTTACGTACTTATTGATTTTATATATTTACTTTATTTTTTTATTCCTGGACGGGGCCGGGGCCGTCCGGGAGGCGTTCCCCGCCCCCCCGCGAAAGGGGTGGGGGATGCGCCTAAACCACCCCCGGTCCCACCGAACCCGCCGGGTTCAATCCTCCAGGCGGACTGCACGCACCTCACCCGTTTAACTCTTAACGGTTTCCCGCCCTTTTGAACTCGCTCTTGAAAGTTGTTTTCAACTTTCCCTTACGTACTTATTGATTTTATATATTTACTTTATTTTTTTATTCCTGGACGGGGCCGGGGCCGTCCGGGAGGCGTTCCCCGCCCCCCCGCGAAAGGGGTGGGGGATGCGCCTAAACCACCCCCGGTCCCACCGAACCCGCCGGGTTCAATCCTCCAGGCGGACTGCACGCACCTCACCCGTTTAACTCTTAACGGTTTCCCGCCCTTTTGAACTCGCTCTTGAAAGTTGTTTTCAACTTTCCCTTACGTACTTATTGATTTTATATATTTACTTTATTTTTTTATTCCTGGACGGGGCCGGGGCCGTCCGGGAGGCGTTCCCCGCCCCCCCGCGAAAGGGGTGGGGGATGCGCCTAAACCACCCCCGGTCCCACCGAACCCGCCGGGTTCAATCCTCCAGGCGGACTGCACGCACCTCACCCGTTTAACTCTTAACGGTTTCCCGCCCTTTTGAACTCGCTCTTGAAAGTTGTTTTCAACTTTCCCTTACGTACTTATTGATTTTATATATTTACTTTATTTTTTTATTCCTGGACGGGGCCGGGGTCGTCCGGGAGGCGTTCCCCGCCCCCCCGCGAAAGGGGTGGGGGATGCGCCTAAACCACCCCCGGTCCCACCGAACCCGCCGGGTTCAATCCTCCAGGCGGACTGCACGCACCTCACCCGTTTAACTCTTAACGGTTTCCCGCCCTTTTGAACTCGCTCTTGAAAGTTGTTTTCAACTTTCCCTTACGTACTTATTGATTTTATTGATTTACTTTATTTTTTTATTCCTGGACGGGGCCGGGGCCGTCCGGGAGGCGTTCCCCGCCCCCCCCGCGAAAGGGGTGGGGGATGCGCCGAAACCCCCCCCGGTCCCACCGAACCCGCCGCCGGGTTGAATCCTCCAGGCGGACTGCACGCACCCCACCCGTTTAACTCTTAACGGTTTCCCGCCCTTTTGAACTCGCTCTTGAAAGTTATTTTCAACTTTCCCTTACGTACTTATTGATTTTATTTATTTATTTTATTTATTTATACCGGCATTGCATCCGCTGTAGGCTTCCCTGGTCGGTCTTGTGCATTTGAATAAACGGAGAGGAATTTGTAGGTCGATAATGGTGTGTTGGTGAATGATTTTTTATATCAAGGTGATGGATTTGTAAATGACTCTGAACTGAATTGGTAACCAGTGGAGGTCTTTTAGGACTGGGGAAATGTGGCCTCCTTTCCTAGTGTTTGTTAGTAGATGGGCTGCTGCGTTTTCAACCATTTGGAGTGGTTTCGTGTATGAGGAAGGGAGTCCAAGTAATGTAGAGTTGCAGTAGTAGAAAATGAGGGCTTGGAGGATGGTTCTGAAGTGTTTGGCGTGGAAGAGTGGTCTTATCCTTTTTTAAACTTGCAGTTTATAGAAGCAGTCTTTGGTGGTTTTATTGGGGGGCCACTACCGGCCTAACACCGTCCGCCGGCTGATCCTCCATCAGAAGGACTTGGGCCCCCGAGCGGCGCTGGGGAGCCGGTCTTCCGTATGCCACATTTCCCGCGCCCGCCGGACAGGCGGGGATTCGGCGCTGGGCTCTTCCCTCTTCACTCGCCGTTACTGAGGGAATCCTGGTTAGTTTCTTTTCCTCCACAGCTTGTGTCCCTAGGTGGACCCTGCGGGTCGGTACGGCAAGAGCGGTATTCAAACAGCAAGCAATGGGGTATGAAAATACAGACCCCTGTGTACTTACTTGGTATAGGTTTTGCTAGGAGTAAGAATTTGTTGAGGATAATGTCAGTTTCTTAATAAGATCTCATGCTTTGACTGTTGAGGAGATTAGTGATGGCTTGTAAGCTGTTGTTCCAAAGTGCGATGGCTTTGTTAATAGATTCTGTTATGGGAATAAGAATCTGAACATCGTCTGCATAGATGTAGTGAATGAAGTTGACTACTTAACAGTTGGCAAAGGGGAAGGAGGAAACGGCGGGGGAAACGGCGAAGCTGCTGCCGGGGGGGGGGGCGGCAATAACACGCGCCGGAAATGGTATTTAACCTTAGATGGAGTTTACCACCCACTTTGGCCTGCATTCCCAAACAAACAGACTACGAGAAAACCCGGTCCCGGAGCGCCGGGGGCCGCTACCGGCCTAACACCGTCCGCGGGCTGAGGCTTGATGAGAAGGACTTGGGGCCCCGAGCGGCGCCAGAGAGGCGATCTTCCGTACGCCACATTTCCCGCGCCCGCCGGACGAGCGGGGATTCGGCGCTGGGCTCTTCCCTCTTCACTCGCCGTTACGGAGGGAATCCTGGTTAGTTTCTTTTCCTCCGCGGCTTGTGTCCATAGGTGGGATTGACCTCTGTCCTAGAATGATGTGCCTCTTCATCCAGGCCTAGTGTTCCTACTGGTGTTTTAAGTCCATTGCTGTGCCTGCCTGTTCATCCAGACCTTGTGTTCCCACACGTATTATTATTTCTGAGAGATCTTCCAATTCCTTTGTCATTTTCTGAAGTGCATAAGTAGGGTAGCTAAATGAGGAGAATATTGGAGGGGCGAAGTTCCATATTGAAAGCTGAGTAGCTTTACTTATCTAGTGAAAGTTTGAAGGATCAGGAAAGGCTTGTAAGAATAGCCAAGTTTGTTAATAGATTCTGTTATGGGAATAAGAATCTGAACATCGTCTGCATAGATGTAGTGAATGAGGTTAAGACAAGTTAACAGTTGCCAAAGGGGAAGGAGGAAACGCCGGGAGGGGGGGCTATAACACGCGCCGCTGGAGCAGCGGGCCACCTGCCCCCCCTGGGCCTTCCCAGCCGAACCGTAGCCGGTCGCGGCGCACCGCCGCAGAGGAAATGCGCCCTGCGGGGGCCGGGGCCGTCCGGGAGGCGTTCCCCGCCCCTCCCCCACCCCCCGCGAAAGGGGTGGGGGTGGGGGATCCGCCGAAACCCCGGTCCGACCGAACCCGCCGGGTTGAATCCTGCGGGCGGACTGCACGGACCCCACCCATTTACCTCTTTACAATTTCACGCCCTCTTGAACTCCCTCTTCAAAGTTGTTTTCAACTTTCCCTTGCGGTACTTACTTATTTATTTTATTTATTTAAGGTTTTTTTATACCGGCATTCATGAAATCGTTCACATGATGTCGCTTTACAGAAAACAGGGGTGCAAAGAAAACAACCTATAACATAAATACACGTGGTGAAGAGATGCAGTTACAATTAACTGGGGCTATGAACTGGGAGTGTAAGAAATAAAGAGGGATAGAGGAGGTTAATTATATACATGTGTAGAATATAAAAATATACAAGAGTACATTACAAATATGGCGTCCAATATATACAGCTTCTGAGCTGAGAATTTATTGATGGTGTGTGTTAGGTGCAGTTCGGGAAGGCTTGCCTGAAAAGCCATGTCTTGAGTCTTTTCCGAAAGGTTAGGAGGCAAGGTTCATTTCTGAGATCTGGGGGGATGGAGTTCCATAACGGTGGACCTGCTGTGGAAAGGGCTCAATCTCTAAAGGTGCTGTGATAAGTGGTTTTGGAGGGTGGAACAAGGAGGCATCCTCTGTAGGCTTCCCTGGTCGGTCTTGTGCATTTGTATAAACGGAGAGGAATTTGTAGGTCGATTATGGTGTGTTGGTGAAAGATTTTGTATATCAAGGTGATGGATTTGTAAATGACTCTGAACTGAATTGGTAACCAGTGGAGGTCTTTTAGGACTGGGGAAATGTGGTCTCTTTTCCTAGTGTTTGTTAGTAGACGGGCTGCTGCGTTTTGAACCATTTGGAGTGGTTTTGTGTATGAGGAAGGGAGTCCAAGAAATGTAGAGTTGCAGTAGTCTAATTTGGAGAAAATGAGGGCTTGGAGGATCCTGGTTAGTGTCTTTTCCTCCGCGGCTTGTGTCCCTAGCTGTGATTGAACTCTGTCCTCGAATGATGTGCCTCTTCATCCAGGCCTTGTGTCCCTAGCTGGGATCGACCTCTGTGCTCGACTGCTGCGCCTCTTCATCCCGGCCTTGTGTTCCCACAGGTGTTTTAACTCAGTTGCTGTACCCATTCTTCCGGGCCTTGTGTTCCCACAGGTGTTTTAACTCAGTGGCGGTGCCTGTTCATCCAGGCCTTGTGTTCCCACAGGTGTTTTAACTCAGTGGCTGTGCCTGTTCATCCAGGCCTTGTGTTCCCACAAGTGTTTTAACCTGGTTGCTGTGCCTGTTCATGCAGGCCTTGTGTCCCTAGCTGGAATTGACCTCTGTCCTCGAATGATGTACCTGTTCATCCAGGCCTTGTGTTCCCACACGTATTCTTATTTGTGAGAGATCCTAGGCTCCAATTCGTTTGTCATCAGCTGAAGTGCGTAAGTACAGTCTGAATTCACTAGACGCCAACGGAATTCACTAGACGCCAACGATATTCACTGGACGCCAATGTAAACACCGGGTACACACAACTCTAGGGGTGGACCCGTTCCAGGGAGTCCTTCCCTGAACAAGCATGAGGGTGGAGGTGGGCTTTACTGCACACCCACCTGACGGACCATGCCCATACCGCTGCCAATATTCTAGCATGCATCAGAAAGATGCTGGCGAGCTACCAGTGTTTTAACCTAGTTCCTGTGCCTGTTCATGCAGGCCTTGTGTCCCTAGCTGGGATTGACCTCTGTCCTCGAATGAAGTGCCTGTTCATCCAGGCCTTGTGTTCCTACTGCTGTTTTAACTCCATTGCTGTGCCTGCCTGTTCATCCAGACCTTGTATTCCCACACGTATTCTTATTTCTGAGAGATCCTCCAATTCCTTTGTCATCTGCTGAAGTGCGTAAGTACCGTCTGAATTCACTAGACGCCAACGGAATTCACTAGACGCCAACGATATTCACTGGACGCCAATGTAAACACCGGGTACACACAACTCTAGGGGTGGACCCTTTCCAGGGAGTACTTCCCTGCACAAAGGAAAGGGAACTCTCTCCTGGGCCAATTGATAAGAAAACCACAATTCTGCAGCCAAAAATAGGCTGGAAATCCTTCCCCCATTGACTTTAATGGGCGACATATGTACATATACCCAACTCATTAGATTTTTTTTATGTCCATATTGGCCGCAAGTGGGACCCACTTTCGGACATAAGAAATATGAACATAAAATTTTGCTCTGCACATCCCTAATAAATACACTTTCACATTTTCAAAATGCCCACTGGCAGGTACTACAAAGTAGAGGGATTGAGGCTGATGCCATCTGGTAAGGCCATAGGGAAAGGAAGAGGTGAGGCCAGATCACAGAGGCCATAGGAGAAAGGAGGTGGGAGGGGGATGGGATAGAGGGAGGGTTGAGATGATAGATGGGAGGTAGGACAAAGATGGAAGATTAGAGTTGCAGAAATGGATGATGGTGGAACTAACTGATACAAATCAGAAGAGGTCTTTAGCAATCATGGGCAGCTTTTCCTCTCCTGCACCATCATCTGGCAAAACCTCCAGTCACCAGATGACACCAGCAGATGAAGAGTCCTCTAGGCAACAAACCCAAGGCAAACCATTTCTATGGTTTTTGGTTCAACATCTGTTTATAGCCTGGGTTCTGCCTTGGATTTGGTTTTGATATATCCAAGCCTCCCCAGTTCAGGGGAACTCAGATTTTACTATATAAGAACATAAAAAGTGCAATGCTGGGTCAGACCAAGGTCCATTGAGCCCAGCATCCTGTCTCTGACATGGCCAGTCTGGGTCACAAGTACCCGGCAGAGTTTCAATAGCTGATCCAGTTCTTGTGCCTCACTCCCAGATCCTCTGGCCACAGATTCCATAGCTTGATTGTGCACTGAGAGAAAAAAAATACTTCCCCGGATTTGTTTTAAAACTGTTGGATGCTAGTTTTATGGCATGTTCCCTAATCCTAGTGTTGTTTAAAAGGGTAAATAACTGTTTCTTATTTATCTATTGCACACCACTCATGATTTTAGAAATCTCAATCATATTAGTCAGTCATCTCTTTTCCAAGCTAAGGAACTCAAATCTGTTTAGCCTTTCTCCATAAGGGAGCTTTTCCATCCCCTTTATCACTTATGTTGCCCTTCTCTGTACCTTTTTTATGCTGCTATATCTTTTTTGAGATGGGGCGACCAGAACTGCATATAATATGCAAGGTGCAGTTGTACCATGGGTTTTTTCAAAGGCATTATGATATTCTCAATTTTTTCTCCATTCCTTTCCAAATGTGGCCAGATCATCATAAATCATCATAAAAGGCTGTTATCCCTCAAGAGCTTACCTGCTTATGCAGCAAACCTTTTCCATACATGCAAAAAAACAGGACAGCAACAGCTGCAGAACTGATTTCACAAAGATTCTTGTTTCTTTTTCCTGGTTTTCTTAGTCAGGCTGTCATGTGATTGACTAGCAGGGCACCTGACATGTATAGCCAATAAGGAGCCAGGATACACAAGAGAGAAACAGCAGGGGCCCCAGCCAATGAGAGGAGAAGTAGCATCACACAAACTGATCCTGTTTTTTCTCCGGGTAAAAGACACTGCAGCTATTGTACAGAAATTGGTTGAAGAGGAAGGCGAAATACTGCTTACAAGGGGTGCCAAGGCTGATATCCCAACCTTGGAGAGTGAAGTATTGGAAAAAGGAAGAGAAAGAGAGAGAGAGAGAGAGAAAGAGAGGAACAAAGGAACAGCAGCAGTGTGGAGTCTTTTGCCAGTTACTCTAAAGCTCAGATTTCAAGTTGTTCTTTCTGCAAAGGATAAGTACTCCATTATATTCCTGTGAGACTACATATAGGGGGGAATACCATTGGAAGGCTTTGGGTACCACTGTAAAGTGAAAACAAGGTGAACTGTGCTTACTGCCTGCCCCTCATAAGAACATAAGAACTTGCCATATTGGATCAGACTAAAGGTCCATCAAGCCCAGGATCCTGTTTCCAACAGTGGCCAATCTAGGTTACAAGTACCTGGCAGGATCCCAAGGGGGAGATAGATTCCATGCTGTTTATCCCAGGAATAAGAAGTGGATTTCTGCAACTCCACCTTAATACGTTTTTCTCCAGGAACTTGTCCAAACCTTCTTTAAATGCAGCTACAGTAGCAGCATTCACCACATTCTCTGGCAACAAATTCCAGAGCTTATATATGCACTGAGTAAAAAAAATATTTTCTCTTATTAGTTTTAAATGTACAAAGTAATAACATCATTGTGTGTCCCCTAGTCTTTGTACTTTTGAAAGAGTAAAAAACCGATTAACATTTACTTGTTCCACTCCACTTATTATTTTATAGACTTCTATCATATCTCCCCTCAGCCGTCTCTTCTCCAAGCTGAAAAGTTCTAATCTCTTTAGCCTTTCCTCATAGGGGACTCGTTCCAGCCCCTTTATTATTTTGGTTCCCCTTCTCTGTACCTTTTCTAATTCTGCTATATCTTTTTTGAGATGTGGTGACCAAAACTGCACACAATATCCAGGATGTGGTTGCATCATGGAGCAATACAGAGCCATTATGATATTCTCTGTTTTATTCTCCATTCTTTTCCTAATAATCCCTAGCATTCCATTTGCTTTCTTGGCTGCTGCTGCACACTGAGCAAAAGAGTTCAATGTATTATCAGCTAGAGATGTGCAGGCAAAAAGTTTTCGTTGTGTACGCGATACGTATTCGTGGGGGGTCAATTCCGTTCAATGCGAACGTATGGCGAATTCAATAAGTTGTCGATCTGTAAATACGTTACTACTAAATTAACTACAACCCCCCACCCTCCTGACCCCCCCCCAAGACTTACCAAAACTCCCTGGTGGTCCAGCGGGGAGTCAGGAAGCCATCCCTGCACTCGTTTGTGGTTTCCTCACAGCGCCGATAGCCTGTGTCACAGGGGCTGCCGGTGCCATTGGTCAGCCCCTGCCACATGGTCACCGGTGCCATCTTGTGCTCCTATCACGTGACAGGTCACGTGGCAGGAGGTCGCTCCGGGACCCTCGTTGGTCCCAACCGGAACTTTTGGCCAGCTTGGGGGGGCCTCCTGACCCCCACAAGACTTGCCAAAAGTCCAGCGAGGGTCCGGGAGCGACCTCCTTTCACGCCGTCCGTCCGATCCCAATACTCAAAATGGCGCCGATCGCCGCCATTTTGAGACTCTAAATCGCCGTCCCGCCAATACTCAAAATGGCGCCGATCACCTTTGCCCTCACTATGACGGTGATCGGCGCCATTTTGAGTATTGGCGGGACGGCGCCGTGAGGAAACCGCAAACGAGTGCAGGGATGGCTTCCTGACTCCCCGCTGGACCACCAGGGAGTTTTGGTAAGTCTTGGGGGGGTCAGGAGGGTGGGGGGTTTAAATGTTTATTTAGGAGGCCGATTACAACGGATATCTGTTGAATACGTGGGGAGTCGCGATGCGTTTCGCCTCCCCACGTATTTTTCAGATTGCAAAAAAATAAGTTGCGGATTACAAATACGTGGAAAACGGATGCACACCACTATTATC
Source organism: Rhinatrema bivittatum (assembly GCF_901001135.1). Taxonomy (NCBI): domain Eukaryota; kingdom Metazoa; phylum Chordata; class Amphibia; order Gymnophiona; family Rhinatrematidae; genus Rhinatrema; species Rhinatrema bivittatum. The sequence goes on along the minus strand of NC_042615.1, from coordinate 58,076,060 downwards.
AGCAATGACGCCTATATCCTTTTCCTGAATGGTGACTCCTAATATGGAACCTTGCATTGTGTAGCCATAATTTGGGTTACTCTTCCCTAATTGCATCACTTGCATTTGTCCACATTAAATTTAATAGGGGTGTGCATTCGTTTTGAACTTAAATGGAAAACGCAACTTTTTTTTTTTTTTTAACTTAAAAAAATGATGAGGCGTAAACGATCGGATTTCCAACTTATTCAACATAGCTATGTTGAATACATTGGAAATCGCGATTGTTGATCTAAATAAAAATTTAAACCCCTCACCCTCCTTAATCCCCCCCCCTCCCGGAGCGAACCCGAGGGGAATCACATGACGCCGCATCACTCCGACGTCACGTGATTCCCCTTGGGTTCGCTCCCGGACCCCTCGTTGGGCCCAAAAGGCACTTTTGGCCAGCTTGGGGGGGTCAGGAGGCCCCTCCAAGCTGGCCAAAAGTTCCTTTTGGGCCCAACGAGGGGTCCGGGAGCGAACCCGAGGGGAATCACGTGACGCCGCGTCACTCCGACGTGACGCCGACGTCACGTGCTCCTTGCAAAGGAGTTCAGGAATGGCGTCCTGACCCCGCTGGACCACCAGGGAGTTTTGGTAAGTCTTGGGGGGGGGGGGGGGTGGCGGGATTAAGGCGGGTGAGGGGTTTAAATTTTTATTTGCACATATGGACATAGACTCAACTTATGGAATTCTCCATATGTCCATACTGACCGCAAATGGGACCCCCTTTCGACTTATGGACTTATGAACTTAAACTTTTGGTCTGCACATCCCTAAAATTTAATTTTCCATTTGATTGCCCAGCCTCCCAGTTTTGCAAGGGCCTCTTGCAATTTCATAACTTTGAATAATTTGGTGTCATCAACAAATTTGATCATCTCACTTGTTGCTCCTCTTAGGAAGCCTCCAGAAGATTGGGGTTTCTCCCAGCGACATAACCTCCCTTCCCCCTCCAATTAACTTCATACAGCCTTCACCCTCAGGTGTCCACAAACTTCTGCACTAAAAAGAGAAAAAAAATAAAAAAATCAAACTCTTCAATGATCCCAACATGAGATTTCTTCTCCCCATTTTTCCTGGATGTCACCCCATAACTAAGTGACTGCATAAGATTTTGGGTTTTAGACATCGTTGTTTTTCCCCCTTTGGGAGTGCTGTTCATTAGGGATCTAATTAACATTTGATTCATTCATGTTAAACTGTTCTCTGTACAACTATGTTGGGGACATATTTAACTGCAGCTATTATCTCTGGGTCCATTCTACCTAACATTTGACAGTCTTATAGCACTGCTTCATTACCTTATGTATTGAATGTTGTATGTGTTATCTATCTTGTTTCCTCCATTTTCTCCATGTTCTTCTTTTATCACCAGTCTATAGTAAATAGTAGGGATATGAATCGTTTTTGAACGATTAAAATTATCATCAGATAATTTTAAAATCGTTCTAAATCGTTAGAGTGCACGATACAATACAAATGCCCCCGATTTATCGTCAGGGGCATTTGTATTGTATCGTTAAATAGGGCACGGGAATTATTTGGGGGAGGGCGGGAAAACCGGCACACCAAAACAACCCCTAAACTCACCCCGACCCTTTAAAACCAATTCCTTACCCTCCCCCACTCTCCTGAACCCCCCCAAAATGTTAAGTTACCTGGTGGTCCAGTGGGGGGGGGGTGTCCCGGCGCAATCTCCCGCTCTCAGGCCATCAGCGCCATTTTGGCTGCCATTAATTAAAATGGCGCCGATGGCCCGATAAAAAAAAAATCACCCGACCCTTTAAATCAACCCCCCTTAGCCTCCCCCACCCTCCTGACCCTTTTAAAATTACCTGGTGGTCCAGGGGGGCCTCGGGGGGCCTCGTGGAGAGGTCCAGGGGGGCCTCGGGGTGAGAGGAGAGATCCAGGGGGGCCTCGGGGAAAGATTTCCTGTTCCCAGGCATCAGCTGTTCTAAAAAAAAATGGCGCCGATGCCCCTTTGCCCTTACCATGTGACAGGGTATCCATGCCATTGGCCGGCCCCTGTCACATGGTGGGAGCACTGGATGGCCGGCCATCTTTACTCATCAGCCCTATAGGGCTATAGGGCTGATGAGTAAAGATGGCCACCGCCAATGGCACGGATACCCTGTCACATGGTAAGGGCAAAAGGGCATCGGCGCCATTTTTTTTTTAGAACAGCTGATGCCTGGGAACGGGAAATCTTTCCCCGAGGCCCCCCTGGATCTCTCCTCTCACCCCGAGGCCCCCCTGGATCTCTCCCTGAGGCCCCCCGAGGCCCCCCTGGACCACCAGGTAATTTTAAAAGGTTTTGGGGGGGTTGGGAGGGGTTGGGAGGGGGGGGGTCGATTTAAAGGGTCGGGTGGGTTTTTGTATTTTTAGCGGCGCGGGCCTCCCTAAAAAAAAAATTAGCGATGTGAATTGGAATCGGAAACGATTCCAATTCACATATCTTAACGATCAGATTCCCCCCCCCCCCCCCCAGCCGAATCTGATCTGGCACACGATTCACATCTCTAGTAAATAGAGTTATCCTCTTCCTTCTCACGGGCCGATGCAATATCACATGCGGTAAAATGGGCGCTCAGTATTAAGCGCCCGTTTTCTTAACACAGGCACAGCCACCTCTCCTGGGCGCCCAATGTAATATTTAAATGAGCTGGTGTGGTAAAATGCATGTACTAGGAATAATTTGTGTGTCCCTAGCTCTCAGAAACATCAGGTGTCCAGGAGAAGTGGCTGTGCACCCAGCACCAGCGGCTGACCTGACCAAAGCTCCCTCCTCCAAGGTCTAGCCCGATGGGTCAAGTGGTCCGGGTAGGACTTGGGGGGTCCTGTGCCTGTGTGGAAGTTTCTGAGGTCGATTTGATAAAACATTGTCAATGAAAAGGACCAGTTGGGGACAGCCCTGCTGAGGGAGGGTCTCTGGCAGGTTTTCCTGGTCTGGAGAGGGGATTTGGGGTCTAGCATAGGCTGTTTTACCGAATGGACCTCAGAATCTGCTATTTCAGGTACAGGACCCCCCAGGTCTGACCTGGACCGCTTGGCCCATCGGGCCAGCCCTTAGGGGTTGGGGTGGGGGAGTTTTGGTCAGGCCAGCCGCGTGAAGTTTAATGCCTGCCTCTGAGCAGGCATTACATTTTTCGCTGTAGTATGAAGTGTGCTGGGCAGTTTCTTGCTTAGTGCGCCTCCTTGCATTGCAAGACTGATACTTCTCACATATACAGCATAGCTGTCTGCTTCAACAGCAGGGGAGAAAGACTGATACTTCACGCATATCCAGCATAGCTCTCAAAGACTAATACTTCACTTTCAATGCATATCCAGCATAACTCTCTGCTTCAACGGCAGGGGGAATGAAGAAAAGTGGATCTATATACAGACAACCAACAAGGACTGAATCACATAGTCTGGGTAAACAAATAAGCATGGGTGTAGCTTTCTTATTGCTGCAGTTACTACCCCTAACTAATTAAGCTAGATATTTCACTTAGATGCAGCTCCAACACTGCTCTCTACATTAACAGTGGGGGTGGAAGGGAAATAGAACCAAAAGGTTATTAAGAGCCAAGAGTAACAGATAATAGGGATGTGAATTGGGCTTCGGACGATTGAAAATATCGTACGATATTTTCAAAATCGTCAGAAATCGGGGGCTCCCCCAAAACGATAGGAAAACCCCACGAAATTGTTCGTGGGGGTTCTCTTATCGTTTTGGGGGAAGGCGGGAAAAACGGCACACAAAAATAACCCCTAAACCCACCCCGACCCTTTAAAACTAATCCTTTAGCTTCCCCGACCCTCCCAACCACCCCAAAAACTTTTTACAAGTACCTGGTGGTCCAGTGGGGGTCCCGGGAGCGATCTCCCGCTCCCGGACCGTCGGCTGCCACTAATCAAAATGGCGCCGATGGCCCTTTGCCCTTACCATGTGACAGGATATCCATGCCATTGGGGGGCCCCTGTCACATGGAGGGACCACTGGATGGCCGGCGCCATATTTAAAAATGGTGCGGGCCATCCAGTGCTCCTACCATGTGACAGGGGCCGGCCAATGGCATGGATACCCTGTCACATGGTAAGGGCAAAGGCCATCGGCACCATTTTTATTAGTGGCAGCCGACGGCCCGAGAGCGGGAGATCGCTCCCGGGACCCCCACTGGACCACCAGGTACCTGTAAAAAGTTTTTGGGGGGTTGGGAGGGTGGGGGAAGCTAAGGGATTAGTTTTAAAGGGTCGGGGTGGGTTTTTTGTTTATTGGCTCGGGCGCAGCCGATAAAACCGCGATCGGGCCGGACGAAAAAGAAACTGATTCCGGTACCGATTCACATCTCTAACAGATAAGTATGAGGAAAAAAAAGTGCAAAACTTGCTGGGCAGACTGGATGGGCCGTTTGGTCTTCTTCTGCTGTCATTTCTATGTTTCTATGTTTCTATAATAGCCTCATTTATATGGAATTTCCATGTGATGAGCGCTATTAGCTACATGCTTATTTGGACACACTACTCCCATTATTCATCAGAAGTTATTCTAGCACATCCAAACACGCATCAAGCTGAGCGCTAGGCTGAGCGCACTGAATTGTATCGACCTCCCAGTGTAGTGATTCTTCTCTGGTATATGGTGCTGTAAATAAAGGGTTATTAAACAAAGGCACCAGGGGTGGTATCTGGTGTTGGGAGTAAATGTTGTTGACGCCTCTAGGTTACGAAACCATTATATATATATATATATATATTTTTTTTTTTTTTTCCTTTCATGGTGATTTTCCCCCTCTATCCAAGAAACACACACACACACACACACCTTAGAGTGGGTGCTACACAAATAATTCCTAATATTTTATTTGCCTTTTTGACTGTTGCTGCACACTGAGCCAAAGATTTCAAGGTAATGTCCACAAGGACTCTGCGATCCTTTTCTTAGTTGGTGACTCCTAACACAGAATCCAACATTTGTGTTTCTGTAGTTAAGATGACTTTTCACTATGTTAATTACTTAGCACTTGTTAACATTTAATTGCATCTGCCATTTAGATGCCCAATCTCCTGGTCTTACAAGGTCTTTTTTGCAATTTCTTACAATCTGCTGCTGTTTTAATGACTCAAAGCAATTTTGTGTCATCTGCAAATGTGTTCACCTCACTCGTTTGTTCCTTTTTCCAGATCATTTATGAACATGCTAAATAGCACAGGTCCCAATACAGACCCTTGGGGCATTCCACTAACGGCCTTTCTCCAATTGGAAAATTGACCATTTAGTCCTACCCTCTGTTTCCTTTTAGCCAGTTATCAGTCCATAAAAGGACAAAGCTTCCGATCCCATGACCGCCCAATTTCCTGAGGAGTCTTTCATGAGGGATTTTGTCACATGCCTTCTAAAAATCCAAAAACATTATATCAACCAACTCACCTTCATCTACATGTTTTTTTTACACTTTCAAAAGAAAATCTAGTAAATTAGTAAGGCAAGACTGTTACGCTCACCACTCGTGGCAACCCCGCGGTGTGGCCCTCGTACCTTGCTGCACAGCCTGCAGGACCCAGCTCTCCCTTGATTGCGGCGGTGGGCCGCCAGCCCCGACCTCGGGTGTCCACCTGTGCCTCCGGCCTTGCATTGCGTCCCGGCATCTCCAGCCAGGACGCCTCCATTCGGTGAGTCTCTTTGCGCGGGCCGCGGAGAGACGCCTCCAGTAGCACCGTGCCTCCCCCTAAGCACGCGCGCACCACCTTGACACTTTTAAAGGGCCCACGGCGGGAACCGGGCTGCGGACCCCGGATGATGACGTCACACCCTGCATAATATATATACTCTGGTGTTCCACAGAAGCTTTGCCTTTGCAACAGGTCTCCTTGGTTAGCCTATTCCTGGTTTCCAAGTGCTCGTTGCCTCCTTGTGTTCCTGATCCTGTTCCTGTGTCTTCGGTTCCTGGATCCAGTGTTCATCTTCTCTTTGTGTGCTGATCAACTTCCTGGCTTGACCTCTGCTTTGCCCAACTTCACCTGCCTTTTCCAAGCCTGACCTCTGCTACGTCTGACCTCGCCTGCCTTCTCCGTGCCTTGACCATTGCTACGCCTGCCCATCTCTGCCTTCTTCATGCCCTGATCATTGCTACGGACGACATTGTCATAGACTGTCTTCTATCCAGAGTTCTACGTTGCTTTCTACACTTCCCAGTGGCCGCCAGCCTCCATTCCCGCTTGACAGTGATGCCTCTGTCTCTATCCTCTGGACGTGGACTCTTAAGGCTTTGGCCTTTCCTTGCTCAGGCACCCTCAGCCATTCCTTGTTCCTTGGTGCTTGAGTTTCAATTCTGTAACCCGCCGGGGTAGAACTATGCCTTCTGCTGTCTGCTGACTCTGGGCTGAACTATCTGTCGTTACTGCTCGAACTCGAGGTCCGCCTAAGTCCTGCCGGCCCCGGCACCCAAAGGCTCAAACGGAGGGGAACGTGGGCTGGTATAGGTGAAGCTCCAGTGGCCTCTAGCTTCAGCCCACTCCACCTGCTGACAGTGGGGTAGCGTCAACCCCACCTCAGCCCAAGAATCACCTCCAGGGCAACAGATTGCAAAGGACATGGACTCTGTGGAGCCACGTGCCCTCCAGGCCATTCCAGACCTGGCCTCCAAGGTGCAGGAACAGCTGCAGTTCCTTAAGGCACTGGCCTCTTCCAGGGACCGTCTTCACACCTGGGTCGATGCCTTCCTTAACGACCCAGCTCTGTCTCCTCCACAGCCATCTCCATCATTACCACGAGCCTTGTTGGTGCTTCCAGCGCCCCCACGGTGATTCAACGGTGATTCCAAGCTCTGCAGAGGATTCATAAACCAGCACTATATGATATTCGCTCCGCAACCCTCCATCTTCCAGGATGATTTAACTAAAGTCACGGTTATCCTGTCTCGCCTTGAAGGGAAAGCTCTGGCCTAGGTTCCCCCCCCCTGTGGGAATGCTCTGACTCCCTGCTGAAGGAATTGGTTCAATTTGTGGCTGTCTTCAATGGACCTTTGACGATCCAGGATGGCATGCTGTGGCAAGCTCCATTCTACTTCACCTTCGTCAAGGACAACGTAGTCTCTTTGATTATAGTATAGAGTTTCAGACCTTGGCTACTGAGCTCACCTGGCAAGAAGATTGCCTTCGAGCCATTCACCTTGATGGTCTCTCTTCGCAGTTAAAAGATGAGTTGGCTGCTCGGGAGCTCCCTGCCTCCTTGGAGGACCTTATAGATATGACAGGCCAAATAGATCATCGGCTTCAAGAGCACCACCGGGAGAGTCGGATGCCCAAGAGGCCCTTGCAGGTGCGTTCCCACTCACCTCCTGTTACTAATTCTACATCCAGTGACATTAGAGGGGTGAAGGCAGAAGAACCCATGCAGTTGGGTCGAGGGTGACTGACACCGGAAGAGTGCATCTGGTGAAGACAAACTGGCTTGTATCTGTATTGCGGGGCTCCAGGCCACCATCTACAGAAATGTTCCATCATGCCCATCCGGGCAAACCCCAACCTCCTGGAGGGGGGCATAAAGGGGGGTACTGTTACGCTCGCCGCCTGTGGCAACCCCACAGTGCAGCCCTCATACCTTGCTGCACAGCCTGCAGGACCCAGCTTTCCCTCGCTGGTGGCGGTGGGCCGCTGGCCCAGACCTCGGGTGTCCACCAGTGCCTCCGGCCTTGCATCGCGTCCCAGTGTCTTCAGCCGAGATACCTCTGTTCAGCTAGTCTCTTCGCATGGGCCGTGGAGAGATGCCTCCAGTAACGCCGCACCTCCCCCAAGGCGCTCGCACCACCTTGATGCTTTAGGGTCCGCGGCGGGAACCGGGCCGCGGACCCCGGATGAAGATGTCACACCCTGCATAGTATATATACTCCGGTATTCCACAGAAGCTTTGCCTTTGCAACAGGTCTCCTTGGTTAGCCTATTCCTGGTTTCCAAGTGCTCGTTGCCTCCTTGTGTTCCTGATCCTGTTCCTGTGTCTTTGGTTCCTGGTTCCAGTGTTTGTCTTGTCTTTGTGTGCTGATCGACTTCCTGGCTTGACCTCTGCTTTGCCCGACTATGCCTGCCTTCTCCAAGCCTGACCTCTGCTACGTCCTACCTCGCCTGCCTTCTCCAAGCCTGACCTCTGCTATGTCCGACCTCACCTGCCTTCTCCAAGCCTGACCTCTGCTACGCCTGACCATGTTTGCCTTCTCGTGCCTTGACCATTGCTATGCCTGACCATGTTTGCCTTCTCGTGCCTTGACCATTGCTATGCCTGACCATGTTTGCCTTCTCCGTGCCTTGACCATTGCTACGCCTGACCACCTCTGCCTTCTTCGTGCCCTGATCATTGCTACAGACGACATTGTCATAGACTGTCTTCTGTCCAGAGTTCTACGTTGCTTGCTACACCTCCCAGTGGCCGCCAGCCTCCATTAACGCTCAATAGTGATGCCTCTGTCTCTATCCTCTGGACGTGGACTCTTAAGGGTTCGGCCTTTCCTTACTCAGGCACCCTCATCCATTCCTTGTTCCTTGGTGCTTGAGTTTCAGTTCCGTAACCCATCCGGGGTAGAACTACGCCTTCTGCTGGCTGCTGTGTCTGGGCTGAACCATGTGCTGTTACTGCTCAAACTCGAGGCCCACCTAAGTCCTGCTGGCACCCAAAGGCTCAACCCAAGGGGAACGTGGACTGGTAGAGCTGAAGCTCCAGTGGCTTCAGCCCACTCCACCTGCTGACGCTGGGGACCCATAGGCCCTTTCCTACAGTTAGCATCAACCCCACCTCAGCCCAAGAATCCACCTCCAGCACAACAGAGACTTCCCTATGCAAAAACCATATTGACTCTCCCCCATTAAACCAGGTCTATCTATATGTTCAGTAATTCTGTTTTTAAGAATAACTTCAACCATTTTGCCCAGTACCAATGTCAGGCTCAAGTCTATAAATTCCCAGATCACCCCTGAGTTTATGCCATGTTTTCTTGAATTTTGTTACTGTTTTGGCAGTCACCACCTCATCTGGAAAGCTGTTACATGCATTTTCCACCCTTTCTGTGATGAAATATTAATCTTATGCCTCAGCTTCCTTCTGTTTTTGTAGTCAGTACTGCCAACTACAAAAATACAGAAAAACTTGTCTGTTATTTATTATATACTGACATTTGATCTGAGATATCACATCAGTTTACATTCAGGTACTGTAGGTATTTCCCTATCCCCAGAGGGCTTACAATCTAAGTTTTGTACCTGAGGCAATAGAGGCATTTACCCAAGGTCATAAGGAGCAACAGCAGGACTCAAACGCTGGTCTCCTGGTTCATAGCCCACTGCTCTAACCACTAGGCTATTCCTCCTCCCTGTTGATTTCTGCTAACTCCTTTTACAGCTTGTAAAAGAATGGCATAGACAAGGTTTTGAAGAACCTTCTATGACACTGCAGGTTAGCTCTGTATCACATCAGAAACAGAATCAGATGTAGGGTTGCCAAATGGCTTCAGATTTTCAGAACAGTTTGATCCAGTCCTGATTTTACCCCATTGATTGCAGGAACTTGTAGTTTTGCTTTTCTTAAGGAATGCATAGGGAAATCAGAAAGAACTAGAAGTCCCTGCATGCAAAGGGGTAAAACCAGGACGGGTTCAACCTGTCCTGAAAATCTGGAGCCAGTTGGTAACCCTAATCACAAGAAACTGGACCTTGACTAGCAAACGAATTGCCTTTGTAACTCCTAAATGGGGCACATAAAATAAAAAGGGTCTGATGCTGGGGTTTTGTGGTCCTAGTACCAGCAGTCTCTGTGGGTTCAAAAAATTTAACAATGGTGGATTGGACCTGGAACACAGGTTAAGGGCAATATTTTCTCTTCCTGGGAAGGGAGAATACAAGCCATCAACCTTTTCCCGTCTGTGATTAGACTGCACCTCTGCACCCAAAATCTTTATTCCTTTTTTCTACATTGGCATACTCGCACTTTAAATTCTCAACCCTGGGTTTAAGCAAACAGTCTCACTGCATGGGTTATATTTCAAAATTAGAACTTTTTTTTAATAATTCAATTTTTTTTTATTGAACCATCCAGCATAAGCAAACAATAAAAAAGAGTCAAGAGTTATTATCACACCATACTGTATACGATTCCCAGGTTTTAAGTGTAACCCCACCCCAGTGTGCCGGTCTAGCACAGGCGAGGCCATAAAGTTATTTATAATCTTCAGGGCAGGAACCCAGAGGGAACTCAACCAGAAAGACTGGGCCTATAAAACAACAAAAGTAACTCCTGACACCTTTGCACTCTGTGCTAACCTAAATGGACTCCTCCCAAGCTGAAGCAAGGGCTCAGTTATAATCTGTTTCAAGTGGGCAGGCCATTCCAGAACACCCAGAAGGAGGGGCTGTATCTGAATGGATCCTCCCTTCTCTCTAACCTATTCTCTCTCTCTCTCTCCAGCTGAACAAAGGGCACAACCAGGTCCCACATAAGAGTACAAAGTTTCCCTCTGCAAAGCTGTTAGTTTCCCCATGTAATCCACATTGCACACACATTTAACTAAGGATGAAAATGATGGAACAGACACATTTCCCGTTGATAGCAGGGCTGAATTAGCCATGCTGTCATGGGAACTGTCCATCAGGGTCAGGAGGCGGAGCTTCTTAGTAGAATACAGAGCTTTGCTCTGTGCAGCTGCGCGTGCCTTCCCTCACAGAAAAACAGTCTCTCCTCAGTCTGTTTTTTCCTGCGCGGGAGTGCATGCAGGGCTTCGTATCTCCTCAGGCTGTAGTAAAAACAGATCTAAAAAATGTCAAGAAAACCAAAACCGAGGCCCTCAGGATTCAAACCCTGCGATTGTGGCAAAATCATGTCCATCACCGATGGACATGATCGCTGCTATCGGTGCCTCGGGCCCGATCATCAGGAGGCCTCATGTAAGTACTGTGGCAGGATATCGCCGCAAGCCCGCCATCAAAGGGCCCAAAAAATCCAAGCCCTCCGGGTGGAGCAATTGGGATCGTATGCCCCACCCTCGGAGGCTCACTTGTCGCTGGCTCTGGAAAAACAAAAGACCCAGAAGGTAAGACGGGCGGCATCCGTAGGCCCCTCCACCTCCAGGACTGGGGGATCTATTGGAGGGCACCAGGCCCAGAGTTGAGGCTGTGAGGTGCACGACTCGAAGGGGCAAGCCTTAAAGTGTCGACCACCAGAGTCCAAGACGCACAACGCGGGTGATTCATACCGGCCTGTGTTGAGTGGATCAGCACAGGCGTCATCCGTATCGACACCATCGAAGCACAAGTTGCCGATGGCGGCGACCCCTAAAACCTCATTGGAGCCGGGATCGACGCATTCAAGACGCATGCGTTGGAGACCTCTGCATCGACTGAAAAAGCACCAACAATGACGCAAGGAGCATCGATGTTGATGTAAGAAGCGTCGAAGAGGACCCAAGAAGCATCAAAACCAAATCAGACTGCATCGGGGGCAACACAGGAAAAGTCTAAGTCGACACCTAAAATGCATATGTCGACACATGAACAACCCAAATCCAATACTGCAGTGAAACCAATGCATGCAGGGTCGAAACCAACACACGCAGTATCCATGTTGACGCTCGGAGCGGCAAAACTGATGCATACAAAGAAAACATTGACGCATGTCTCGACTCATCTTCCCAGGGGTGAAACCCAGTTGAAACATGAGCAAAGGAAGGAGAAGCGCAGGGCCAGGTCAAGTGAAAGCCATCCACAGTCGTCCCCATCCTCGGTGAGAGGATCTGCTTACACCTCACAACATAGAGACATACGGTTCCCTAGCCCTCACTTCTCCGAATGTTCCATATCTCCAAAGAGTGCAGGTTATAAATAGATCGACAGTGCAATCTGAGGAGGAGTATATCAGAATTACATCTTTTTCCTCCTCCTCTCCACGTCAGACATCAGTCCCTCATTCACCTGGTTCTCACCAGACTGATGAAACACTTCCTCGAGAACCAGTTCGAAAGAGAAGGCGAACAGTGTTAGACGTGGAATACACTTCGCTGCCTCCTACGGAGATACCGCTGAAACCATGGATGCCTCCACAGACACAAGAGGCGTTTTCACAACTCTCATCTGCCATAGCAGGATTCTTTGAAATGTTACAATCCACGTTCCAACTCCCTCCATCTCCCTCGGGTAGCCCACCGCCTTCACCTCAACCACGATCGTCACTGAAACGACTGAGGGAACCCTCCCCGCCAGGGCCGAGGGACCCCTCCCCACCAGGTCCATCCCATCATGCAGCCATACAACCGAGGAAGGACAAATCACCAACAATAGCAGTTTCGGATTCCCCCCCTTCATCTCCCTCATCATCCACAGGATATCCATCGGACCTGCCAGATGACACACCTGAACCATACTCGCCCCCAGAAGATCTCTCTTATCCAAAATTCTTAGATAAGATGAGGGCCATTCTTAACCTAGAGGTCCAAAAGGTACCAGACCCTCGGGCAGAAATGCCTGATCTCCTTAAAATATTTGATGTACCAGCAGAACCCACCTCACTTCCATCCCATAAGGTGTTGGATTCCATCCTAGAAAAAACGTGGGAATCCCCCTACACTACCACACCAGTGTCCAGAAAGACTGATCTTAAATTTAGAATGCAAAAATCACAGTTCTATTCTATGCCGCAACTCCCACACTCTTCACTAGTCGTAGAATCTGTGATGCAGAGAGCCAAAAGATCTAAGCTACATGGATCGGCACCTCCAGGGAAGGAACAGCGGCTCCTAGATGACTTTGGGAAAAGAGCGTATCAGTCGTCAATGCTTTCTTCCCGGATCAGTCAGCACCAGTTCTACATGATCCAATGCTTATATGGAAGTCTGCAAACACTAAAGACTGCTCTGCCCACTCAAGAATTGTCGTCACCTTCAATAACTCAACCGATTCAGGACCTAGAAGAAGGCATTCGACACCTTCTCCGGATGGTGTACGAAGCATTTGAGTCATCAGCTCACATGTCGGCATTTGCCATTGCCGCACGCCGAATGGCCTGGCTCCGCTCCAGTGCCATTTGGGAAGAACTGCATGAAATACTGGTGAATATACCATGCAGAGGGGACAATCTCTTCAGCGAAAGTTCCAAGAGATGATCACAAGCTTAAAGGACCAGGCGGTTGCAGTCCAATCACTGACGCAAACACCTTCCTTCGCCACACAGCGTAGGTACTATGCGTCCAACCACAGGCAACCATATAACCGTCGGCCTTTCCGGCAATATCAACAATTTTGCCCTGCTCCTTATAACCCGCCGCAGCGGGTGACACCTCAACCTCTTCAACCTAGGAGAGGTAGACCAAAACCACAGCGATCTACGGCACAACAACCTTAAACTGCATCTAAAGTGACCCCCTCTTTTTAGTGCAGACATCATCATCACTGCCACTGCACCCACCAGGCAGGATTACCTTGTGCCTACCATACTGGGAGACCATCACCACGGATCTATGGGTTCTAGAAATAGTAAGACAGGGATATCAACTCCATTTCAACAACAAACCCAATCTGCTGCATCTACTGCCCAATCGCGTTCCAGGGCAACAGACTCAATTGCAACAGGAAATCTCATCCCTACTCCAGCAGCGAGCGATTCGACGGATTCCAACACATGCTCACAACAAGGGATTTTACTCACCATATTTCCCAATTCCCAAGAAAACTGGGGGACAGAGACCAATTTTAGATCTACGGGAGTTGAACAAGCATCTAGTCAAAGAGAAGTTCAAAATGGTGTCCCTGAAAACCATCTTACCACTTCTTCAACCCAAGGACTGGATGTGCTCGATAGATTTGAAAGATGCCTACACCCACATTCCTAAACACCACTCTTCATGGCAGTACCTATCCTTCCAATTTCGGGAACAACATTATCAATACAAGGTACTACCCTTCGCCCTCTCAGCAGCCCCCAGGGTCTTTACCAAATGTATGGCAGTGGTGGTGGCACATCTCCATCAATGGGGCATCAAAATCTTTCCATATCTGGACAACTGGCTCATAGTGGCGTCCGAACCGCAGATTCTCACCGACTACATTCACCAGACCTTTCACTGTTTGAACAGTTTGGGGATTGTAGTCAATTACCAAAAATCCATTTTGAATCCAACGCAGTCGCTTCAATTCATTGGGGCACGTCTCGATACAATCCGAACCAGGGCTTTCCTGCTGAAGGAACGGAGACTAGAAATGCGACGTCTCTTTCGGGCCGCCCGGTTACTCAAGAAGCCTTCAGCACGGCAGGTTCTCACCGTCCTGGGACACATGGTGGCAGCCATTCACACCGTTCCCAATACGAGACTACACATGCGTCATCTACAATGGGGACTCAAAAGACAATGGAAGCAGCACTCACAACCATTAACATCGCAAGTGACTTTGACCCCAACAATGCTGCAGGATATACAGTGGTGGCTCATGGAGCCAAATCTCAAGAAAGGAGCACTGTTCACCATACACCCTCACAATGCAGTACTGACTACCGATGCCTCTCGCAAGGGCTGAGGAGCTCATTTGGACCAACTACAAACCCAAGGGCTATGGTCAGCACAGGATCAATGCCTGCAGATCAACCTCCTATAACTCAGAGCGATAAAGAACTTCCTCCAAACATTCCTTCTGCACTTAAAAGGACGACGGGTCATGGTCTACACTGACAATCATGTGGCAGTGTTCTACATCAACAAGCAAGGAGGGTCAGGTTCCTGGTCCCTTTGCAAGGAAACCCTGCAAATGCTAGATCATGCATCACATCACTCAATACATCTTCAGGCGATGTTCCTGCTGGGAGCCATCAACACTCGGGCCTACTGCCTCAGCCGCATATTCTACTCTCTCACGAGTGGATGCTCAATCAACAAGTAGTGGACACTCTTTTTGAGACATGGGGAAAGCCAACCATAGACCTGTTCGCGACAGAACTCAATGCGAGAGTCCCTCATTTTTGCTCAATGTGGGCCAGCAAGGACCAAACAGCACAGGATGCGTTCCTCCTGCCATGAACGGAACCTCTCATGTATGCATTCCCTCCAATACCCCTCATAACAAGGACATTACAAAAATGCATAAGAGACGCAGCTCAATTAATCTTGATAGCACCTGCATGGCCACGACAACCATGGTACACCCATCTCCCACATCTGTCAGTAGCAGATCCAATACTGCTACCAGACCACGTAGATCTCTTGACGCAAGACGAGGGAACCCTACTACATTCCATGCAGAGCTCCCTACACTTGACTGCATGGAGATTGAGCGGCTCCTCTTGATGGAGCAAGGAATATCACTGTCCGCACAAGCTATACTCCTTGCCTCACGAAAACCTTCTACCCGTCGAAACTATAGCTTCAAATGGAAGAGGTATACGGTCTGGTGCTCATCTCAGGGAATACATCCATTAGAATGCTCACCAGAAAAACTATTGGATTATCTTCACTCATTATATATGACGGGCCTCGCAACCTCATCTATTAGAGTACATCTCAGTGCGATAGCAGCTTATCACTGCCCGTATAGGGAACACCCCATCTCCATCCATCCTTTCATTTCACGGTTTCTGAAAGGACTCACCCACCTGCGACTACCAATCTCAAACCTCCAGTACCGTGGAATCTCAATTTAGTACTGGAATAATTGATGGTGGCACCCTTTGAAGCAATGGATGCGGCTCACATCAAATATCTCACGTGGAAAGTAGTATTCCTCGTCGCCCTAATATCAGCGCGCAGAGTCAGTGAGCTCCAAGCTTTGGTGCACTACAGTCTATGCCTGCAATTCTTCCATAACAAAGTAGTGCTGCAAACGCATCCATCTTTCCTGCCAAAATTAGTCACCCATTTCCACTTGAACCAATCCATCGAGTTACCAACGTTCTAAACGTTCTAAACCGCATCAGAACGACAGGGAACGTCTATTACAAACATTGGACTGCAAGAGAGCGTTGGCATTTTATAAATGATGAACACATTCGGAGACACAAGTGTCCCAATTATTCGTTTCTTTCAACCCGAACGCTCCCGGCCTTCTGGTAGCAAAAAGGACTATATCCAGCTGGATAGTCCAATGCATTCAATTTTGTTACACGAAGAATAACCTACCCTTAGATTCTCGCCCTACTGCACACCAAGTAAGGGCAGTGTCAACCTCAATGGCACACCTCTCTCAGGTACCATCCATAGACATTTGTAAGGCAGCAACGTGGTCTTCGTTGCACACGTTCACGTCCCACTACTGTCTGGATCAACAGACAACTGACAATGCTAAGCTAGGAAGAGTCATATTGCAAACGATGTCGGCCCGAATTACAAACGATTATCCACACCTTAGATCACGCTTAAAAAAAAAACCAAAAAAAAAAAACATATGGCAGCGTGATCGGGAGCTTAGGACTCCCATGACAGCATGGCTAATTCAGCCGTGCTATCAACGGGAAAAAGCAAGTTTGCTTACCGTAAACGGTGTTTCCATAGATAGCAGGATGAATTAGCCATGCTGACCCACCCACATCCCTGGATAGTCTGCAAATTATTTTATGAACTGCTAAATTACAGACTGAGGAGAGACTGTTTTTCTGCGTGGGAAGGCTTGCGCAGCCGCACAGAGCAAATCTCTGTATTCTACTAAGAAGCTCCGCCTCCTGGCCCTGATGGACAGTTCCCATGACAGCAGGGCTAGTTCATTCTGCTATCTACGGAAACACCGTTTAGGGTAAGCAAACTTGCTTTTCTTCCAGTAAGCAGCGATTTCACAAGGACCTGCTCTCTAGGTGATGCATTGTCCTTTCGCACTGAGGATATCTCCCCAAGGCCTACTGCCCAGGAGGGAAGGGTTAGGTCGGCCGTCATAGTTGGTGATTCGATTATTAGGAATGTAGATAGCTGGGTGGCTGGTGGGCGTGAGGATCGCCTGGTAACATGCCTACCTGGTGCGAAGGTGGCGGACCTCACGCGTCACCTAGATAGGATTTTAGACAGTGCTGGGGAGGAGCCGGCTGTCGTGGTACACGTGGGCACCAACGACATAGGAAAATGTGGGAGGGAGGTTCTGGAAGCCAAATTTAGGCTCTTAGGTAGAAAGATTAAATCCAGAACCTCCAGGGTAGCATTCTCTGAAATGCTCCCTGTTCCACGCGCAGGTCACCAGAGGCAGGCAGAGCTCCGGAGTCTCAATGCGTGGATGAGACGATGGTGCAAGGAAGAGGGATTCAGTTTTGTTAGGAACTGGGGAACCTTTTGGGGAAGGGGGAGTCTCTTCCGAAGGGATGGGCTCCACCTTAACCAGGATGGAACCAGACTGCTGGCGCTAACCCTTAAAAAGGAGATAGAGCAGCTTTTAAACTAGAACAAAGGGGAAAGCCGACAGTCGCTCAGCAGCGCATGGTTCGGAGAGATGTATCTTTAAAGGATACTAATGATGCACTAGAATTAGGGCATCCCGACAGTGAGGTTCCAATAATTAGAAAAGTAGTCCAAATGCCTGTAACTAAAAACTCACCTGAGCTAAAAAATTCTAACTTATCCCTATCAATTAAAAGCAGAATAAAAATACAATCAAAAAACAAACTTTGAAATGTTTGTATGCTAATGCCAGAAGTCTAAGAAGTAAGATGGGAGAATTAGAATGTATAGCAGTAAATGATGACATAGACTTAATTGGCATCTCAGAGACATGGTGGAAAGAGGATAACCAATGGGACAGTGCTATACCGGGGTACAAATTATATCGCAATGACAGAGAGGAGCAGTCGGGAGGAGGTGTGGCGCTTTATGTCCGGGATGGCATAGAGTCCAACAGGATAAACATCCTGCATGAGACTAAATACAAATTGAATCTTTATGGGTAGAAATCCCTTGTGTATCAGGGAAGACTACAGTGATAGGGGTATACTACCGTCCACCTGGTCAAGATGGTGAGATGGACAGTGAAATGCTAAGAGAAATTAGGGAAGCCAACCAAATTGGTAGTGCAGTAATAATGGGAGACTTCAATTACCCCAATATAGACTGGGTAAATGTATCATCGGGTCACGCTAGAGAGATAACGTTCCTGGATGGAATAAATGATAGCTTTATGGAGCAAATGGTTCAGGAACCGACGAGAGAGGGAGCAATTTTAGATCTAATTCTCAGTGGAGCACAGGACTTGGTGAGAGAGGTAACGGTGGTGGGGCCGCTTGGCAATAGTGATCATAATATGATCAGATTTGATTTAATGACTGGAAAAGGAACAGTGTGCAAATCCAAAGCTCTCGTGCTAAACTTTCAAAAGGGAAACTTTGATAAAATGAGAAAAATTGTTAGAAAAAACTGAAAGGAGCAGCTACAAAAGTAAAAAATGTCCAAGAGGCGTGGTCATTGTTAAAAAATACCATTCTAGAAGCACAGTCCAGATGTATTCCACACATTAAGAAAGGTGGAAAGAAGGCAAAACGATTACCGGCATGGTTAAAAGGGGAGGTGAAAGAAGCTATTTTAGCCAAAAGATCTTCATTCAAAAATTGGAAGAAGGATCCAACAGAAGAAAATAGGATAAAGCATAAACATTGGCAAGTTAAATGTAAGACATTGATAAGACAGGCTAAGAGAGAATTTGAAAAAAAGTTGGCTGTAGAGGCAAAAACTCACAGTAAAAACTTTTTTAAATATATCCGAAGCAGAAAGCCTGTGAGGGAGTCAGTTGGACCTTTAGATGATCGAGGGGTTAAAGGGGCACTTAGAGAAGATAAGGCCATCGCGGAAAGATTAAATGATTTCTTTGCTTCGGTGTTTACTGAAGAGGATGTTGGGGAGGTACCCGTAATGGAGAAGGTTTTCATGGGTAATGATTCAGATGGACTGAATCAAATCACGGTGAACCTAGAAGATGTGGTAGGCCTGATTGACAAACTGAAGAGTAGTAAATCACCTGGACCGGATGGTATACACCCCAGAGTTCTGAAGGAACTAAAAATGAAATTTCAGACCTATTAGTAAAAATTTGTAACTTATCATTAAAATCATCCATTGTACCTGAAGACTGGAGGATAGCAAATGTAACCCCAATATTTAAAAAGGGCTCCAGGGGCGATCCGGGAAACTACAGACCGGTTAGCCTGACTTCAGTGCCAGGAAAAATAGTGGAAAGTGTTCTAAACATCAAAATCACAGAACATATAGAAAGACATGGTTTAATGGAACAAAGTCAGCATGGCTTTACCCAGGGCAAGTCTTGCCTCACAAATCTGCTTCACTTTTTTGAAGGAGTTAATAAACATGTGGATAAAGGTGAACCGGTAGATATAGTATACTTGGATTTTCAGAAGGCGTTTGACAAAGTTCCTCATGAGAGGCTTCTAGGAAAAGTAAAAAGTCATGGGATAGGTGGCGATGTCCTTTCGTGGATTGCAAACTGGCTAAAAGACAGGAAACAGAGAGTAGGATTAAATGGGCAATTTTCTCAGTGGAAGGGAGTGGACAGTGGAGTGCCTCAGGGATCTGTATTGGGACCCTTACTGTTCAATATATTTATAAATGATCTGGAAAGAAATACGACGAGTGAGATAATCAAATTTGCAGATGACACAAAATTGTGCAGAGTAGTTAAATCACAAGCAGATTGTGATAAATTGCAGGAAGACCTTGTGAGACTGGAAAATTGGGCATCCAAATGGCAGATGAAATTTAATGTGGAAAAGTGCAAGGTGATGCATATAGGGAAAAATAACCCATGCTATAATTACACGATGTTGGGTTCCATATTAGGTGCTACAACCCAAGAAAGAGATCTAGGTGTCATAGTGGATAACACATTGAAATCGTCGGTTCAGTGTGCTGCGGCAGTCAAAAAAGCAAACAGAATGTTGGGAATTATTAGAAAAGGAATGATGAATAAAACGGAAAATGTCATAATGCCTCTGTATCGCTCCATGGTGAGACCGCACCTTGAATACTGTGTACAATTCTGGTCGCCGCATCTCAAAAAAGATATAATTGCGATGGAGAAGGTACAGAGAAGGGCTACCAAAATGATAAGGGGAATGGAACAACTCCCCTATGAGGAAAGACTAAAGAGATTAGGACTTTTCAGCTTGGAGAAGAGACGACTGAGGGGGGATATGATAGAGGTGTTTAAAATCATGAGAGGTCTAGAACGGGTAGATGTGAATCGGTTATTTACTCTTTCAGATAGTAGAAGGACTAGGGGACACTCCATGAAGTTAGCATGGGGCACATTTAAAACTAATCGGAGAAAGTTCTTTTTACTCAACGCACAATTAAACTCTGGAATTTGTTGCCAGAGAATGTGGTTCGTGCAGGTAGTATAGCTGTGTTTAAAAAAGGATTGGATAAGTTCTTGGAGGAGAAGTCCATTACCTGCTATTAGGTTCACTTAGAGAATAGCCACTGCCATTAGCAATGGTTACATGGAATAGACTTAGTTTTTGGGTACTTGCCAGGTTCTTATGGCCTGGATTGGCCACTGTTGGAAACAGGATGCTGGGCTTGATGGACCCTTGGTCTGACCCAGTATGGCATTTTCTTATGTTCTTCTTATGTTCTTAATTTAATTTAACTTTTATTATTTATTTTTATTATTTTTAGATTTTTATATACCGGTGTTCCTGTATTAAAATACAGATCACATCGGTTTACATTGAAACATAAAAATTATGCCAAGAGGCGGTACATATAACAAGTTATAGAACGGAAAACAGGGAAAACAGATTCAAAAAATAACATTGAGAAAATTGTAAAGTCTCTTTGAGAATCCAATCATAAAATAAGGCGTAACTGTCTAAGTTAAATGTTATTAATGTTATTTAGCTTTTTGCTTTGTTTAAAATTATTTCATTATTGACGTTTAAATGTATTAGACTAAGGAATTTTACTTCCTGCTTATTCTGTTTCATTGTAAACCGGTTTGATATGCATTTTATGCAGGAAAATCGGTATAAAAAAACTATAAATAAATAAATAAAAAAATTTGACTATATTCAAAGGTAATTCAGTGGGAAACAGTGGCAACAGAAAAACTTTTGGGTCCTTAGGCACTGATATTCCTAACACCTCCTTGATCAGATTAATAACCATATCCTAATAAGATTGTAATTGTGCACAAGCCCACTAGCTATGAAAAACTGATCCAGGAAGACCACAGTTGTGCCAGCAGAGAGGTGATGCAACTGGAAAAATCCCACGCAGCCTTTTTGGTGTCAAATAGCGTAGTAAAACCTTGTATCTGTTTTCCAAAATTAAAAAAGAGACAGTGCTCTTTGCCATCCACCAAAAATATGTATCTGGTGATCATCCAGCACCTGCCCTAAATCAGCCTCTCATGCAATAATATGTTTAGCCTTAGTGCATGAGGTAGTGCTAAGAATATTATACGGTTTACAAATTTATTCTCATCCAGAAGCCTGTGTTAAAATCAATGGCAGGTACTCTAATTCTTTTCTTCTGGGAAGGGAAACCTGACAGGGCTGTCCTTTAAAGCCACTATTGTTCGCTTTAGTGTTGGAGCCTCTGGCGGAAAGGATTAGGCAGACGTATGGGACCATAAGTCCTTTAAGATTTCTTAATTTGCAGACAATGTGTTTTCAACTATTATTAAACTCTTCTTGACCCTGCCTGTGTTAATTAGGGAACTATCGGATACTGGATCAGTATCTGAATTAAAAGTTAATATGGCAAAATTAGAATTGTTAAATGTGACTCTGCCTGCAGAACAAGCAAAGAATCTGCAGGCTGCATTTTCTTTTCATGAGCTCATGGAAGTGTACTATACCTGGAGGTCAAAGTAGGAAGAGATTGGAAGATGCTATTTAAATTAAACTATGGGCCTCTTATGACCAAGCCAGTATAAGACATCACAATAAGAACATAAGAACATGCCATACTGGGTCAGACCAAGGGTCCATCAAGCCCAGCATCCTGTTTCCAACAGTGGCCAATCCAGGCCATAAGAACCTGGAAAGTGCCCATAAACTAAGTGTATTCCATGTTACCGTTGCTAATAATAGCAGTGGCTATTTTCTAAGTCAACTTAAGTAATAGCAGTTAATGGACTTCTCCTCCAAGAACCTATCCAATTCTTTTTTAAACACAGCTATACTAACTGCACTAACCACATCCTCTGGCAACAAATTCCAGAGTTTAATTGTGAGTTGAGTGAAAAAGAACTTTCTCCGATTAGTTTTAAATGTGCCACACGCTAACTTCATGGAGTGCCCCTAGTCTTTCTATTATCCGAAAGAGTAAATAACTGATTCACATCTACCCGTTCTAGACCTCTCATGATTTTAAACACCTCTATCATATCCCCCCTCAGCCGTCTCTTCTCCAAGCTGAAAAGTCCTAATCTCTTTAGTCTTTCCTCATAGGGGAGCTGTTCCATTCCCCTTATCATTTTGGTAGCCCTTCTCTGTACTTTCTCCATCGCAATTATATCTTTTTTGAGATGCGGCGACCAGAATTGCACACAGTATTCAAGGTGCGATCTCACCATGGAGCGATACAGAGGCATTATGACATTTTCCGTTGTATTCACCTTTCCTTTTCTAATAATTCTCAACATTCTGTTTGCTTTTTTGACTGCCACAGCACACTGAACCGACGATTTCAATGTGTTATCCACTATGACACCTAGATCTCTTTCTTGGGTTGTAGCACCTAATATGGAACCTAACATTGTGTAACTATAGCATGGGTTATTTTTCCCTATATGCATCACCTTGCACTTATCCACATTAAATTTTATCTGCCGTTTTGATGCCCAATTTTCCAGTCTCACGAGGTCTTCCTGCAATTTATCACAATCTGCTTGTGATTTAACTACGCTGAACAATTTTGTATCATCTGCAAATTTGATTATCTCACTCGTCGTATTTCTTTCCAGATCATTTATAAATATACAAGCCGTAAAGCCCGTTAAAACGGGCTACATCCCTCTGTCTCTCACCTCCCCCTCATTCTCTCTCCCCTCACTCTTCACCACCCCCCTCCCCCACCCACTCCTCTCCACCCTCCCTCTCCTCTCACTCAGTCCCCCCTCTCCCTCACTCCCTCCTCTCCCTCACTCCCTCCCACTCAGTCCCCCCTCTCCCTCCCACTCACTCAGTCCCCCTCTCCCTCCCTCCCACTCAGTCCCTCCCTTCACCCACCTCCATTTCCTCCCGGCGCCGTAAGCGCGACTTCCCGCAACCCTCACCCGGCTCCATTGACTCCTCCCGCTCCTGCCGGCAGATCTCAGGGGGGGGTGTCACTCCCGCGCGCGCGGCAGTGACCCCCGCGAGATCTGCCGGCAGATCTGGGGAGGAGAAGTAGCGGCACCGCGCGCGCGCGGTGCCGCTACTTCTCCTCCCGCTCCTGCCGCCAGATCTCGGGGGGCGCGGGAGTGACACCCTCCCCCCCCCGAGATCTGCCGGCAGATCTGGGGAGGAGAAGCAGCGGCACCGCGCGCGCGCGGCGCCGCTGCTTCTCCTCCCGCTCCTGCGGCCCCACCGCCATTTTTTTTTTCTGATCGACGTCCTTGCCCGCACATGCGCAGTAGAGCTGCGCTCTACTGCGCATTTGCGGGCCGTCGGTCACAGGCCATTTATAAGGTAGATTGAAAAGTAAGGGTCCCAATACAGATCCCTGAGGCACTCCACTGTCCATTCCCTTCCACTGAGAAAATTGTCCATTTAATCCTACTCTCTGTTTCCTGTCTTTTAGCCAGTTTGTAATCCACGAAAGGACATCACCACCTATCCTATGACTTTTTACTTTTCCTAGAAGCCTCTCATGAGGAACTTTATCAAATGCCTTCTGAAAATCCAAGTACACTACATCTACCGGTTCACTTTTATCCACATGTTTATTAACTCCTTCAAAAACGTGAAGCAGATTTGTGAGGCAAGACATGCCTTGGGTGAAGCCATGCTGACTTTGTTCCATTAAACCATATCTTTCTATATGTTCTGTGATTTTGATGTTTAGAACAATTTCCACTATTTTTCCTGGCACTGAAGTCAGGCTAACCGGTCTGTAGTTTCTCGGATCGCCCCTGGAGCCCTTTTTAAATATTGGGGTTATATTAGCTATTAGAGATGTGAATCGTGTCCTCGAGCGTCTTAATGATCGATTTCGGCTGGGAGGGGGAGGGAATCGTATCGTCGCCGTTTGGGTGTTTAGAGTATCGTTAAAATCGTTAAAATCGTGAACCGGCACACTAAAACCCCCTAAAACCCACCCCCGACCCTTTAAATTAAATCCCCCACCCTCCCCAAATGCCTTAAATTACCTGGGGGTCCAGCGGCACACTAAAACCCCCTAAAACCCACCCCCGGCACACTAAAACCCACCCCGACCCTTTAAATTAAATCCCCTACCCCAAATGCCTTAAATTACCTGGGGGTCCATAGCGGCGGTCCGTAGCTTAAATTACCCCCGGGTCCGTAGCTAAATCTGGGGAAGGGGGAGAGCAGGAAATCCGGCACACTAAATCGTGGTGTCTTCAGCCGGCGCCATTTTGCAAAATGGCCGCCGCAAAATGGCGGCGGCCATAGACCAATACGATTCGACGCAAGAGGTCGTTCCGGACCCCCGCTGGACTTTTGGCAAGTCTTGTGGGGGTCAGGAGGCCCCCCCAAGCTGGCCAAAAGTTCCTGGGGGTCCAGCGGGGGCCCTGGAGCGATCTCCTGCCGCGAATCGTTTCCGTACGGAAAATGGCGCTGGCAGGAGATCGACTGCAGGAGGTCGTTCAGCGGGGTTCCGGAACCCTCGCTGAACGACCTCCTGCAGTCGATCTCCTGCCGGCCATACGTCGCTGAACGACCTCTTGCAGTCGATCTCCTGCCGGCGCCATTTTCCGTACGGAAACGATTCGCGGCAGGAGATCGTTCCAGGGCCCCTGCTGGACCCCCAGGAACTTTTGGCCAGCTTGGGGGGGGCCTCCTGACCCCCACAAGACTTGCCAAATGTCCAGCGGGGGTCCGGAACGACCTCCTGCGTCGAATCGTATTGGTCTATGGCCGCCGCCATTTTGCAGCGGCCATTTTGCAAAATGGCGCCGGCTGAAGACACCACGATTTAGTGTGCCGGATTTCCTGCTCTCCCCCTTCCCCCAATTTAGCTACGGACCCGGGGGTAATTTAAGCTACGGACCGCCGCTACGGACCCCCAGGTAATTTAAGGCATTTGGGGCGGGGGATTTAATTTAAAGGGTCGGGGTGGGTTTTAGGGGGTTTTAGTGTGCCGGGGGTGGGTTTTAGGGTGTTTTAGTGTGCCGCTGGACCCCCAGGTAATTTAAGGCATTTGGGGGGGGGTTCGGGAGGGTGGGGGATTTAATTTAAAGGGTCGGGGGCGGGGTTTTAGGGGGTTTTAGTGTGCCAGTTTTCCTGCCCTCCCCCTTCCCCCGATTTATGATTTTTTGACGATAAACCGGGGGAATTGGTATTGTAACGTGGCCCTAACGATTTTTGACGATTTAAAATATATCGGACAATATTTTAAATCGTCAAAAAACGATTCACATCCCTATAATAGCTATCCTCCAGTCTACAGGTACAATGGATGATTTTAATGATAGGTTACAAATTTTTACTAATAGGTCTGAAATTTCATTTTTTAGTTCCTTCAGAACTCTGGGGTGTATACCATCCGGTCCAGGTGATTTACTACTCTTCAGTTTGCCAATCAGGCCTACCACATCTTCTAGGTTCACCGTGATTTGGTTCAGTCCATCTGAATCATTACTCATGAAAACCTTTTCTGGTATGTGTACCTCCCCTGGGTGGGGCGCTCTGCAGCAGTTAAGATGACCATGTTTCCTAGACGGTGCTATTTTATTCCAAACAGTTCCAATTGCTATTCCAAATAAGTTTATGAAGTTGCTCCAGCAATTGATATTTAGTTTTATCTAGAAATGCAGGCCCTCATGAGTATTCAAGGGAGTCATGTATCTTAAAAAAGACTGTGGTGGGATAGCAGTTCCAAATTTTAAACAATATTACCTGGCTGCACAATTAAGGATGGTGTGTATCTGGCAGCATATCTCTAGGGCTAAGCAAAAGGGAATTAATTGAGCAGGATAGATGTGGTAAGAAACCTTTTAGAGCTTTGGCCTGGGTGCCACATTTAATGGCTAAGCAGGACAGCGTTAACAATTAAATAATGGCCGCTCAATAGATGAAGGTTTACTGGACATAGAGATTATTCCTCATTGACTTTTATTGATTTTAATAAGGAGTTCTCACCCGCTGTTTGGTCCCCTATTTTTGTAGCTAGAATCAGTTGGGTTTGAGTCGAAAGGGTCAACTATATTCTGACAAGAGATTCTTAAAATCTGCAGACCTTTCAGCAAAATTTGAGCTTACAGAACAAGATTGTTATGGCTATTTATAGATTTTCCATTTTATTTTGGGTTAGGGAATATCAAATGTGCTTTCTAGGGAACTGACACCTTTTGAGATGTTATGTTCCATTACTGCTAAACATAAAGGGCCGGATTTTAAATGCCCTGCGAGCGTAAATCCAGCCGGATTTATGCGCGCCGGCGCACCTATTTTGCATAGGCCGCCAGCGCGCGCACAGCCCCGGGGCGCGCGTAAGTCCCGGGGCTTCGTAAAAGGGGCGGGGAGGGGGCAGGGAGGGGGCGTGTCCAGGGGCATGTCCGGGGTAGGGGGAGGTTCGGGGCGGGACCAGGGGGCATGTGCCGGCCCGGGGGCGAGGTTGAGGCCTCTGGACCAGCCCCCGGGTCGGGTGATGGCGCGCCAGCAGCCTGCTGGCGCGCGCAGATTTATGTCTGCTTTCAGCAGGCGTAAATCTGCCAACAAAAGGCAGGGGGGGTTTAGATAGGGCCGGGGGGGTGGGTTAGGTAGGGGAAGGGAGGGGAAGGTGCTGGGGGGGAGGGGTGGAAAGAAAGTTCCCTCCAAGGCAGCGCGCGCTGGGCTTGGCGCACCCCCTTGCGCGCGCCGAACCCGGATTTTATAAGATACGCGCGGCTATGCAAAATAGGTGCGCCTGGTGCGCGAACAAAAGTACGCGCTCGCGCAAATTTATAAAATCTGCCTCCCCGGCTTGATTTCTAAATTGTTAAAATTAGAACCTTTTATTCTTCTAGGGTACCAACCAGCAACCAACTCGCAATAAATATCTCAAAAAAGGATGAGTCACAAGAGGGGGATTCACAACAGAGATAAGTAGCAGCAACAAGATAAATACACTTTACAGTTAAACTGTGAAACAATATGAGGCAACTTCACCAGCCAGGGCATGGACCACAGAGGTATTTGCCTCCTTCCTATCAGGGGCACCAGCAATAGAGGAAACCACAAAAACAAGAACAGCTCCTTATCCTTAAGACTGTTAACTCAAAATACCACATGACCCTCTTCTTGCCTAAACTGTGGTTGCCTACATATGCACATACCAAGAGCCTGGCAGGCCTACTCTCCATTTGTGAGATACGCGCATACTGCCGAAACAAATGAAAACAAACCGACCAATGAATGCAAAACAGAAACTGAAATTGTAAGTATTTATTTTATTTTATTTATTTATTTTCTTTTATATACCGACATTCGATAGAGATATCACATCGGTTTACAGGTAACTGAGGGAATAGGGTGAGGTCCGCCCTATTTTACATTATAACATGATAACAATTATAACGTGGTAACAATTATAACAAACATACATGGAAAAAATAAAATTATAGCATATAACATATATACATTATGACTTGGTGACAATATAATTTAGGTATAAGGATTGATTGAAGTAGACTGCATGTGGGATCAACATAGCTAGATCAGCCCAGAATTCTGCTCTTATGGGGAAAAGCTGCAGAAGCTCGCACAGTGGTATTCATTCCCTGTCCCTGAGGAATCAGGACAGGTCTGGTTTCCAGGATAAACCCTAATGAATGTGCATGAGATAGATTTGCAATGCACACTGCCTCCATTGCATGCAAATCTGTCTCATGCACATCCAGTAGGGATGTCTTGAAAACTTCACCTGTATGTGGCCCTGTCAATAGCACTGATGTTGTTCCCCTGGCGGGCAGAAGATGCTATGTTGGTCAAAGCGGATGAGATCTCATTGGAAGCCCTTAACTTGGGAAGGCAAAACCTATTTTGTCGGCACAAGCTGCAGTGTTGTGCAGCACTGGCTGAGCGTATCTGTGTAGCAGGATGAAATGAATGCAAGTTTTAATTCATTTCCTGCCCTTCAACAATGAAAGTGTGTCAGCGTGAACAGCCTCCTCCCTAAGGCAGGAGAGTGGGGCAAAAGAATGTTTGAAACCTGTTGTTTGTTTAACGCTGGAGTGTTGGAGCTTTATGGAAAAAATCCCCTTTTTTGTGCTTATTGTCTGCTGTTCTTCGCACGTGTGACAGGGTGAACAGAGCAGAGTGCCAGTGCAGACCACCTGCCATAAGGAGTGACGGAGCAGAGCAGCAGATGATACCACTGTACATCGTTTGAACGGCCTTTGTTAAAAATGTTTTTGCGCTTCATTACGTTGCACTGGAATGTGAAGGGACCAGTTGTGCTGCACTTGCTCACTAACTCTGCTACCTCAAAGTTAATTACTGTAAGGCTGATACAGAAAGAAACGTGGGAGAGCGGGTGAGCGCCTGCTCTCTTGACGTGCACACAGGCCACTCTCCTGTGCGTGCAATTCAGTAAAAAAAATATTCAAATTAGGGCCCGTGGTAAAAAGAGGTGCTAGGGACACTAGCGCGTCCCTAGCACCTCTTTTTTGACAGCAGCGGGGGCTGTCAGCAAGTTTGACAGCCGACGTTCAATTTTGCCGGCGTCGGTTCTCAAACCCGCTGACAGCCATGGGTTCGGAAACCGGACGCCGGCAAAATTGAGCGTCTGGTTTTCAACCCGCGAGCCGATTTTACTTTTTTTTTTTTTACTTTTTAGTTATTTTTTACTTTTGGGACCTCCGACTTAATATCGCCATGATACTAAGTTGGAGGGTGTACAGAAAAGCAGTTTTACTGCTTTTCTGTACACTTTCCTGGTGCCGGCAGAAATTAACGCCTACCTTTGGGTAGGTGCTAAATTCAGTAAGTAAAATGTGCGGCTTGGCTGCACATTTTACTTACTGAATCGCGCGCGAATAACTAACAGGGCCATCAACATGCATTTGCATGATGCGGGTGCTATTAGTTTTGGGGGGGTTGGCTGTGCATTTTCAATGCGCTATTACCCCTTACTGAATAAGGGGTAAAGCTAGCGCGTCAAAAACGTGCGTCCAAACGTGGGTGAACAGTGCGCGGAGCGCACTGTACTGAATCGGCCTGAATGCTTGGGAACAGCCATGGCTGTGTGAGAGCTCAGCTTATAACCACTGGTGGACAGAAAAGTGAAATGCTTTCTTCGCCAGTGAGCCTAAAGCTCACACTACTGAATTGCTAAAAAAAAAACAAAAAAAAAAATGTTTTTTCTTCAGTGGTTCTTCCTTTCTCCTTTTTGTTCCAGCTCAGTTGGGATTCTGGAGTCATGAACTTTTATTTACAACTACCCGGGGATTTTTCCTTTACTTTTAATAGACCTTCTCCTCCGTTTTTCTGAATGGGCGGGCAGGGGTTAGGGCAGGGTGGGGCGGTCCGGGAGGTGTGGCCGAGGACTTCGGCACAGCGGCCATCGCGGGGGATTGCGTGCCGGCAGTTGGCCGCTGCACGCAAGTTACGCCTGCCTCTGGCAGGTATAACTTCCAAAACAAAGGTACGGGGGTTTCTTTAGGGATGGGAGGCGGGACAGGGAGGGGAAGGGAGGGGAAGGGGGGGGCGGGGAAAGTCAGTGGGGCTCCCCGTGGGCTCGGTGCACACAATTTGCACTATTGTGTACCCCCTTGCGCGCGCCGACCCCTGATTTTATAACATGCACCGGGTTGTGTGCACAAATGTATGCCCGCACGTATGTTTTAAAATCTACCCCATTGTATTGAGTTGATAATGCATTCTGCGGTTCAGAGCCAGGCAGGTCCCAAATGCCTCATTATAGATCCAATTCAATAAAGTACAATAAAAGTGTGCATTAAGGTGTGTTAGTGCACCAACATTAACATATTTTTACTAAAGGGTTTAAAGGGTGTTAAGCACTTATATACACCACGTTAAGCCATTACTGCTGCTGGTAACATGCAAATGATATCTGTATTCCTGGTGGCAGCCCAAAGATTCCCCCAACATGAGTATCATACACCGTACTGGGGAGAAGAACTCCCCAAGCAGATCTCCCCCAACCCCTGAGAAGGCCCTGCCATCACAGCAAAATCTATCCCTCCCTCTCCCTCTCCTGTGCAAGGCAAAGGGGAGCTTTGATCCAGGTGTGGTGTCACTTTTGAACACTGCTGCCAGCACGGCGGGGCGAGCAGGATGCCTACTGCCCATGAAACTGGGATCTCAGCTGTTGCGAGGAAGACGGGGTTTATGGGGAAGAGGGGACCTGGCAGTTTTTCTGTCAGATGGGGAAGTTCCCATGGGCTTTGGTGTGTGTGTGAGTGGGGGGGGGGGGGGTGCTTAGCAGGGGCTCCCATGGGGGAAATTTGTTTTAAGGGGGTAGGATTTGTTTCTGGGGGATTTGTGTGGGGTGTTCCTCTGGGACTGTCACTTCAGGCTGCCAATAGCACTTTTAGGAGAGTAGAGGGAGGCCTTTGCTGACTCATCAGCTGCTACAGTTTCCCGCCAATGCTCTCCACTAAAGGTAACTATACCTGCTGAGGTATAGTTACCTTTCTTGGGTTTAAAGCAAATGATGTGGTTTAACAAGATTGACATAAGGCAATCTTATTATTATTGAGCAGATCTGCATACATGTGCATGAAATGCAACTTGTTAATATTTTCTTATGTTAAAAAGGAGTTTGCATTATTGTTAATGTGTGTTACCACACATTAAATATGAGTTATCTACTTTGGTATTTAATGCATATTGATGCATCTTAGGAAATAGGCCCCAGTATGATCACTATCACCCAATTTGTCACTATTCAGCCTCCCTCAAAGCCTCTGCTTCAGGATGGGTTTTATTTTGTTGGCTTTTCCAATTAGCTTGTCATCATGGCCTCCTTTCAGCCTCAAACTGGGTAAAACAATCTCTTATAGAATAGATTGTTATATACAGATATATACTGCATGCAGAGCACCTCAGTGCACACAGCATTTTATAAAATAATTAACCTATCGATAGCATCTCTGCCCCAAACAGCTTACGATATCGCTTGACACCATGGGAATAATTTATCTACTGAAGGTCAACTGGAGAGTGGTGAAGGGGGAGATGAAACTGAGCTCTCAAGGCTCACGGCTCGTAGCTTTAATCATTTCTCTAAATTGCCAGTCAGTTCTGGAATTGGAATGCTATAATGTGACTGCCCAGCTGACTAATCCATTTTGACCAATGTCATCATGGTTCAGAAGAACAGGTTTTGCAGGAGCTCCTAACATCAGAAAAGGCACTTTGGCAGCTTCTGTCAAGCCAAAACATCTTGAAGCCTCCTCATTAGGAATTTAATTAAACTCATAGCCCTTCAAGAATAGCCTGAATAGCATGCATAATATTTGTTAGATGTGCTTTAGGGTTTATTATTACTGTTCATTCACAGCAGAAGGAAGGGACTTGAGGTTGCACTTGCCTTGGCCATAATCATTAACCTTTGGCACATCAACCAGCTATGTGTTTGGCTGGTTTCTCTATATACAGTATATATGTAACCCCTTTTCTGGGCGTGGTGATTTCCTTAGGGCACACATATAATTTATAAACTTCGGGGCTGCTCCAGCTAGTTGACTCCATTCCAAGTTTGACTTGATCCCTGGGGGAAATTATTTTTGTAGGGGAAGACTCTCGTCTATGACCCAGACAGTAATGTGAATTCCTTTGTGTATCTGATAGCTGGGCATCCCCTGGAGGGAGATGCTGTAAATAACCAGGCAGGACTAGGCATTGGGTATTAAATAATAATTTACTGATTAATTAAGACAAATTAAAGTCCATTTCTTAATAAGTATGCAGTTACACATGATGGGTGTTTCACTCTGGGTAGGTGTCCTTTCCTTCAGCAAACTGGTTGAGCTTCCCAATTGGTGCTGTGAAATGTGCACTAAAGCTCTCCCAGCAGCTTAACTGGGGCTCCTATGTCAGGTGTCCCCTTCTAACATAGGAAAAATCCTACCTGCTAGTCCAGCGTCTTTCCAAAACATCCAGTCTTGTATCCTGGTCCCATATTTGTGAAGATCCAGATGGTGTCTCTTGGCTCTTACTTGACTCCTTTAGTTATTCCACGTAAGTGACTCCTCGAATTGAAAAGTCTGAGGTTAGGAACCTGTTGATCCAGCCAAGCTCCCAGTGACAAGGGGTGGCCAAAAAGCCTCCTCACAACAAGAGATAATACCTTCTTACTCAAAATCTTCCTAGACTACTGTTCATGGTGTCACAGCTGCTTGCCACATTCATGGAATGAATGGTCTCTCTCTGGTCATCAGCCCAGGCCCGGCGCAACCGGATGTGCATAACATGCATTTGCATGGAGTAGCACACCCGGGGAGGCGGTGGGCCAGTGGCAGCAGGAGAGGCTACTGTCTGCCACCAGAGCCTAAACCAGCCAGCAGCTGAAGAAGGGGAGAGCACGGGCCTCCTGCCCAACTTCCTGGTACGGGCATGTGTGCACGCACGCCCGTGCACAGCTTCCGCTGCCTCCCCCTGCCCCCCCAAGCAGGAAGATCAGTGGGCCTGTGGCACCACGGCCCGAAGACAGCAGGAGGCCCGCGGGGCTGTTGTGGAGCTCATCCTTCCACGGCCTGAAGACAGCACAGGAGGCCTGCGGAACCGTGGTGGAGCTCATCCCACCATGGCCCGATGATAACAGGAGACCACGTGTGTGTGTGTGAGCTTGTATGTCTCTTTGTGTTCTGCATATGTGACTGAGGTGAGGTATTTTGGCTAGCATGTAATTTCTGAGTAGGAATCTATAGCAGCCTGGTTTCCTAATAAGAGTTTTTATTGGTGTTCTAGGGCTTGATAAGGTTGTTGGGATTGTTTTGGTATGGGAGGTTTACTATATTGTAATGGTAGTTCTGTTTGTTCATGGCTTTCTGAAGGCCGAGCTCACATCCAATACGCATTACAAAAAGTCTAATGCCATAGGAGCTCCAAGTGTCTTTTTTGCAGAGTTTTCTGGTTGGCACTACAGGAGTGCATGTAAATATAATGCTCATGTTGTAAGTGATATTTTTGCCTCAGAAGCCTGTACTCTTGAATGTTCTTTTTTATGTAAAATTTGTTATAAATTTATAATTGAATTGTGTGTGTCTCTGTAAAGAGTGTGGGTGTGTGGGTGGGGGGGATGGGTGGCGAGTGTGCAAGGCTGTAAGGTTTGCCTAGGGTACTTAATACACTTCCTTATCCATGACTTCTGGGGCGAGGGGGGGAGGGGGGCTTTGTCAGGTTTTGAAAGCATAGATTGAAGGACAGAGCTGGGCTTTATGATAGGCCCAGGACAGGCACTGAATGAATCGGGAGGGGCAGCACAATAAATTTTCACACAGGGCAGCAGAAAAACTAGCACCGGCCCTGCTTCAGCCCCTGTACTCTGAGTCCAGCCAGAGAAGATGACCTTCTTCAAAGGAGCAGGGTTCAACCCAGCCCTTTTACAAGAGAGCTCTCCCAGCCTTCACACACCTGACACAGTCAAGCCTGTCACAGGTGCCTGCCACATTCAGGGAGTGATTGGGCTCACTGGTCTTCAGCCAAGGAGTGCAGGTTCCAGATGGATTCAGGCCAAAGATATCTATACTGCATCTAAATACCTAGGAACCACTGGCAGGCTGTGCACAGTGAATCCCACCCCCCTCCAAAAAGGCAAGCTGGTGAGGCAGGGAGGCCTCACCAGGGAGAGACAAAAATCGACATCTTTCCTGTCCTGTTTTTGCTCTTGAACTGACTCGAGCCACATCTTTAGTCACAAAATTTGCTGTTTATAAAGGGCATGAGCAACCAATGCCAGCTCTCCTAGGTGGGAGGAGGGCAAGAGGGGCTGCATTGTTCAAGGTATTGCATCTCTGGAAATGGAACTAGGGCATCTAAATGACACAGATTTATGGATTCATGTTACCACCCTCCTATGAGAGGCGGTGGGAATGAAAATAGTAAGGAATTCAAGAAGACGTGGATACGCACAGGAGAGCAGCAAGAGTAAAGGTAGGAAGGGAAAGCAGGCAGATAAAAAGGGCCTCATGGTCATCTCAGATAAAAAGGGCCTCATGGTCATCTCTGTTGGAGAGAGGTAGTAGGAAATTATTAGGGATTTGAATCATTTTTCTGACGATTGAAAATATCGGAAGATATTTTCAAACTCGTCAGAATTCGGGGGGCCCCCGAACCCGATAGGAAAACCCCACGAAATTTTTCGTGGGCTTCTCTTATAGTTTTGGGGGGGGGGGGGGGGGGCGGGAAGAAAGGGCACTTAAAAATAAACCCCAAACCCAATAGTTGGCTCACGCCATCTATTGCTCCTACCATGTGACAGGGGCCGACCAATGGCACGGATACCCTGTCACATGCTAAGGGCAAAGGGCCATCGGCGCCATTTTGATTAGTGGCAGCCGACGGCCCGAGCGCGGGAGATCATAAGAACATAAGAAATTGCCATGCTGGGTCAGACCAAGGGTCCATCAAGCTCAGCATCCTGTTTCACAAGAACCTGGCAATTACCCAAACACCAAGAAGATCCCATGCTACTGATGCAATTAATAGCAGTGGCTCCCGGGACCCCCGCTGGACCACCAGGTACTTTAAAAATGGGGGGGGGGGGGGGGGGTCGGGAGGGTGGGGGATGTGAAAGGATTAAATTTAAAGGGTCGGGGTGGGGGTTTTTTTTCGGCACGACACAGCCGACTTAAACGGGTAAGAATCGCGGGAACGAAGATTTCCCGCGGTTTTTACCCAAAATCGGTTTTGGAAACGAGTCTGGTACCGATTCACATCCCTAGAAATTATTGCTTCAAGTAATGAAATTGTGATTTGTAGAGTTGTAAGGCTAAGAATCAAAGACCAAAAGTAGTTTTGTTCTCTGGCACATCCCCCTTTCTCCGAGGTAGCAGTATAAGAAAGTTCACTCAGCCTATGTTTTCTTAAGCAGTGGATGAACTTGACAGTACTTAAACAATGATAAGCAGTTGTGTTGCCTACAGACATATCTCTAAACGGTATCACAACTGTGTTTCCTTGCAACTTGGTGGCTGTGCTGTAAGCTGTCACGTGCAAGACCTGAGCTCGATTTCCAAACATGGCTTCTTTTTCTCCAGCTGGCCAGGGCTGGGGATGCTGGGGGGGGGAAGGAGCCTTAGTTATTGCACACATCGATGACACCACACTGCCGCACTTGAGCATACCAAGAACTATCACTGGGCTAGAGAGGAAGGTGGCCATAAAAATAAGGGAGAAACCCCAGTAGGTAGGACTGAAGGCTTATGCTGCTGCTGCTGTCCACTAGAGGCAGGTTCACATTAAACTGGGAGCCCCCAAATGAGCAGGAGGAAAGAAGCAGGGCCAAAGGACAAAAAACCCAAAGAAGCACTTCCTCGCCATTCGAGATGTTTTCTGTATGCAACCTTGTGGGACTAGGGGGCATTCCATGAAGAAAGCAAGTAGCACATTTAAGACTAATCAGAGAAAATTCTTTTTCACTCAATGCACAATAAAGCTCTGGAATTTGTTGCCAGAGGATGTAGTTAGTGCAGTTAGTGTAGCTGGGATCAAAAAAGGTTTGGATTCGTTCTTGGAGGAGAAGTCCATTAATGGCTATTAATCAATTATACTTAGGGAATAGCCACTGCTATTAATTGCATCAGTAGCATGGGATCTTCTTAGTGCTTGGGTAATTGCCAGGTTCTTGTGGCCTGGTTTGGCCTCTGTTGGAAACAGGATGCTGGGCTTGATGGACCCTTGGTCTGACCCAGCATGGCAATTTCTTATGTTCTTATGTTCCTGTTCAGGTCCCTCTGTAACAGATGGCACTCACAATACCTCCACCTCCATCATTCCTCCCAGCAAGGGCATTAGGGTTGCTCAGGAGGGGCACACCAGCCAAGCACAAATGTTCAATAGTCCAATGTTTTGAGGGAAGGAGACGTTTGTTAGGAAAGCCCAAACTACTGGCAGACGTAAACAAACATCCTCAAACAAATAAAAAAGAATATTTTATGAAATCAAATAAGATTACAATTAAAATGGAACAGGATGCTGTTACCTAAAGTTGTGTTTATGCACAACAAGAGAAATGGGATATGAAAATATTTATGCAGGATAATAAAACCCCAGAGTCACTGGTGCCTACTACACTTAAAGCTGAGCTCAGGGGAAACAGCCCTGAAAACAAAGGGCAATTCAGTCAGCTTCCCAGGTGGGAAAGAATAAAGAAACAAACAAAGCAAAACAGACTTTGCAGTCTAAAATTCAGTCCATTCATTTTATTTTCTTTCTTTTTTTATTCCGCGTTTTGGCTCTTCAAAGTGGATTATATTCAGATACTGGAGGCATTTCCCTTGAGTATATGACGGCAGATAAAGACCATATGGCCCATCTAGCCTGCCCATCTACATCTGCTCAACTTTATAGTCCCTTCCTCTCCCTCAGAGATCTTTGTCCCATGCTCTCTTGATTCCAATACTGTCTTTGTCTCCACCACCTCCATAGGGAAGCTGCTCCATGTGTCCATCACACTGTCTGTAAAGAAATATTTCCTCAGATTATGTCAGTCTACCCCGTTTCACCTTTATTCTATGACCCCTTGTTTCCGAGCCTCCTCTCCATTGATTTATTCCTATCCTTGTAGATATTTAAATGTCTCAATCATTTCTCCCTTCACTCACCTTTCCTCCAGGGTATATGTTTAGATTTTTACATTGGTCCCCATATGTTTTATGATGAAGACCACGGACTATTTTAGTAGCTGTCCTCATGATCGATTCTATTCATTTTATATCCGTTTGTAGATGCTGTCTTCAGAAATGTACAAAGTATTCCAAATGAGGTCTTCCCAAAGACTTATAAAGAAGCAACATCACCTCCCCTTTCCTGCTGGCTATTCTTCTCCCTACCCACCCAAGCATCCTTCTGGTTCTTGCCGTTGCCTTATCTATCTGTTTGATCACTTTAGGATTATCAGATCCCACTCCAGTTTTGTGCACAGAACCTCACCCCCCTATTCTGTACTGACCCCTGCATTTTTTTAGCATTGAATCTTAGCTTCCGGGCTCTAGACCAGCGCTTCTCAACCGGTGTGTCACCAAACACTGGCAGGTGTGTCGCATCTCCCGGTGTCCCACTACCCCGTTCTACTTTCCTTTTGCCTTTTTCCAGCCCCCATGGGCCAATTGGAAGCCTCCTTTCTTCCTAAACCCATTGCCCAATGGGAAGCCTCCTTCATTCTGTCTGCCCCCGGCAGGCCAATCGGAAGTCTTCTCCCTACCAGTGGGAGTAGGAAGAAGGGAGGAAGCCTTTAATTGGCCGGTGAGGCAGGCATCAGAATGCCCGGGGGTGGGGTGGGAGGAATAGACGTTTTTGAACTCTGATGAAGCAAGGCCACGCGGTGAAGAGGAAACCCGACCCCCGACAAAGCAAAGCCGTCATGGGAGCCCATTCCCATGGCGTTGAAGAGGAAACCCAACCCCAACTAAGCAAGGCCGCCACAGCCCGTGGCGGCGAAGAGAAAACCCGACCCGATCAAGCAAGGCCGCCACAGTCCATGGTGGCGAAGAGAAAACCCGACCCCAACCGAAGCCACCACGGGAGCCCATTCCCGTGGTGGTGAAAAAAGAAGGCCCACCGGAGTAAAGCCACGGCGGAACTGAAGCCCATCCCTGCAGTGAAGGAAGAAGTTTTTGGTGAGAGCTGGAGCGTCTGTGTGTGAATGAGTGCCTGGCTGAGAGCTAGTGCGTCTGTGTGTGAATGAGTGCCTGGCTGAGTGCTGGTGTGTCTGTGTGTGAATGAGTGCCTGGCTGAGTGCTGATGCATCTGTGTGTGAATGAGTGCCTGGCTGAGAACTGGTGTGAATGGGTGCTTGGGTGAGAGCTGGTGTGTGTGGGTGTGAATGGGTGCTTGGGTGAGAGCTGGTGTGTGGGAGTGAATGGGTGCTTGGGTGAGAGCTGGTGTGGGTGTGAATGGGTGCTTGGGTGAGAGCTGGTGTGTGGGAGTGAATGGGTGCTTGGGTGAGAGCTGGTGTGTGTGGATGTGAATGGGTGCCTGGGTGAGAGCTGGTGTAGGTGGGTGTGAATGGGTGCCTGGCTGAGAGCTTGTGGGTGTGAATGGGTGCCAGAGTGAGAGCTGGTGTGAATGGGTGCTTGGGTGAGAGCTTGTGCGTGTGGGTGTGAATGGAAGCCTGGGTAAGAGCTTGTGTGTGTGGGTGTGAATGGAAGCCTGGGTGAGAGTTGTGTGTGTGGGTGTGAATGGGTGCTTGGGTGAGAGCATGTATGGGTGGGTGTGAATGGGTGCTTGGGTGAGAGCTTGTGAGTGTGGGTGTGAATGGGTGCTTGGGTGAGAACTTGTGTGTATGGGTGTGTGAATGGGTGCTTGGGTGAGATGGGTGAGAGCTGGTGTGAATGGGTACTTGGGTGAGAGCTTGTGGGTGTGAATGGAAGCCTGGGTGAGAGCTTGTGTCTGTGGGTGTGGATGGGTACCAGGGTGAGAGCTGGTGTGAATGGAAGCCTGGGTGAGAGCTGGTGTGAATGGGTGCTTGGGTGAGAGCTTGTGTGTGTGGATGTGAATGGAAGGCTGGGTGAGAGCTTGTGTGCATGGGTGTGAATGGGTGCTTTGGTGAGAGCTTATGTGTGGGTGTGAATGGAAGCCTGGGTGAGAGCTTGTGTCTGTGGTTGTGAATGGATGCCTGGGTGAGAGCTTGTGTCTGTGGGTGTGAATGGATGCATGGGTGAGTGCTGGTGTGAATGAGTGCTTGGGTGAGATCTTGTGTCTGTGGGTGTGAATGGGTGCCAGAGTGAAAGCTGGTTTGAATGGAAGCCTGGGTGAGAGCTTGTGTCGGTGGGTATGAATGGATGCCAGGGTGAGAGCTTGTGTGTGTGGGTGTGAATGGATGCCAGGGTGAGAGCTTGTGGGTGTGAATGGATGCATGGGTGAGAGCTTGTGTCTGTGGGTGTGAATGGAAGCCTGTGTAAGAGCTGGTGTGAATGGGTGCGAGAGCATTTGTGTGTGATTGAGAGCTTGTATATAAGAGACCATGAGTGTGATTGAGAGAGAGACTGGTTAGGGTGGTGATGTGTTTCAGTGAGAGAGAGAGAGACTGGTCAGGAAGATGACTGGTGTGAGAGAGAGACAGACTGGTCGTGGGGTCTAATTGGGTGTGTTTGTGTGTGTGTGTGTGAGTGACTGGTTGTGGGCGCAAAGGAAGAGGACTGTGAGGACAGAGCTTCAGCAGCCCTTGCTGCTTCTGGTGAGTGCTATTGGCCTGGAAGGGAAAGGAGTAGGAGAGTTGCTGGAGAGGGTAAGTAAATCTAGCTTTTTAAGGTTATTTTTCTTGATTGATTGCCATTTTAATTATTGGGTATTATGCGATGTCTGCTGTTTTGAAATATTTTATTGATATTTGGACATATTTTAATAATTTTTATGAGTTTTTAATTGTTGGATATTATTCTGTTCAGCAGCTGTTTTGTAACATTTTTAGTATAGCTTTACAATTATTTCTGTGTGGGGCTCTGTAGCAGCTTGGCTTATTCTGTTTTCCCAATAGGAAATGTATTAGTGTTTAGGGCCTGGTTTAATAGTTGTATTTCTTAGATAGGGTTGTTACTGTTTTAGTGTGTTCCATAATGCAGGTGTAACCTTGTGCGGGTTAGTTTGTGTGCATTATTGCAAATCCTGAGAGTCTGTTAGGTGCTATATTTCTCTTTCCGTTTCTCCAGGTTCGCACTGCATGCAGAGTGGCTTTTTTTGTTTTCCATTCCAGTTTGTCTCCATATTTATAATGTGTGGTCTTTCTGTACTTGGTGAACGTCAGTTCTGTGTGTGACTGAGGTGAGGTATTTTACTGGCATGTAGGCATTTGTATCAATCTTATTTGTTGTGTTTTCTCAATAGGATATGTATTAGAGGTAAATTACTGTCTTTTCATAAGGAAGGCTATTTTGCCTGGTAGTAAAGGGAGTTTGTTTTGCTTTTACTGAGATGTCATCAGAACCAGAATATCTTTTTTTTGTATGGCGAGTTGTACGGGTAATGCCCTGGATCTGTTCTGCACTCATTGCTGGGGGTTGAGGGGATTCCCGTGGATGCAGAGTGCATGTTTACATTTAGCCCCGGGATGGTCACATGTTCAGTGTGTCACGCATGTGAGAACCATCTGTCAGGTGTGTCCCGGCCAAAAAAAGGTTGAGAACCACTGCTCTAGGCCACTCCTCGAGTTTCACTAGAAACCTCTTTCTGATTTCCACACCTTCCAGGGTGTCCGTTCCATTGCAGATTTTGGTATTGTCGGCAAAAAGGCAAATCTTTCCTTCTAGCCCTCTCCACAATCTTGTTTATGGGGTGTTAAACAGAATCAGACTGAGGACTAATATAGCAGGAAAATGGCAGGGAGAGAAATTGCCAGGAGCACCTCAAGCCCTGCACCTATCACAGGCAGCTCTCTTCTACGAATGGCACAACTACCTGCTTCTAACGGCCCTTTCACTTCTGAGGAATTTCCCTGGAAAGGAAGACCTCGGGAGAGAAAAGGAGCACATAAATTCATAGGAAGGATAAATCTCAAAGCCACTCACACAGGTAAATTGCGATTCACATGCAGAAATGAATGGCTATCTGAAATTTTCCCTCCCTCGCACGGCTAAAAGCACGTGCGTTCTTCCAGAGCTTTGTATCCATGGTCTATTGGAAAGTGAAGGTAGGCATACACTTTTTCTCAGAAACTTAGTGCAAAGTCCATGAGGAAAAAGCACCCAAGGACGGTGCCTCAAAGTAGGCAGTCTGAAAATGGCCCCACAGATATCACTGGAGGCAGGGGTGGCTCAAGGCAATCTGCTGCCCGAGGCGAGAGATGAGATGGCCCCCCCCTCCCCCGCTCTTTTCCACACACACTCATTCATGCACTCACACATATACACTCATTCACTTCTCTCCCTCTTCCATAAACACATGCACTCTCATTGTCTCTTCCCACCTCGATTCTCATTAGCCACAGGAGCCTCCTCTTTCCCCAGGCCCACAGGACATGTGCTCCATTTCCTCCTCCTCCTCCTGCTCCTCCTCCAGTAGCGTCAGCCCGCTCTGCCCTTGTTTTATTTTCAGTGCACGGCCTGACACTGTTGCTCTTCCTCCAGCATCGTCAGTTTCCCGCGGAGGAGGGCAACGCTCCTCCTGGTCTTTCTTGCTGCGCAGCACCGGGCTTCACGTTTTCTTCCGGGGGGCACGGGTGCCGATGTTCCTCCTTCTTCGAGCGCGTGCTGCTTCTGGCCTTCCTCAGCAGGGCACTCAGAGTTTTCGGATGTTGGCCTGGTTCTGGTGGTGGCCCTCAGCCTTTCTCTGCTCTTTAGGCACCGCCGGGCCTTGGCTCTGGCGGCGGCCCACAGTATCTTCCCCTTCAGCTGCTAATGTCGGGCTCTTCCTTCTGCACACCAGAGGAAATGCTGGCACCAAATATCATGTGACCAGATTCATCGGCCCACCGGGGGATGCCCAGTCCTCCGATAGGCCAATCCACCCCTGGGTATGAATGTGAGGCAGCCGCAGCAGGGGCAGGCAGTGTGAGGCAGATGCCACAGCAGCGTTCTGATAGGGGCATTTTTTGCCGCCTCAAAATTCTGCCGCCTGAAGTGGCCGCCTCGCCCTGCCTCATTATAGAACTGCCCCTGATTGGAGGCTTGTAACTGGACATACTCCCAAGGACAGTCAGGAAGGACCACAGAGCATTACAGAGCATTAAACATGGTTTAATTTTTTTCCAACACCAGACAATTATAGTTAACTACAGGGTGGGCAAATTATGGTAACTTTCTCATACATCAAAGGGACTAATAATCTTTCTCACAAGAGATTGAAAGTTACCTGATTAAGGAGATGGGACACACTGGGGCTTGACTGCTGCCTTGATTAGCACCTCATTTTCTGACCAAAACCAGCAATCCAGGCCAGATCGCCTCACAGGACCTCACACAACAGGTATTCCTGTCACTCTAGTCCCTATAGCACTGCTGCAGTTTACTCCTACTACAGCAATGCTGGCAGCTTATGCTACCAGCAGTGTGGTCCAGACAACTGCTGATGCTGCTAGGAGTGGTAGTCATAGACTGCGGCCCGGCGGCTTGTTCATATTCAGAGTGCCCACGAGATCAGGTACTCCGGAGGGTGGCTTGAGGGGTTTGGGATTCCCTTCCACCCTAGAACACAGGCATTGCCGAATTAGAGAGGGAAACTGGCCTGCCTCCTATGGCCTTTTGCCAGATACCTTTTTTTGCTTAAAACAGGGAGCCCGGGGGAGAGGGGTAGGTGAACATAGGCCTGCCAACCTATTTGGCTATCCACTGGGGTGGGGGAAGGAGAAGGGAAGAGGAGGTCATGGCTGTGGGGCTAGGTTTTATTTTCAGCCTCTAGTACTTAATCAAGTGGAGAAGATACAGAGAAGGGCAACCAAAATGATAGAAGGGATGGAACAGCTCCCCTATGAGGAAAGGCTGAAGAGCTTAGGGCTTTTCAGCTTGGAGAAGAGATGGCTGAGGGGGGATATGATAGAGGTGTTTAAAATCATGAGAGGTCTAGAACGGGTAAATGTGAATCGGTTATTTACTCTTTCGGATAATAGAAGGACTAGGGGGCACTCCATGAAATTAGCATGTAGCACATTTAAAACTAATTGGAGAAAGTTCTTTTTCACTCAACGCACAATTAAACTCTGGAATTTGTTGCCAGGAGATGTGATTACTGCAGTTAGTGTAGCTGGGTTTAAAAAAGGTTTGGATAAGTTCTTAGAGGAGAAGTCCATTACCTGCTATTATTAAACAAGTTGACTTAGAAAATAGCCATTGCTATTACTAGCATCAGTAGCATGGGATAGACTTAGTTTTTGGGTACTTGCCAGGTACTTATGGCCTGGATTGGCCAATGTTGGAAACAGGATGCTGGGCTTGATGGACCTTTGGTCTACCCAGTATGGCATGCTCTTATGTTCTTAAATTTATTCTTTTGAATATAGCTAGTTAAGTCTACAGTTATCTGGCCACACAAGGCCGGAAACCTCTAAATCTAATTGATGATATTCAAAAGATAATTGGTTAGGTTTAAAGTTATCTGGCTACAGGTAGCCAGAAAGTAAATCAGGGATATTCAGTGGGATGTTATCTATTTGAGGCTTTTTTTAATATTGGCCTCACTGTGGGCTGATTTTGCCATTAGGCGAATTAGACACCACTTTTCTGATATTTAGGTTTTTTGCAGACATTATTACTTGTCAGATTCAGGCGTACCTCCTGATGCAACTATGGCAAAGCACGGTCCATGTCAAGGGACTATATTTGGTATGATGAACCACAAAAGTGTACATCAATATTGATTATGAATCACTTGGACTTGTCTTTGAAAGTGCAGACATGCAGCCCCTTTGGCTTTTGATTCTTGTGTGCAATATGGTTTTTCCATTTCTATTGGTTGGTAAGTGAAGAAACCACATAATCTGGGTTACATTTATCAAGTTCTCTAATGATACAAGCTTTTATAGCCCTTCATCTCAATGCAGATGCAACTCTCTGGAGATCTACTTCTATAGTTCTCACTCTCAGAGGCCCTGCAGGCACCCTTCTCCAACCTAGAGGCAATTCTCTATTTATCTAGAGGTTGTCATGCCCTTTGGCTGGCACATATCCCAAATGTTCACTTATGGGCTGATACAGTAAAAGTCGCGGGAAAGCGACGCGTGTCCAACCCCCCGAAACTAATAGCGCCCACAACATGCAAATGCATGTTGATGACCCTATTAGTTATTCCCGCGCAATTCAGTAAGTAAAATGTGCAGCCAAGCCGCACATTTTACTTTCAGAAATTAGCATCTACCCAAAGGTAGGCGTTAATTTTTGCCACCGGGAAAGTGTACAGAAAAGCAATAAAAACTGCTTTTCTGTACACCCTCTGACTTAATATCATGGCGATATTAAGTTGGAGGTCCCAAAAGTAAAAAATAATTAAAAAAAATAAATTTAAAATCAGCCCTGAATAAGGGGTAAAGCTAGTTTGTCGAAAACACGCATCCAAACGCGGGTTCTATACTGTACTGTATCGGCCTGTGAATCAGGAGTGCATGGAACTAGGATGCTACCATCCCTGATTTAGAGTATAGCTTTATTTTTCTCTGGTACTTCCTCTTTTCCC
The DNA here is from genome assembly GCF_901001135.1 of Rhinatrema bivittatum. Taxonomy (NCBI): domain Eukaryota; kingdom Metazoa; phylum Chordata; class Amphibia; order Gymnophiona; family Rhinatrematidae; genus Rhinatrema; species Rhinatrema bivittatum. The sequence continues at coordinate 58,031,674 of NC_042615.1, read as the reverse complement.
CTTTTTTTTCTTTCCAGTTCAATCAGATCTGGCACCAGGAGCCTTCATTTGCAAGTACACAGGATTGACTTCCTCCTATTTCATATCCCTTTGACCCCCAACGTATCTAATCTGATCATTTCAGCAACGGCCCTAGGGCTCTTTCTGGAATCCTGCAATGTTGGACCCTAAATGACCCTTAAGCAATGATGACAACTCCTTCCTTCAGGGGCTTTTCTTTGAAAAAACAATCTCAAAATTTCATTCTTATCTATCTCAGAAGCAAAATATGCAATTAAGGTACTCTATCCCACAGTCACTTCTCTCGAAGAGTCCAAAAACTGAGAGGACCAAACTATCAAAGATCTGTCTCCCCCCTGCACTTCCTGGGGATCTTCCATATGGTGCCCTGTGGGCAGATAGTATGTCTTTGCCATAAGTGAAATGCCCTCCCCAGGAATTTTTAAAATCTCCAATAAGTACTGTGCCTCTTGAACACAACTAGTGTGGTGTAGTGTGCAAGGCAAACATGGGAAATTAAGGAGACACATTTTGTTCTTTTTTTAACTGCATTGTCTAGCAGTTCAATTGTACCCAGCAACATGGCTTCTGATTTAAGAAAATGAGTAGAAAGGTTTTGAAGACACTCACACTGGCACTCCAAAATCTGTATATGATTTATCATATTTTCAACCTTTGGTTCTTGAGACATTGAATGCGATTTCAAATCTAAGTGAATTGAAGTGTCAATATAACCTGTAATGCACTGGTCCATGTTGACAATAGCTTTCCAGATATTCCCAAAAGAAATTTCCCCTGGTTGGTACATCAATTGTAATTTCTTCTATGCTTCCACTTTCAGTGTGTCTCGTCACTCCTTAGAGCTCTCATTTAGGTATCAATAATGGCCTGTAAACTCATTCTGACTCCCAGACTCAATGAGAGTTTCTTGCCTTCAACTGGGGACAAAGGAGCTGGAGCTTCCAGTGTGGCTCGAGACCTCTTAGTTCCTGCAGAGGAGTCGATGCTGGTGCTTACTGAGAAAGGCTCCCTCCCTCCTCTGGCATCTCAAGATGTGCTACTCCGGAAACAGCCAAATCAGCCAGAGAGCCCACTGAGACCATCCGAAGCAGCAGAGTAGGTGTTCGCTGGTCCGGGCTGAGAGTATTGGGAGGGAAATCACCTGTAAGTCCTTCCGAGATTGTACTCTCCAATGATGCCATCAGATCTAGGATGCAGGACTGCTTTCTCACAAGAGTCTTATCAGCTCCATCAGTGCACAGGAGGCTCACAGAGAAGAAAGGTTCCTGAGTTGGCGCTTCTTCTTCCCCATATTGCAGGTAAAAGCATAAAAAATTACCCGACAATCTAAAGTTAGAGCGGCTGCTTTCATCTGCTCATTTTGCCCATTTATGGATTTTAACATACTTTTTACTAGGAGACCGGAGTTACCCTGCCCATGCAATATAGCAATCAATTATGTCACAGAACATTTTTATTTAAGAAAATACTCAACGTAGGAAAAAAATATCCAAAATCAGACATTGTGCCATAGACTTGACAGTAGCCCTGTTTCGGCAGAAAGACTGTCTTACTCAGGGGTCATAATTCCGTGGCATGGCTGGTTTCAGGCCATAACATAATTACACAATGTTGGGTTCCATATTAGGTGCTACAACCCAAGAAAGAGATCTAGGTGTCATAGTGGATAACACATTGAAATCGTCGGGTCAGTGTGCTGTGGCAGTCAAAAAAGCAAACAGAATGTTGGGAATTATTAGAAGGGGAATGGTGAATAAAACGGAAAATGTCATAATGCCTCTGTATCGCTCCATGGTGAGACCACACCTGGAATACTGTGTACAATTCTGGTCGCCGCATCTCAAAAAAGATATAATTGCGATGGAGAAGGTACAGAGAAGGGCTACCAAAATGATAAGGGGAATGGAACAACTCCCCTATGAAGAAAGACTAAAGAGGTTAGGACTTTTCAGCTCGGAGAAGAGACGACTGAGGGGGGATATGATAGAGGTGTTTAAAATCATGAGAGGTCTAGAACGAGTAGATGTGAATCGGTTATTTACTCTTTCGGATAGTAGAAAGACTAGGGGGCACTCCATGAAGTTAGCATGGGGCACATTTAAAACTAATCGGAGAAAGTTCTTTTTTACTCAACGCACAATTAAACTCTGGAATTTGTTGCCAGAGGATGTGGTTAGTGCAGTTAATATAGCTTTGTTTAAAAAAGGATTGGATAAGTTCTTGGAGGAGAAGTCCATTACCTGCTATTAAGTTCACTTAGAGAATAGCCACTGCCATTAGCAATGGTTACATGGAATAGACTTAGTTTTTGGGTACTTGCCAGGTTCTTATGGCCTGGATTGGCCACTGTTGGAAACAGGATGCTGGGCTTGAAGGACCCTTGGTCTGACCCAGTATGGCATTTTCTTATGTTCTTATGTTCTTATGCTCATTTTGACCTCCACTGGCTTCTGATTCAGTGAAAGGTCAAATTTAAATTAGCGATATTGGTGCAGAAATTGCTTGCTGTTAATTCTCTTCCATGGGTGAAAGCAATGCTTACGGACCTGTCTCAGGGTACTTTGATGATCATAAAGAGCTTTGCTGGACCCTACTGACTATTTGCCAGGCCAGACTAGCTGACATTAAAAAACGGTGCTTTCTCAGTGGCGCCACCTGCCTTCTGGAACTCTTTACCTCGGGAGCTGAGGATAACAGAGTGTATTAAAAACCTTTCTGTTCAGACAAGCCCTCTCCTAAGCGCAGACTGATGTCAGACTGATCCAAGCTGGCAGAGTCTTGTCTTGTTATTTGTTCTTTTCTGGTTTGTTTTTTTTATTATTGTTTTTGTACCGTGGATTGAGCCAGTGTGTGTGTTTTTTGATGTGAACTGCCTAGGGCTTTTGGTATAGGTGCCATATAAATAATCAGATAGCAATCAAACAATATGGAAAACAGCATTCATTTGGGCTGTGGTCTCCAAAGATCTGTTCCCTAATGTTGTACATTAAAACTTTCAGATTGACTCCTGTCTCTCCAACCTACAGTTATGAGAGACAAGGAAATGCTGAGTTCATTTCAACATCATTTGCAACACTAATTACTACTGCATATGGTTTGAATACTTCTGGCTATATAAAGACAACATAAGGGTTAATTCAGAGTCCTACCGTCTTCCTTTATATTATTGCGATATGCAAGTAGGGAGTTGCCAAAGACAATGAACCTAGCCATAACCCTTCTTCATGGTAAACCTCTAATTTCCCCAGTGATTCTTTCAGTAATAATGAAAACGTATGTGTGCTGTACACAGTGGTTACGTCCCCTAGAGATGAGTATGGTTCTCAATAAAATGGATTTTCTGAAATCCTATAATAAACCTCATCAAACTAAATGAAGCCCGCACTGGCTTTAATATAAAGTGATTGAACTCAGCCTGATAAATTGACCCTCAACACCTGGTAATGCACCTTTTTTTGATTTAGCTCTGCCAGCTCACTTTTATGATTTTAATTCTTCTGTATGCGCTCTTTAACTCCTTTTGTAACTGGTAAGCCTCTCTGCTATACCTCAGTGACTTCATAGGCTCACCTGCTGAATCTGATAATTAACCCCAATGAAGTCTTCTCAACTATACTCTGTTTTGTCAGGCATCAGAGATTACCACTTGCCCAGCAGTGTGACACAACTGCTGAGGTCCCAGCTGTGAAATTGTGCTACATTTGAAATTAAGGCCAGGCTCATTTTCAGTCAGAGGAAAAACATGATTCACTTGCAACCCTCACCGGGCTCACTCCATCTTTTCAGGAGCAGGTTGGTCCGGAGTCCTTGTAAAATGAACAAAATATTGGCCCCCCTGGAGTGAGGGTAGATCCTTCTTCCAGCTGAGGCATTGCAGGGCAACTTTAAAATGATTTCTATGACATATGAAAGCCCCATATAACTCAGATGCTCTCTGTTTAAAGGAGTGCTGACAGAGCTATAATTTGAAGCAGGATTTCTGATCTGCTCAGGAGTCTTTGCTTTAGATTCCACCCCTCTCGGAGCTAAAATTGCAGGGGAGCTCTAGACGAGCCTTTTCTTGTGCAGCCCCACGGCTAGTTTTCTGAAAAAAGTCCAGACGGCAAATGATTATCTGGTGCCTTGTAAAATTCTTCACATCCTTATACATTTTTCACATTCTGCTGTCTGTAGCCCCTCTTCTGGTATTTATCTGGGAAGGCAGGTGCCACACTCAGTACCAGGCCTAAGCTCTTACTACATCCCTATAGCCCTGGGGCATGATCCCACTGAAAGGAGGGAGGAGAACAGACCTAAAGTACTCACAGCGTAGGGGGAAACATATTTTATCATGGGAGTTCTCTGTACCAGAAGCAAATAACCTGGCAGGACACTAGAGGAGGGTGTTCCAAAAATAAAGTTTGCTGCAGAATATCTTCAATGGTTCTCAGCTGCATCAAACACAACTCCTCACTGTTATATATCCATGATCTCAATCCCGCTTTCCGTGTGTAAGTGTCTCTTGGTGTGGATGAAACTAGGATAAACGTCCTTCCTCGGTTCAGGAAGAAGGCTCCCAGGATGGGATGGGGGTCTCTAAGCCACAATGGTTCTTGCTTCCCAAAGATGAAAAATACCCGAGGACACAGATGCTCTCCACATCCTTCAAGCAGACTTCTGTCCTCTCCCACTCTGATGTCAGCCTCCTAATGCCACCGACATGATGGACTTTCTTAAGAAACAGATCACTAGCGGGTAGGTGTTCAGAGGGATAGCCATGTCAGTCTGATGTAGCAAAAATGACATGAGGCAGGTGGCACCTTATAGCCTAACCGATTTATTGAGGCATCTGTTAAGGTTTGTGGGTATGTGGACCCTTGGCCCGAGGTATGAGTTGTTACCAGCTGTGGGGAGGAGCCCCACAGGCCCACACCGTCGGGAGGCGAGGTCAGGCACAGCAGGGAGCTCTAGGTGAGACTGTGGAGAGGTCCCAAGGAGTCAGGAGGAATTCCCCAGTAGACAAGCAGGCTGAAGACAATACCTGGACTGAGGCCACCGAGGGGGAAGGCGCCAGGCAGGCTGCAGAGTGGGAAGGTTTGAGACTGGCGTGCAGGAGGTATACGGAGAGACACCCCCGAGGGGCGGAGCTGCAGAGCGGGGGAAGTGCAGCTGTAGTGATATAGGCCAACCCACGAAGTAGGGAAGCCCAAGTCAGGTCTCCGATGATGACGTAGGTAGAAACCCGAGGAGCGGGGAGCACAGACAGTCCCTGTATGATAGAGAAGCACAGCCCCGAGAAGCGGGGAAGTGCTGGCAGTCTAGTAGCACGTAAGCACGATCCCGAGGAGCGGGGAGGCGCGGACAGTCGCAGTGAAGCACAAGGACACTGCCCCGAGGAGCGGGACGGTGCTGAGAGTCTCTTGTAAAGTACGAGGACACAGCCCCGAGAAGCGGGGAAGTGCTGACAGTCCAATACAGCATGAAGGCACAACCCCAAGGAGCGGGGAAGCATAAGAGTAAACTCCTGAGTGGTAAAGGTGTTCCAGGGGGCAGCCCCGAGGAGCGGGGAGCCTTGCAAAGTAGGACTCCAGGAAGCGCAGGGCCAGCCCGAGGAGCGGGGGAGGCCAGGAGACAAGGTCCCCGTAGAGAGCGCCCACTGTCCCCCAAGGAGCGGGTACCAGACAGAGTCCAAAGTCCAACAGAGTCCAATAGCGTAGCCACAGGAACACGAAGCAGGAGCTAGTAGAGACGTACGGAACTTGTTGTCAAGCTGGCTAGCTGAGGGTGAAGGTGAAGCTTAAATACCTTGATCCGATGACATCATCAAACAAGGACGCCCCCGAAAAGGCTTCAAAGGAGGGTCCGGTGACGTGCACACGCACCTAGGAAGGCCCGGAGACGACGTAGATGGCAGCGGCGTGTCAGCTGCCACGAGGAGCCATGGGGAACGTGGCGGTAGAGATTGGCCTGTGCCGCGAGCAGACCCGGGGAGGGCTGGAGAACGGTGCAGGATGTAAGTAAGCGCAGTCGCAGCCGTCTGCGACTGACGGGCATAACAACTGCCACCTTTAGACAGAGAGTGAGATACCACAGTCACTGCATAGCACATACTGAAAACACAGGGTGTTGGCTCTCTGAAAATCAGTCACCCAACTGACTGAGAGTAGTACCTGTTCAAGCATTACTTTTTATTTCACTTTCAATTACAAAAAAAAAAAGAGACATGCGAGGGTAGGCTGGTTGAAAACCTGCTTGCAAGTTATTGGCCCTACTCTTTGTCCCATCTTCCACTGGTTCCAGGCTGTCTGAGACTAAGTAAAAAGAAAAAAACAAAATGAATGTTTAAGGCTTTCCCCATAGATTTTAATGGCTACAAAACAAAATAAAGTAAAATAAAACATTTGTGTTTGTAGCGCTATTTCATTTCATTGCCAACAAAACACAAACCCCCATTTTCATTGCATTTTTCATTTTCATTTTGAAATAAATACACATCCCTGGTCATTCCACTCAGTGTGCCGCCCTCTGAGACCTGGTATTCAGACATCCTTAGTTTGGCCACTAGTTGTTGCCATTTTTTTTAATTGCGGGGACTCCCTCTCCCCAGCCTTCCTAGGCCAAGAAGTAGAATCCCGGGCTTGGGAACAGAACTCGACTGGGCCACTGCCAAGCCAACTGACGACCTGGGAAGTCTGGAGGGGCGGGACCGGCTGCAAGGGAGTGGCAAGGCCTCTCGGATAATGCGGCCAGCTAGGCTTCCCCCTCCGATGACGTGGCCGCAGGCTAGAGGATGTATGAGAGACTCCTGGAGAGCGGCGGTATGAAATGCCGGGGACCCGCTCCCCGATGAAGTGTGATGGCATCCTAGGGGGGCCACCTGTCTCACCCATTCCTTCGGATGGATCTGGAACCCAGGTCTTCTGCATGGTAGTGCTGCACAGCACTGCCTCTGAACCATTTGGCTGGCTCTTCACCATTACTGCTTGCTTATTTGTCTGAAGCTAGTGCTGGAAGTGGAATTGCTAGGATAGCCTGGAAAAGTGAATTGGACCTCTTGCATGTTCTTTATTTGGTCAAGTATACTGTGATACTGAATGCCGATAATCTATTATTGCTATGTTTAATCCCAGTTCAGATTACACTTGTTTATTTAACTAGCATTAGAAACAGTGTAAACTCTTCCTCGCTTCCCAGTTTGCCCAGGGAAGCAGGTATATTGTAAAGCATCCTACGTTTATTTTAAAATTCTATACATTTTTGTAAAAGTCATGAGTTACTATTGAGAAAAGCTGGTCCTGCATAGCACTGACTGCAAGTTCCTTCCACACGCTGCTCGCAGTTTGCTTTTCTCCTACATTTACAGGAAAGGCTGCTATAACTTTTTCCTTGCTTCAAATCGGATGGCCCCCAACAACATACTGGAAAACACCAGTGGCTCTGATTTTTTTTTTTTTTAATTCTGTAGCAGGGGAAAATAACCATCTTTGGGAACATTAATGAGATAATGAATCAGTGTTAACATCATTAATTCCAATGTCTCTTCTAATGCACTCTGGGTGTACAAGGAGTACAATCACAGAATGTTTCTTTCCCTTTCTAAGATGCCTTGCAAGATTTTACAATGCACATAATTCCCATTCATCTTGACAGTTTTTTTTTTTTTGCTCAGAAATAAAAGGAAGGATAAACCAGGCTGTTACAAAAGCAGTTGTCTGTCATCTTTTGTTCCAAAAAATCACTGAGATGAGACATAACTTCCTGTGTACTATCAGCAATATTCCTTTTAATTTATTTCCCCAGCGAGAGGACCGATATTGCGTTTGAGCACATCTTTGAAACCTACGGGTGCAGTCTTGCGTGCAGTCTAATATCCACCTCATTCCAAATTTGACTTCCCCCCCCCCGACACAGTAGAACTATTCAGTTTTGATTTACAAGAGCAGCGTTTGCTTGTTTTCCACGTTTTATTTACTTTTTTTTTTTTTTTACAATGTTTTCCCTTTAGAGAATGGTAAACTGGCTGAAAATTTCCCAGCCCGCCTGCCCCGCTAAAAGTCCACATGGGCTTTCATGGCGTGCACGCTTTTGTAGTCGCGGGAAAAAAGAGAAGCGTAACCTTCCTCTGGGCGTGTTTAGTTCGGGGAAGAAAACCGGCACCTGTACGTGTGATTTCCAGAGAGCTGCCCACGCTCTTTGATCTCGACTCAGCCGCCTGCACAAACAGCAGGCGCTATGCCTTCGTATTCGCCTCCCTCGAGCTGCCTGGGTAATTTCGCCTTGAAAACTGGCATAAAATCCTCGGGCTTTTTGAAAATCGCCCCTCCTCCACCCCCAAATAGTTTTCTAACCTTTGTGGTATGAATTTGGCTCATTTTTGCTTTTGTTCTCTTTTCGTTCCCTTGTTTGGTTCTGTCCTGGTCGTCTTTTACTTTCTATTCTTACCATCTCACTCGATCATGGAGCGACTCCCAGCCATTCTCCAACTGCTCTCATTCCCTCGTCTCTCTCTGAGGTTATCTCTCCTCTCTTAACCTATCCCGGGCATTTTATTATTATTATTTTTTTTTTCATTGTTAACAGTCAGGTTCTGAGCCTCTGTTTATGCAAACCACCGTCTCTCTCTCTTTTTTTTTTTTTTTCAATTTTCCAAGCAGGATTTATTTTAAACAGGGTTAATGGAAACAGACACAAAGGTTTTCTTCACCACAGTTGTTCAAAAATCAAATGTGAGCTCCCACAGGGCATGGAGCAGGCGCTGCTCACAGTATCTTAGTAACAAGTTCAATGACTGTAAAGGACTCACGACAGGTTAGGGATTTTGGTTCCAGGTAGACGTAAGCAGATTCAGTTCACAAACAGGTCCAGCCCAAGGTCAAAATATCCAAGTACATCCGACGCTCGCAAACAGCTCCAGGCATCAAGCAATTCACCAGCACCAGACGTCTCGGATCCAGCACGCCAGTTCAGCAGCACCAGACGTCTCGGATCCAGCATGCCAGTTCAGCAGCACCAGGCGACTCGGATCCAGCATGCCAGTTCAGCAGCACCAGACGTCTCGGATCCAGCATGCCAGTTCAGCAGCACCAGGCGTCTCGGATCCAGCATGCCAGTTCAGCAGCACCAGACGTCTCGGATCCAGCATGCCAGTTCAGCAGCACAAGTCAGCAGCTATAAAGTTGCTGGGAACAACTTTCCTGTTCCCAGTAATCTGTGGCATGCAGCAAGGGGATTCAGTCTCGCTCCCTCAGTCCCCTCTCTCCTCCCACACCCCCTGGTTTACAGCAGACTCGCTCCCTCAACCCCCTTTCCTCTAGATTCAAAAGACACAGAGAACCGATATTGGCATTAGGGCCTGTTGTAGCATGTAATGGGTGTGGGCTTGGCCCTCAGAAGCTATCCTAGCCTGCCAAGAATATATTTTATCCCAAGAGACAAATCTGTCATTTCAAGACAACACTGACTCCCATGACTCAACAGCAACAACCCTCCCCAGGAAAGAGCAACACCACAAATATTACAATACACCTCCTATTGAAAACAAAACAAGACAGACTGCTATAGACCCCCAGAAACTATAAACTAGCAGAATCTCTCACCTCGATCACACATACAGAACACAGATAGACCCTTATCAAAGGCAAAATAAGAGACCAACAAACAATAAAACAAAGACATCTAAAACATCAATCATAAAAGTAAAACCATACTAATAAAAAGAATATTTAAAAACTAATGAATAGAACATCCAATTTAAAACCTCATAAAATGTTTATAAAATTTCCCCAAATACCTATAAAACAAAGAGGTAGGCAATCTATGATACCGTCAGGTGAACACAAAAAATAGATGCCTAAATCTTTTCCAACACTTTATTGATGCAGAGACGTGCCAATGAAATTGCCCGGCGCCGGCCATCCAGTGCTCCTACCATTTGACAGGGGCCGGCCAATGGCACGGATTCCCTGTCACATGGTAAGGGCAAAGGGCCATTGGCGTCATTTTTATTAGTGGCAGCCGATGGCCCGAGAGTGGGAGATTGCTCCCCGTGCCCCCACTGGACCACCAGGTAATTTTAAAATGGTTTTTGGGGGTTCGGGAGGGTGGGGGAGGGTTTTTTTGTTATCAGATCGGGCTCAGCTGATAAAAAAAAAAATCGAGCCGGACGATAAAAATTTTAAGATTTTGAATCGGAACCGGAACCGATCAGATTCCAGTTCCGATTCACATCTCTAGTTATTTACTCTTTTAAATAATAGGAAGACTAAGTGACACTCCATGAAGATAGCAAATAGCACAGTTAAAACAAATTATTTTCCACTCAACACACAATTAAGCTCTGGAATGTGTTGCCAGAGGATGTGGGTAAGGCAGTTAGTGTAGCTGGGTTTAAAAAAGGTTTGGATAAGTTCTTGGAGGAGAAGTCCATTATCTGCTATTAATCAAGTTAACTTAGAAAATAGTCACTGCTATTACTAGCATCAGTAGCAAGGGATGTACTTAGTTTTTGGGTATTTGCCAGGTACTTGTAGCCTGGATTAGCAATGGCCACTGTTATAAACAGGATGCTGGCCTTGATGGACCCTTGATCTGACCCAGTATGGTATGTTCTTATGTTCTCACAAACTAGCCGTGCAACACTGTTCTGAATTAGTTGTAACATTTTTTACCAAGTAACCCACTAGCAACCCAATACAGTAATCTAGCACCCCCAAAACTACAGCTAATGCCAAAATCTAAATTGAAACATTATCTAGAAATGTTTCACTTGTTGAATTCTCTTATGATATTGGGTTCGATCTCAGGTTTGACCCACGAGGGAGGGAGCTATACTCGATTTAGTGCTCACAAATGGAGATAATGTCTCTAATGTCCAGGTGGGTGCCCACCTCAGCACCAGTGATCATCAAACGGTATGGTTTAATATCACAAACAGGATATGGAGACGAAGCACGAAGACCCGAGTTTTGCAGTTCAAAAACACGGACTTTGATGAAATGGGGAAGTACCTGGAGGAAGAACTAAAAGGCTGGGAGAACAAGAGAGATGTGGAACAACAATGGACCAAACTAAAAGGAGCAATTACCAAGGCAACTAATCTATATGTTAGAAAAGTAAAGAAAAGCAAAAGAAAAATGAAACCTATCTGGTTCTCAAAGGAGGTGGCTGACAAAATAAAGGCTAAAAGAACAGCATTCAAGAAATATAAAGGATCCCAAAGGGAGGAGCACAAGGAAGAATATCTGGTGGAACTGAGGGAGACAAAGAAAGTAATCAAGACGACAAAAGGTCAAGTGGAAGAAAGGATTGCTAAAGAGGTAAAGTGAGGTGACAAAACATTTTTCAGATACATCAGAGAAAGGAGAAAAGTCCAAAGTGGTATATTGAAATTGAAAGGTGAAAAGGATCAATGTGTGGCGTCAGATGAAGAAATGGCAGAAATATTAAATGAATACTTCAGTTCGGTGTTCCCTAAAGAGGACCCTGGAGAAGGACCGTTGCTAGTTAACAAGAAACTGGAGAGGAGTGGAGTAGATGTCACTCCATTGACAGAAGAGACTGTATGGGAAGAGCTAGGAAAACTAAAAGTGGACAAAGCCATGGGGCCTGATGAGGTTCATCCCAGGATACTGAGGGAGCTCAGAGATGTGCTGGCGGGTCCACTGTGTAATCCTATTCAATAGATCCCTAGAAACGGGAGTGGTGCTGAGTGATTGGAGAAGAGCGGTGGTGGTTCTACTCCACAAGAGTGGGAGCAGAGAGGAGGCTGGAAACTACAGGCCGGTTAGCCTCACCTCGGTGGTAGGAAAAGTAATGGAGTCGCTGCTGAAAGAAAGAATAGTGAACCATCTACAGTCAGAAGAATTGCTGGACCAGAGGCAGCACCAGGGGAAGGTCCTGTCAGACAAATCTGATTGACTTTTTTGATTGGGTGACTAGGGAATAAGATTGAGGAAGGGTGCTCGATGTCATCTACTTGGATTTCAGCAAAGCTTTTGATACGGTCCCACAGAGGAGGCTTGTGAATAAACTGAGAAGCTTAGAAGTGAGTGCCAAGGTGGTGGCCTGGATTGCAAACTGGTTGACAGACAGAAGACAATGTGTGATAGTAAATGGAACTTACTCTGAAGAGAGAGTGGTGTTAAGTGGAGTGCCGCAAGGATCGGTGTTGGGACTGGTCCTGTTCACTATCTTTGAGAGCGACATTGCGGATGGGATAGAAGGTAAGGTTTGTCTTTTTGTGGATGATACTAATATCTTCAACAGAGTGGACACGCCGGAAGGAGTGGAGAGAATGAGACGGGATTTAAGGAAGCTGGAAGAGTGGTTGAAGATATGGCAGCTGAGATTCAATGCCAAGAAGTGCAGAGTCATGCATATGGGATGTGGAAATCCGAAAGAACTGTATTTGATGGGGGGTGAAGGGCTGATGTGCACGGAGCAGGAGAGAGATCTTGGGGTGATAGTGTCTAATGATCTGAAGTCGGCGAAACAGTGTGACAAGGTGATAGCTAAAGCCAGAAGAATGCTGAGCTGCATAGAGAGAGGAATATCTAGTAAGAGAAAGGAAGTGATGATCCCCTTGTACAGGGCCTTGGTGAGGCCTCACCTGGAGTACTGTGTTCAGTTCTGGAAACCGTAACTCCAAAGAAACAGAGACAGGATGGAGGCAGTCCAGAGAAGGGCGACCAAAAAGGTGGATGGTCTTCATAAAATGTCTATAAGGAGAGATTGAAGAACCTAAATATGTACACCCTGGAGCAGGGGTGATATGATACAGTCTTTCAGATACTTGAAAGGTTTTAATGATCCATGGTCAACAACAAACTTTTTACGTTGGAAAAAAATCAGTAGAACAAGGGGTAACAATTTGAAGCTCCAAGGAGGAAGATTCAGAACCAATGTCAGGAAGTATTTCTTCACGGAGAGGGTGGTGGATGCCTGGAATGCCCTTCCAGAGGAAGTGGTGAAGACTAAAACTGTGAAGGATTTCAAAGGGGAATGGGATAAACACTAGAGATGTGAATCAGAACCGGAATCGGTTCGGTTCCGGTTCCGATTCAAATCGTGCATTTTTTTTCGTCCGGCCCGATCGTTTTTTTTTTTTATCGGCTGCACCCAATCCGATAAACAAAAAACCCACCTGACCCTTTAAAACCGCTCCCTTAGCCTCCACCACCCCGACCCCCCCAAAAACGTTTTAAAATTACCTGGTGGTCCAGCGGGGGTCCCGGGAGCATTCTCTCACGCTCGAGCTGTCGGCCGATAAACAAAAAACCCACCCAGACCCTTTAAAACCGCTCCCTTAGCCTCCACCACCCTCCCGACCCCCCCAAAAAACGTTTTAAATTTACCTGGTGGTCCAGTGGGCCCCGGGAGCGATCTCCCGCTCTCAGGCCGTCGGCTGCCACCAATAAAAATGGCGCCGATGGCCCTTTGCCCTTACCATGTGACAGGGTAACCGTGCCATTGGCCGGCCCCTGTCACATGGTAGGAGCACTGGACGGCCGGCGTGAATCGGAAAAATACCCCACACCAACCCTTCACATTTATTTTCTTATAACCCCCCCCACCATCCTGATACCTCCCCAAGACTTTCTGAAAGTCCCTGGTGGTCCAGCGGAGTCCCGCACGTGACAGGAGCTGACCAATGGCACCGGTAGCCCCTTTGACATCGTAAGGGCAAGGCTATCGGCGCCATTTTGAGTCATAGCAGGCCCGAGAGCCCGACGGCATGGAGGGAGAGATCGCTTGCGGGACTCCGCTGGACCACCAGGGACTTTCAGTAAGTCTTGGGGAGGGATCAGGATGGTGGGGGGGGGGGGGGGGGGGTTATAAGAAAGTAAATGTGAAGGGTTGGGGTGATATTTTTTTGTTTTCGTTCAAATTGCCTAATTCGTGATAAACGAATGTACATCTCTAGTAATAATAAGAAATAATCATTTTCTATTACAAATTTGTCTAACTCCTACATCAAACAATAGTTTCCCAGCTCTGAGCAAACTCTAAGAGTGTGTATCAAGATATGTATGCAGCTGATCTGGTTGATTGAAAACATATGTCGAGGCTTGATGATTAATAAAACACCTACATGAGTATCTTAAAAAGAATTGTGCCCCTCTTTCTAGTACCTCAGCTCTCATAGCTATAAATTTCCTTCGTCTTAATTGGGTAGCTCATACTATATCAGGAAAAATCCTTATGTGCTGACCATAAAAATCTTGATTTTGATATCTAAAATGTAACCTCAATACAGAATCTCTTTCTAACAACGAAGAAAATTGAACTATCAAGGTGGCCCTTGAATCAATATTCATCTCGTATGATTTTTCTAGAAAATCAGTAAGATTAAGATCTACTTTATCCAGATTTTCTTGATTTTGGTTACCCTCTAAAGTCTGGGGTGGCTGCAGATAATAAATCCTAGACAGTATAGGAATAGATAACTCTGAATATTTTAAGATATTTTTCAAATAACTTTTAAATAAATCTGTTGGAGACACTAAGAGGCAGATTTTATAAATTTGTGCGAGCGCGTACTTTTGTTCGCGCACCAGGCGCGAACAAAAGTACGCTGGATTTTATAAGATACGCGCGTAGCCGCACGTATCTTATAAAATCCAGGGTCGGCGCGCGCAAGGGGGTGCACATTTGTGAAACCTGCGTGCGCTGAGCCCGGCGCACGCTGCCTGTTCCCTCCAAGGCCGCTCCGAAATCGGAGCGGCCTCGGAGGGAATTTTCTTTCCACCCCCCCGCACCTTCCCCTCCCTTGCCCTATCTAAACCCCCCCTACCTTTTGTTGGCAGATTTACGCCTCCTGAAAGCAGATGTAAATCTGCGCGTGCCAGTGGGCTGCTGGCGCGCCATTATCCGACCTGGGGGCTGGTCCGGAGGCCTCGACCATGCCCCTGGGCTGGCGCCACGCCCCTGGTCCCACCTCGAACTGCCCCCTGCCCCCTGACACGCCCCGGACTCGCCTCCTCCCCCGCCCCTTTTACGAAGCCCTGGGACTTACGCACGTCCCGGGGCTGTGCGCATGCCGGCGGCCTATGTAAAATAGGCGTGCCGGTGCGCGAGGGCCCTACGCGCATAAATCCAGTCGGATTTACGTGCGCAGGGCATTTAAAATCGTCCCTAAGTGTATTTTGGGGAAATTTAATACTCTAAGGTTAAACTTCCTAAACTGATTCTCTAATAGTTCAAATTTGTCCTCTTGCATTTTCTCTGATTTTATTAAATTAGTTTGTATTTTTTGTATCTCCTCAACTTTCTTTTCTAACAGATTCATACTTTTATCAATTTTCTCTATCTTATTCTGTACTCAAATATTTTTATTTAAAGCTTCCTGAACTGTAAAAGTAAGATTATTTATGGATTTCTGCATCAGAATCATCATAGTCCCAAGCTCTTCAATTGTAAATTTTCTCGGTGTAATTGCAGGAATATCCTTAATAGTTCCTGTTTGCAGTTGCTTCTCCACTCTTAATTGCTCAAAAGTCCCACCAATTTCATCTGAGAAAGGTGCAGATACTTCATTTGATTCCCTGGGACCAAGTTCTTCTAGGTCCTCCGAGATGCTTACCGATCCCTCGGCATCTCTCTGGGAATCCAATGCATTTTTTGTTAAATTTATTTTAGATTCTAAATCCATCTTTCCAGATGGGAGGTCTGGTTTTTCTGGAGCACCGGGACTCAGAAATATTTCACATGCCTGGTAGTTCGGCTCCTGCTCCTGGCCAAAACTACCTGCGACTCCATCCGGTGCAAATGAGGAGGTTCTTTGGACGCAATCCACTATCCGGGGTTGATCTGATCTCACGGTTGGAGTTGAAGATAAGGAAAACTCTTTCAGTTTAGCTTTCCCCTTTGTGTGAGGCATAGCTAAAAAAGAAAAATATTATATAATATAGAGACAATTCTTAACCTTGAAAAAGTTACCCCAGTCGTAGTTGCTTCTCAAATAGACAAAATCTTATTACTTATCTTTCCGATGATCTCAAGGTCGCTGAAATCTATGGGGCGGATTTTAAAAGCCCTGCGCGCCGGTGCGCCTATTTTGCATAGGCCGCCGGCACGCGCAGAGCCCCGGGACGCGCGTAAGTCCCGGGGCTTTGTAAAAGGGGCGGGGAGGGGGCAGGGAGGGGCATGGCCCCAGCCCGGGGGCGTGGTCGAAGCCTCCGGACCAGCCCCCGGGTCGGGTGACAGCGCGCGCAGATTTCCGTCTGCTTTTAGCAGGCGTAAATCTGCCAACAAAGGTAAGGGGGGGTTTAGATAGGGCCGGGGGGGGGGGGGTGGGTTAGGTAGGGGAAGGGAGGGGAAGGTGGGGGGAGGGCGAAGGAAAGTTCCCTCCGAGGCCGCTCCGAAATCGGAGCGGCCTCGGAGGGAACAGGCAGCGCGCGCTGGGCTCGGCGCCGCAGGTTGCACAAATGTGCACCCCCTTGCACGCGCCGACCCCGGATTTTATAAGATACGTGCGGCTACGCGCGTATCTTATAAAATCCAGCGTACTTTTGTTCGCTCCTGGTGCGCGAACAAAAGTACGCGATCGCGCAATTTTTTAAAATCTACCCCTATGTTATTTAGGTAAAAAGTATCACAGTCTGCAAAGAATCTGAATTTACTGACCCAAATCTCCGTTTCGTGGAGAGGAAGAATCATGTTTTATGTTCTCTTATTTTGCCCACTTCTCATAACTACTGCACTCTATGCACTAATAGAATCCATGTTGCAAACCTCCTGTACTCTGCTTGCTGTGCAATCATTCAAGCTCTTCATGTTGCGAAAAGGAGAAAACATTATCTCTGCCGCTGACATGCAGACAGACTAAATTGGGCACGGATACTGTTTGTAATGTATTTTAAAGGTTATATTTTCCAAAGCTTAGGCAGCCTTTACTAAATCTGCCATATTCAGCTAAGTGCATTTTTAGCCACTGGGAAGCATGAGGTCATTATGCAGCCTGTTTGCCCAGCTAATTTCAGGACATAGCCAGACAAGCAGCCGCGCGCTGAATGCCTTTGAGTTATCAGGCTAAGTAGCAAGCCGGATAAAACTTAGCCAGATAACCTGGAGGCAGAGTAGTTGTTTTTTATTGTGTCTTTAGTTCATGCCTTTCCATTGGTAGCTCAAGGTAAGTTACATTCAGGTACAGTAAGTATTCTCCCTATTCCCAGAGGGCTTACAGTCTGTGTTGTACCTGAGGCAACCAAGGGTGAAGTGACTTACCCAAGGTCACAAGGGATTTGAATTCTACCTTCCTTGGTTTTGAGCCTGCTGCTCTAAGCACTAGGCTACTCCGTAACTGGACAACTTTGGACTACCTGAAAGCAGTCGTAAGGTTAGCTGGATAAACCTATCTGGCTAACTTCCCAATAGCCGGGTATATTCAGTGGCACACCTGCACTGCTGAATATCTGATATAAGATAGCCCGATAAGTTATCCAGTTAATTTATCTGGTGTCTGCTCGGCTGGATATTAACCTCTAAATGTGTAGTTTAACATTCAGATTTTTGACCACATAGGAAAAAAGGTGCTTTTTGATGCATTTAATTTTATGCTATGATGTCACTCTGTTTATGTGTTTGCTGCATTGCATGCGCTTTTAGCCACACAACGAGCTGATCTCCAAGCATGTACGCGGCTACTTTCTGTCTGAAAGTTGGCTGGGTTTGGGCAGGCTGGGAAGTATTGGGCATAACATTGCCAATTAGGCGGCCCATTCCACATTTACCCTTAATGGTGCAAAGACTTGCCAAATTATGTATCTGTGGCAAACGGCGGATGCTGCTATTATTTATTTACTATTCTGAATTTATTTAATTAATTATTTAGCGTCTTTATGATTTGCCCTTCTAGAGCTGAAGGCGAAGTGTGATGGAGTTTCAAGACAACTAAAAGAGCATACAACTTTTGAATCAATAAACAAGCATTTTAAAAAAACCATAAAGAAATACAGATAAACAATAAAATCAAAAGAGATATCAACTTAAAAAAGAGTCCATGTCCACTATGTCCATCCATCATTTTAAAATAAGCATGTATAAAGGAAGCAAGGGGTCAGCCAAAACCTGATTAAAAGACCAGACTATGAAAGCCTCCTAAAAATAAAAGCAAATAAGTCTCTTAAAGGAGACCAGTAAGTTAAGCCGCTTTTTTTCTGTCTCTACGTTCCACAAGCCTAGTGTTTAAAGTGCTGTACCAAGTCTGTGCCTCAAGGAAGTGTACTAATGAAGGTTAGACTTCTTTTGTCTTGCTACTGCAGCCAAGAGAATGCTAATGGGATCAGCAGCTCTAGACCTAGCAGTCAAACTTATTTTAATTCACTGTGAATACAATCCTGCCGTGGAATTAGAATTTACAATGCCTTTCAGTTATGTATCCAGAACGCTTTGCAGGCTAAGTAAAATGTAATACAACAAACCAAGGCATGTGAACAGCCAGAACCGCAAGGAGCACCCACAAGCAATGAGGAAGACGTGATGAAATTGGACTTAAATAGGAGAAGAGAAATAGTGAGAGGGGAGACACACTGGTGCACAATCAAGTACTGGTTTTTCTATTAGTTTATTGTTTTATTTTTTTGGCTTGTTCCACTATATCATGCACTAGAGCAAGCCATGTGGTTTAACACAAGATTATCTCTGTATTACTGTAGAAAAACCTTAGATATGGTCTGCACAGAAGAGCAGTTGCCCCTGTATGGGAGCTACTGTCAATATACATCTCAGCCTACCAAGGCTCAAATATGGGGTACTAGATTTTAAAATATAGAGGAACACAGCATTTGTTTGAAACAAAAGGGTAAAACTTGACAAATAAGTCAATTTTCTATTCAGTTTGATGCATCTGAAAATATTTTTAAAAAATTAATTTCATTCATTCTTGGATTCACTATAGTTTATGGGGCAAGGGAAGCTACAGTTTTTTTCTCTTCAAGTCAGACAGAGTAGAGCCGGGTGTCAGGTTCCCACCCTTTAGGCAGTACTTACGGGGCTCAGACAGGTCAAGCCCCAGGTGTTGGCACATAAGCTGGGTCAGGCACAGGTTGGGAAATCCTGTAAATCAACCCCTTCGTACAATATTTATAGAACACAAACTACGGGAAGAATAACCATTTGTGGCAAAAGTTTTTTTGTCTGGTGCTGTGAATATCTGGTAATAGCCACAGAATTCTCTTCAGCTAGAACCCAGGAGAAGCACCATATTAATAAATGTATTAACTTCTTAATCTGCTTCAAATGAAGACTGCATTTATTTCTTTTACTATTTTTTCTTTTTTAAATCAAGGCGGCGCACCCCTGTGGAGTGTCGCCGTTAGTAACATAAGAGGAGCGCCACGGGAGCGGGAGGGTTAAGCATAAAATGGGGGGGAAAGGTAATCCGATGGGTGCCCAACGGCGGCAGCCAATGGCAGGGAGGCATTTTGAAATGTTCCCTTGTGATTGGGTACTCATCTATAAAGACAGGCTGAGCCGACTTTTGCGCCTCAGACGGTCCAGCAAAGCTGAGGCAGCGGCGGCAATTTTTGTTTTTGCGTGCCTGCTCGTCATTTTCCGTCGCATATGTCAAGTTAAATAAATATTTTACCTGAAGAGTTTATCTCATCACTTTCCCGTTACTATTCCAGCATTATTTTGCCTCCCCACCCTCATTACCTGTTAGCATTAAGTATATTGTTGATGCTCCCGCCCACCATGAGCAAGCGCACCATGGACTGTTCATCCCGCACTGGAGTGCTGTGCCCCGTCGGCGCATCGTCGGGGCCCCCTGTTGCTTTGCCTCAGGCTCCTCCAGCTTCTCAGACAGTCTCCGCCGCATGACCCCATCGGGACCCCCCCCCCCCCCCGCGTAGGCCTCCTCCCGGCGGCCCAAACCCCCCCCGGCGTCTGCAGCCCGCTCCCCCCCCCCCCCGTGTCTGGGCAGAATCAGGTAAGAGCGGCCCGGAGTCGGCTGAGGTCAAGTGTGAGGCTCCTTCCCCCTCCCCCGAGCACCCGCCCATCGTCCTCGTCTCTCCGGGCTCAGAGGCAGAGATCTCTTTGAATGTCTCGAACAGGGATTTCTTCCCACTCGAGGGCTTCTGCCCTGAATCAGGCGGGGCGCAGCAGTCCTGGGAGTGGCCCCCCCCCACACACATCTCCCCCCGGCTGGGCAGGCTGATACGTGTTCCATTTCAACGACCCACATAAGGAACAGGGCATCAGGAGCGGCCGTGCACTTTCGTAACAAACGTAAGACCTCGCATTTAGCGCCCCTCCAGGAGTTTTGAAAGTGGCCCCCCCCCCAGGGCAGGAGGGCACCCACAGGGCGTTGCCCTTCGCTTGCCCGTGGCCCAGTAAGCAAGGGTAGACGCAGCCGTCCTGCCATTCAAGCGGCGTTGCCCCCCCCCCCCCCACTAGTGTCGGGGTGCCCCCTGCGCTCAGGGCGCCGGTTTCTGCCAGCGAGCAACTTGTGCACCTGGCCCAGCAATCCAGAGGCACCAGCCGAGGAGGTGCCAACCGCAGAAAGGCCAGCGCCCGAGGGGTAGGTGAGCTAGATGCATTGGAGCAGACCCCAGCCTACGCAGGTATGTTAGATGGGCGGAGTGGCTTTGGAGGATGGCCGGTTTGGGATGCCCCCAGTCAGTCAAGTCCCTCTGTGCTGGCCAGCCAGGGTTTATTAAGTTTTAGCAAGGGCACTAGGACAGTCGGGCACCTAGGCAAGGTCCCTGCCACCGCTAGGGAGCAGGCAGGGCAAAGGGTGGGATTCATGGTGCAGCAAGGTAGCATGGATTGGGGGCAGTATTCTTTTTCAAAGACAGCAGAGGATGAGCAGCCAGGGACGTCTCGACAGGAAGCGTGGAGGGATCGCGAGTCTCCCGTGGACCGGCACGGAGGTTTAGGGAGCAGTTATCGCCGGTCTGCAGCCAGCCGTCGAAGGTGACGACATAGAGACGCCAGATTTCGGTAAGCATGAGCAGGAGATGGCAAGTGCCATGCCAGCGCGAGAAAAAAGAAAGCATTCACCGTTCAGCACAAGTTCTCAGCTCCTCGTCCTCCGCATCAGGGTCATCCAGTTCTTCTGATTCAGGATCAGTATATAGGTCAGTTTTGGAAGAGGGACCGAAGCAGGGGGCAGGGCATGCAGCAGTTGCATCCTTGTCGGAATTATAGGAGGGCGTTCCTAGGCGGCTTAGAAAATGCATACGTAAGAGAAAGTATGTTCATATTTTCAGGCTCCTCGAGGGCCAACGTAGATCAAAAAAAGGAAAGAAGAAGGGGAAGAAGGAGGGTCCTAAAATCCCTAAGAATATCGTGAATTGGGGGCGGAGTTTCTTACGCTTGGCAAGCGTAGTTGGGCATTACGACCCGTCACAATATGGTCCGCTGCTTGCCCCTGCGGATAACATTGTTGGGGCTTTCAGGGATTATGATGGTTGGGCCTGGCTCAACTATGATGAGAATTTTCAAGATAAGATGGCGGACAACCGTTACATGTCGTGGGGTAGCCAGGATATCCATTTGTGCCTCACACAAATGACCATCAAAGGGGCGCGTTTTAGCAAGAGTGGGGGCGGGGTAAGCAGTGGTTCGGTAGGCGCACAGGCGCAAGTAGGAGGGGGCGGAGCAGCCAATTCCTTTCGAGCTGCTGGGCAGGTCACCAATCAGGTCTCGGGAGGCAAAGCCACAACAGGGGGAAATGATGTGTGTTGGTGGTTTAATAAAGTCGCCTGTCTGTTTCTGGACTGTAAATTCCGACACGTTTGTTCCATATGCAATGGTCACATCCCGCCACAAAATGTTTGCAAGGGGCTGGATTGCCCCTTTCAAAAGGGGGCAAATGAGACTATCCTACTGTCCAAAGCTGAATCTCCAATCGTGCTCCTAGAATTGAGGAGGTGGCTGCAGCATTACCCTTTGGTTGATATAGCGGGATTCTTAAACTGGGGATTTAGGGAGGGTTTTATCATTCCATACCAGGGCCCGGGGGTTGGGGAAGTGGGAGGAACGTGAAGTCAACGTCCTCTTATGCTGATATTGCCAGGGATAAAATTGATCGGAGATTCAGATAGGTAGGATAGCTGGTGTGTTCTTCCATCAGCCGTTTGCTCACATGCATCTGTCACCACTGGCGGTCATCCCAAAGAAGGCCCCAGGTAAGTTCCGACTTATCCTGAATCTATCATCCCCGAAGGGTGCTTCTATAAATGAATTCATTCCTCCTAGTTTCTGTTCAGTGAGATATGCGACTTTTGACAGAGCAGTGTCGTTAGTCAAGCAAGCGGGGAAAGGCGCGCTGTTAGCAAAAGCGGACATTGAATTGGCTTTTCGTTTGTTGCTTATAAACGAAAAGCCAATTTATTGCGTGTTTTCATTTGTTGGGTTTTCGTTTTGAAGGACACTATTTCGTCGACCAGTGCTTACCCATGGGTTGCTCGGTTTCATGTGCCTTTTTTGAGGCATTCAGTTCTTTTCTGCACTGGGTGGTGGAACAATGCACAGGAAATGCGGGGTTGCTACACTATTTAGATGATTTTTTGTTTGTGGGGCCCAGTCAGTCAAACCTTTGCGAGATGCAGTTAGATGGGTTCATACGAGTGGCAGGGAGTTTGGGAGTGCCCATTGCCCACGACAAAACGGAAGGTCAAGTAACACAACTCACCTTCCTGGGCATTGAATTGAATTCAGTTAACATGGTAACACGCTTGCCTGCTGAAAAAGTGGAGAAGCTGAAAAGTTTGGCGCAGTTAGTTAAAGAGGCAAAAAGGGTGACACTGAGACAGATGCAATCCCTGATAGGGTCGCTTAATTTTGCCTGTTGAGTGATTCCTATGGGTAGACCATTTATTCGCAGGTTGTCTTCCGCACCGTAGGTATGCGGGCAGGTCACCATTATCTTCGAGTGACCCGTTGGGTGAAAGATGAGTTGGGAGTGTGGGCATCATTTTTGGAGTCCTTTAATGGAGCCTGTATTATGCAGGATGAGGCAGTATTCGGACGCGACGGGGTCTTGCGGTTTTGTGGTTTATTTTCAAGTGCAGTGGTGTGCGGTTTTGGAGGGGCGTTTTGATTTTATTGTTAAATTGTCAGGCTTGGGTACTGGTTATAATAAACTGCGGCCTTTTAGTAACCCAAATTGAGGTACTGTCTTTTGTAAAGGAAAGGGGGGGAATTTATTACATGGAGTGGAAGGAGCGTCTCCATTCTCTATGTTAATCAACGTGGTGCACCCCCGTGGTGTGTCGCCGATAGTAACATAAGAGGAGTGCCACGGGAGCGGGAGGGTTATGTTGCGATTCCGGGGCGCTCCCGGAATCGCCACCTACCCCGTCGCGGTTCCGGGTTGAGTCCGCGGTCCCCGGGCCTTCGGGGACCCCTGCCGCCGCAGGCCCGGCGTCTGCCCGCCTCGCCCGGGCCTGCAGCTTCCCCTGCTACGTCGTCCTCGCTGCGTCGGAGCAGCCGGCGTCCAGCCGCGGCTAGCTCCGCCCCCTAGACGCGCGCGCGCGAGGCAGGCCCCGGTTCTTAAAGGGGCCAGCGCGGGAAAATGCAGCCCAGCCTCGGGATGACGTCAGACGCACTCAGGGTATTTAAACCCTGCTACGAGACCTGCTCCTGGCCTTGCAACAAGGTTCCCAGGTATTTCCTGCTTCCAGTTGCTGCGTTCTCTTGTCCTCTTGTTCTTTGTGCTTCCTGATCCCGGATTGGCTTACGACGTTCCCTGGCTCTCGACTCTGGACTGGCTTACGACGACTCTCTGGCTTCTGACCCCGGACCGGCTTACGTTGACTCTCTGGCTTCTGACCCCGGACCGGCTTACGTTGACTCTTCGGCTCTTGACCTCGGACTGGCTTTCGGTGATCCATTGGTTCCTGACTCTGGACTGGCGAGCGACAACTCTTCGGCACTTGGACTTCAACAGCCTCAGCCCTCGCGGGTCCTCCTAAGTCCCAGCGGCCGGGTCCCTACGGGCTCCTCCTGGGGGGACTCCGGTTTCCAGGGTGAATCTCCTAAGTCCCAGCGGCCGAACTCCTACGAGCTCCTCTCGGGGGAGGATCGGCTTCCAGGGCGAAGGTCCTCTCAACACAGTGCCAGCACCACCATCACCTCCTTCCTCGCCAGAGCTCTTGGTCGCATAGGGCTCCCAGAGTTCCACCCTCGGCCAGCCACCAGTCTGTCTTTGCCGCCTCCCGGTCGGGGTCGCTGCTGCAACCACCTACAGCAGCTCTTCCTCTGGCTCCGATCGGCCCAAGGGTCCACGACTCCAACAGGTTAAGCATAGGATGGGGGGGATGGGGGGAAAGGTAATCCGATGGGTGCCCAACGGTGGCACCCAATGGCAGGGAGGCATTTTGAAATGCTCCCTTGTGATTGGGTGCACGCCGATAAAGACAGGCTGAGCCAACTTTCGCGCCTCAGATGGTCCGGGCAAGCTGAGGCAGCAGTGGCAATTTTTGTTCTCTCCCTCCTCCCTAATTTGTGTGTTGTATACTTTTTGATTAAATGTTTTATCTGGTTGGTTAAATTTGTTGCAGAAAGGGCGGTAAACCCGAGCCCAAGGTTATTAAGTTATTGTGATTTACTGTAAAGGGGTATTTGTGTGTGTGTGTGTGGGGAATCTCGTGTAGTTTGGGGGCTGCTATACGAGCTGGCCAACGTGCGAGAGGGGGGGGCCGATGCTCAAGGCCGCGTGCTTACTTCCTCTGGGACGAGGCGGGGTAAGCCGAGTGATGGACAATGCCTAGCCCTTCCACTGGAGCGTGGTGGGGGGGCGTTTGGCTTTGGAGGGGCGGGGTAAATGGAGGGGTGTTTTGATTTTATTGTTAAATTGTCGGGCTCGGGTACTGGTTATAATAAACTGCGGCCTTTTAGTAACCCAAATTGTGGGGGAAGTTTATTACATGGAGTGGAAGGATCGTCTCCGTTCTCTATGTTATTGCAAATAAAATGTTTTCTTAAAAATGTAATTGTCTCCTTCTCATGTTTATATCAATCACTCATTTGTTGTCTAATCCACTTGTTGAAAAGGTCAAGTCAGTGGTGCACCTGATCTTTGATGGCCAAGAAGAGCAATTGGATTAATGCACATACCCTCTAGCCCCTGAAGCAGACGTTACACGTTGAAAAACTGTCAGCATCGGGCAATCTCGGGGACTATCGCCCGAACAGCACCGCTGGCTTGATCTTTGCAACAGAAGCACATTGGCACTACCAGAATGTACTTAATGTAGTGATAGACGGGCGCCAAAATTTTGACACAAAAAGTCTACAGGGTTTGAGTTCGGTGTATAACAACGCTGATAGCAAGAGGGCAACTCAGCCTACGGGTTGCTGCAAACAACTTCCTGTTCTTCTGCAACCTTTTTTTGACTGAGTTTCAGCCAATCCATGATGCCTAGAGGTGTGGCCTTGGGGGCTGTTTCCCCTTTCTTCTGGTTCCCACCTGGTCTGAGGGTTAGGACTCCTGTACTGAACCCTGGTGCAAGTCCCTGCCTGGGGTTCACCCTAGCACAGGGATAGGAACGAACAAGCAAGGAGCAGGAGGTGAATCACTTTTTCACCCAGTCTATCCTAGCATGACTTCCTCATTTTTTTAACCTGAAACTGGAAGAAAAACTTAACTCTGAGTGCTTTTTACAGAGTTATTCTTGGATTTTAGACAGAGAGGAGATATAGCTTGAAAATGTGTATAAAAAGATTTAGATAGGAAGGCGAGAGCCAGGTGGGCTGTTGCCTGTTATCACTATGTCACAGAAGACAATGTAATTGCTCTGCTGACTATTACAGGATTGTAGTGCAAACAGGGGTAACAGCACTGCAGACAGGCACAATCTATATGTAGCACAGAGAAAGAAATCCGTGTTTCACTGTGACTCTAACAGGCAGGTACAGCAGCCTTTACTCTCTGTTCTCTGTGTAAAGGACTCGGTATAGTATGTGTTACTCTTCCACAAAGTGTCACTTAGTATAGGTCCATACACACAGACCGATTCAGTAAAGTGCGCGGGAGAGCCGGCGCTCCGAGGCGAGCGCTGGCTCTCCCAACGCGCGCCCAGGCCCCTCTCCTGGGCACGTGATTCAGTATTCAAATGAGGGCCCGCGCTAATAAGGAGGTGCTAGGGACACTAGCGCGTCCCTAGCGCCTCCTTATTGGCGGAAGCGGCGGCTGTCAACGGGTTTGACAGCCGACGCTTAATTTTACCAGCGTCGGTTGTTGAACCCGCTGACAGCCACAGGTTCGGAACACGGACGTCGGCAAAATTGAGCGTCTGTTTTCCAACTCGTGGGCTGCGGGCAGATTTTTTATTTTTTTAAGATTTTTTATTTTTTTTTATTTTTGGGGCCTCCGACTTAATATCGCTATGATATTAAGTCGGAGGGTGTACAGAAAAGCAGTACTCCTTTGGCAGGAGTTAATTTCTGAGAGTAACATGTGCAGCTTGGCTGCACATTTTACTTTTTCTATTGAGCGTGACTAACTAATAGGCTCATCAACATGCATTTGCATGTGATGCGCGCTATTTGTTTCTGGAGGGTTGGCCGCGCGTTTTCCACGCATTATTACCCCTTACTGTATGAGGGGTAATAATAGCGTGTCAAAAACGCGCGTCCAAACGGGGCTAACGGTGCGCTCGGCCTGAGCGCACCATACTGAATTGGCCTGATAGTCAGCAAAGACACAGCAGCATGTGCTTTGTTTCTAACAAGAGTGCCTGTGTTTGGTCTGCTGTCTGTGTGCATCTCCACATTAGCATTGTATGTGCACTGAAACACTAAGAGTCCCTGTTTCAAATTCCATCATGCCACTGGCAACTAAGGGCAAACGTGGCAATGGGAACAGAAGAGGAAAAGCTGACCCTCCACAGGACCAGCACAAGCAGCACTGATAGCAAAGACTGGATCAGAAGTCCCCTGACTAAGATAAGGAGAGAAATTTTTTAAGAGGTGGAAACCAGCTAGAGATGCAAGACGGAATGAGAAGCTGGAAGAGCAGCTGCCCACTCCCACCTCCATAGTACCCTGTAGTGCAGAGGCCAAAGAAGGCAGAGACAGTGGACGGCACCAGCAGTGGGGAGAGGGAAGCACTCACAGGCCGATACAGTACAGTGCGTTCTGGCGGACCGCACTGTTAACCCGCGGTTGGATTGACCCTCGGCTCCAGTCCCTGCATCAGCACCGAAGAATCCAGAGGGAGAGGGGTTGCCACAAGACGCTAGAGGCATGGCAGCACTGCAGTTCTAGAGGACCCATGTTCATTCACTAGAGGAAAGACAGCAGGCCGCCAATCAAACAGTGATATCGCTCTCACATCCTCTCATGCTGCCTTTGGGTATGTATGTCACATTTGGTGCCATTTGCTTCTCTTTTGGTGATTTGGGCGGTCTTCATATCACTTTTGTTGGTGCTGAGTTACCCCTTTCACAGTGTCTTGGTGGTTTTTTTGCCACTAATGGTACTAAATTTTCTTTACACACTTGCAAATGATCCTCCTTATCTGTATGACGATATATTGTTCAAGAACCCATTAGCAAAGGCTACATTCAAAATACCCTAATGCACAATAGGCGTCATCGGTATATGTTTGCATAAATTGTTTATATTTTGCCTGCATTGTTCCTTTGTCATGCTACCTGAGGATGTTCATGCCAATGTTGTTGGCACTCTTTGCCCCTCTTATGTGCTTAGGGTGTTCTTTGCCACAGTTTATGGTACTTTGCTCCTTCCACAGTCAGGGCTGGTGGAAGCACTAGGCCTGGGTCTAGGGTGCCGAGCATTAGGGGGCACCGAGCAGCGGTATACCGAGGGGAGGTCAGGGGGAGCCAATGCGGCCGCCGGTGGACCTCATCCCACTGGCGGCTGAGCAGTGAACTACCGCTGTGCTGTGCTGTGTGCCGGACACACACAGCAGGAAGATCAGCAGGGCCGTGGTGGAGCTCATGTCATCACGGCCCGACGAAAACGTTGTGTCCAAACCTGCAGGTGCTCCTCCTCCTTCCTGCCCACGTAGCCCCGGAAGAAAACGTTGCCGTAGAAGAGGAGGCCCAGAGGCAAGAGAGAGGCTGAGGGCCTGTAGAGTGTGTGTATATGAGATGAGTTGAGAGATTGTGTGTGTGTATGAGATGAGTTGAGAGACTGTGTGGTGTGAGAGTGAGTTGAGAGACTGTGTGGTGTGAGAGTGAGTTGAGAGACTGTGTGTGGGAGTGAGGACCTGTGTGTGTGAGAGAGACAGCATGTGACAGTGAGAGCCTGTTCTTGAGCAGGACAGCATGTGGGAGTGAGAGAGCCTGTGTGTGTGAGAGTCAGATAGCTTGTGCCAGTGAGAGGCTGTGTTTATGAATGATTGAATGAGAGAGAGCATGTGACAGTGAGAGCCTGTGCTTGAGCAAGACAGCATGTGGGAGTGAGAGCCTGTGTGTGTGAGAGTCAGACAGCATGTGCCAATGAGAGACTGTGTGTATGAATGTTTGTATGAGAGAGAGCATGTGAGAGTGAGAGTCTGTGTGTGTGTGAGAGAGAGAGAAAGCATGTGAGAATGAGAACCTGACTGTATATTTGAGGGAAGAAGATAGATGGAGAGAAAAGAAATAGAAAAAAAGACAATATAAAAGGAATTTGCAAAACAATAAGAAAGGGAAGGTGGAACAAAAAAGCCTGTGACCAACCGATTAGAAAACTAAGATCAGACAGCAAAGGTAAAAAAAAAATAAATTACTTTTTACTGATTGGCACATGTAATCTTTGGTAATGTGCAAGAATAGCACTTTCTCTATGCGGATCTCACAATGTACGAGATCAGCATGGAGGAAGTGGAAACCCACGGGACCTGCACAGAGGAGGCAGCAGAATGGGCTTCAGTGCCAGTAGCAGCAATCAGTGCCTCCCCAATAGTCATGTGGCAGCAGTGACAGTGGCAGCAGAGGAATGAGAGAGGCTCCGAGGTTGCTGGCAAAAGAAAGAGAGGGGGTCTGCCTTTAGTGTGTGCATGTGTATGAATGGGAGTCTGCCTGGGGGTGTATGTGTGTGAATGCATGGGTGCCTGCCTGAGGGTGTGTCTGTGTATGCGAATGAATGGGTGTCTTCCTGGGGTTTGTATGTGTGAGAATAGGTGCCTGCCTGTTTGTGGTGTATGTGTGTGAGAGAATGAATTGGTGCCTGCCTGGGGGCCTGTATGTGTGAGAATGAATGTGTGCATGCCTGGGGGATGGAGAGGGAGTGGTCTGAAAATGAATGGGAGCCTGCCTGGGGGTCAGTGTGTGTGGGTGTGTGTGTGCGTGTGTGTGTGTGTGTGTGTGTGTGTGTGTGTGTGAGAGAATGACTGGGGGCTTGCCTGGGTGTGTGTGTTTGTGTGAGAATGATTGGGAGTTTGCTTGGGTGTGTGTGTTTGTGTGTATGTGAGGGAGCCAGTGAGAGTGAGAGCATGAGTGTGTATGAGAAAATCCAGGGGAGTAAGAGTTTGTGGGGGGGGGGGGTGGAGGGGGAAAGAGAGCCTGAGAGTGTGTCAGTGTCTGTGAGAGCGAGAGGTTATGGTGGGTATAAGTGCATGAATGTGTATGTATGTGACAGTGTATGTGTGAGGGAGAATGGAAATGTGAGTGTGTGTGAGAGAGAGAGAGAGAGGATAGCATCCTAATCCTCGACAATATCAGGGTGACTGGAAATCTATTATGATGGGATTGCAGTATAGATTTTGAGTGTCTTTTTTGCAGGATTTTGTGTTGGTTCACAATGTGTCTGGCAGTGGAAGGTGTTTGTGCTGCTGTTACTGTGAGGCGACACCAGAATTTGAAAATATCTTTTAGTATGATGAGCTGTAAGGGAAACATCCAAGCTCCATTGTTTGGGGGAATTTCAGTGGATGCACAGAGTTACAGAACTGGAGGTGCAGGATTTGTATTGACATTCTGTTCCTTCCTATATATTCCAGACTTCACTCTCATAGCCATATAGAATTAGTTGAATGAGGCTATCAAATAATTTTATAGTGTGAAACTGGCCAGCTTTTTAAAATTACGCAGAAGACACTTTGGACTTTTTTATTAACACTTTTTTTTTATAATCAATTTTAAAGTAGGATCCATGCTATAGAGGTGGGTGTGATGAAGAAATGTTATGTTGTCTCCCCCCTCCCCCAACAATTCTTCTGTCTAGAGAGCGCCACTGATTTTCTGTGACCTTAAGCATTAGTACAAGAAGGATTACGGGGGGCGGGGGATGCTGGAGAGGCACACAAATGCATTGGCCCCCAGGCGCTGGAGACCCTTGGTGCGCCACTGGGTGCGAGCCATATGGGGCCACAAGCGAGGGCAAAGAGGAGTGGAGATTTGGCGGGCCGCGAGCGGTGCCCAACCTGCTCGTGACCCGGAAAACCACACAGTCGGCGGGCGTGATCGAGAATGAGGTAGGAGTCGGGGCCGAGACCAGGGGGTGGCGGCGCGACCCGGGGGGTGCAAGGGAGAAGGCTCGCCTAGGGCGCCAAATCCCCTTGCACCGGCCCTGTCCACAGTGTCTTGGGCTATTCCTGCTTTTCCCTGTCATGGTGCTTTGTGCTGGTCATGCCCCTCTTGGCGCTTCTTTGCTCCATTCTTGGTGCCCTGAAGAGCTCTTCCCTCTGCTGCTGATGCCTGTCTGCAAGTTTCATTAAATTTGAATAGAAAACCCCCAAGGTTACAGCCCAAAACAGGATGCATTGCCTCTTCCGTCGACTAATGGAAAATAAATGAATGAGCAAAATAAACGGATGACGTTTTGGAGCCCAAACTGAAAGAAATGAATCGCCAAGCCAAAAGAATAGAAAGAATGAAACAAACTAAAACTCTTTTCCGTGCACATCCCAGCGCACAATTCAAATGCTGAAGGAGGAAGCTTCGGATGATAAGGGGGGCACAGCGAATCCTATACTATCCACCAAAACCTGGGTGTCATGAATCAGCCTTGCTGGTGGCAATTTATAGTAAAAAAAAAAAGATATGGGGTGAAGGTAAATGAGGTTTGAAATGAAGAATGTCACTTCTGATAAAAGACATTTAAGAGGCATGATTGATAGTCTGCCTAATGTGAAATGTAGATATATTATTATTGTATATGCATGATCGTTTATTCCCATAACAAGATAGGGTCATCCATGTCTTTTTCTCCTATTGTTAGTCATTCTTTACAGTAAAGTATTGTGGGAACATCTTGTCCTCCTCACAATGGCATCTAACTTTTTATCTATGCACGCAAGGACAGTTTATGCACATAACATTCCTGGCAACATATTGTTATGCGGGCAGCATGAAAGTTACACATGCAAACTGTCAGTACAAGGACACAAATGGAGAGTAAGCAGGAGAAGCGGGAGGCAAAATCAGTATGGCTACTAGCAAGGTGGCCCAGGCCCCGCCAGCCAAAGAAAGATTGGAGGGGACCAGTGGATGGAACAGTGGGGTTGGCAGGGATTCCCAGGCCCTGCTAGCTGAAGAGAAGGAGAAACCAGCTTGGACTGGAGCAGCAGAACTGGTTTGGATCCCCCAGGTCCTGCAAGCTGGAGAGAAGGAGCAGCAGGCTGAAGCAGCAGGGGCAGCAGGGATCCCCCAGGCCCTGCAGAATGAAGAGGAGGAGGAGCTGCAGGCAGGAGCAGCAAAGCTGGTAGGTCTCCACAGGCTGCGCAAGCTGTAGAGAAGGAGCAGGGAGAATACTGCAACAGGAAGGAGACGAATAGAGGAATGGGGTGGGAGAGAGTGGAAGTTAAAAAAGGAATGAGTAATGAACATTAGAAGATGAGGGTAAGGGAGAGAGGGCAGGTAAGGGGATGAATGGGAGAGAGAGAAGAATGTAGAGAGAGACAGAGGGTGGGCTTGACAAAGGAGGATGTGGAAGAGGCGGATGGGAGAGGTAAGTAGGGGGAGAGAGGGGGAGAGGTGAATGGTGGTTGGGAGTTCCAACAATAAAAACAATCTGGTGTGCTGTGAATAGGAACAGAGCCCTTTTGGTGGCATCTCCTATATTATGGCACAGCTTGACTAAGGAAATTAGAGCTGAACTGAGATTTGTAAGGTTTCCAGGAAGAAAGAAAGAGTTCCAAATTCAGATACAGTCTGGATAGCTAAATTTGGAGGCATTTTCAACAATGCAGCCACACTATTGAATATAGCTGGCTTTCTTAATTAGTTAGCCGGCTAACTATAGGACAGCTCTATGACGCGACCAGACTTAGCCAGCTTGATACGCGCTTCAGTAGCAGACAGCTGTGACCGCTGTTGATCACCTTATGCCTTCCTGCATCGACTCCTCTGGGGAGACTGGCGGCCTCCACTAGCTATCGCCGGCCTGCACGCCCTAGTTCCTGGGCCTTTCCGCACGGCATGGACGCTACCGACCTCCATCTTGCCCTGGGAGTTCCTTAGGAGCGCACGCACGCCCCCGGGCCATTCTTATTCACATCATGGCGGGAACCTCAGGGGCGTCCCCCCCAGATGAAGTTATTTCTCTTGGACATTTAAGCCGGCTGGCCCTGCCTGCCTACAACTTGGCAACAAGTTCCCTCATTGCTGAATCCACTCACTTCGGACCTGTGTTCCAGCTCCTGCTTCCTTGACGAGAGATGTCCAGGTACCCGCTCCTCAGGGACCCTATCCTGTCTCTGGCTATTCACTCCTCAGAGGGCCTTGCATCTTGGACTGGCACCTGCCCCATCCCCAGGCTTCCTCTGGAACCTTCACTCTGCTACAGTGAGTACCCCGCTCTGCGGATCCTTGCTGTACCTTCACTACTGAGGAACCCTCTTTAGTGTACCCCGCTCTGCGGACCATTGCTGTACCAACGCTACTAAGGTACTCTCACCGGTATACCTCACTCTGCTGATTCATGCTGCACCGTCTCTACTGAGGACCCCTCTTCGGTGTACCCTGCTCCGCAGACCACGCCATACCAATGCTACTGAAGACCCTCATCGGTGTACCCCGCTCTGTGGACCATTGTCGTAACTGTGCTACTGAGGAACCCTCACCAGTGTACCCCTCTCTTCGGACCATCACCGTTCATTTCTACTGCGGACATCTCCGTGGGTATACCCCACTGCACAGACTTGTGGC
This sequence comes from Rhinatrema bivittatum, assembly GCF_901001135.1. NCBI lineage: Eukaryota > Metazoa > Chordata > Amphibia > Gymnophiona > Rhinatrematidae > Rhinatrema > Rhinatrema bivittatum. The sequence goes on along the minus strand of NC_042615.1, from coordinate 57,998,630 downwards.
ACCTCAGTGTCTGTGTGACTTTCTGCTTCACTCCCCACTTCGTGGGCAGTGTCACTCTGTTTCTTTAATAAAGACTCAAGGACATTCTAGCTAGAACTGATGTTAGCTTCCCGGGTTGACGTCCCGTGGCTCCACCCCCCTGGGGTCACCATCTCTAGCTCTCCAGTCCTCTCCTCTCCACTCTCTCTCTCTCCAGCACCTGTTGCTCTGTGCACCCTTAGCTGAGACCTTGCCTCCCAATGGTGAGGCTCACGAGGCTCCTCCCCATGGGCGGTACCATCTCTCACCTCGGCCCAAGGGCCCACATACTCACAAATCCTAACACAGCTAAGTCATCCGGCTAGCTCTGAATATCGGAATTAGCCAGTTAACTTAGCCGGCTTACTCAACTCCTCTCAGTTATGTCCCTGGACTGCCCCTAACTTATTTGATTAAATTATAGGTCCCTAACTTATTAGCCAGCTAGAATTTAGCCAGAAAAAGGCTGACTATAGCTGGGTAAGCCATTTAGTAAGTGATCCTCACATCTGCCAGCCTCTTGGCTATCTACTTTCCTAATAATTGAATCACCATCTATGATGGCCTATCTAACCCTTCCCTCTTGGGTACAGCCCTTGGAGACCCATCTTCAGTGCAAGAGGATGATAAATCTAACTATAGGATCACTTTCTGCTACACCAAGATGATGCTCTCTGTCCAGGTGATCTTGCAGCTCTGAGGCAGCACAGTGGTTGTCAAACTGCAGTTGGGACTTGGCTTGAAGGTCTCCTTTATATACCTCTTTGCATCAGCTCCTTCAGGTCTTCTATTCTAGCCTACAGAGATTGGACTCATTCTCTGAGGGCCATGAGTTCTTTGCACTGGGTACACATATACAAACTCTCAGCAACTGGTAGATAATAATCATACATGTGGCCCTTGGTGCGAAAGACTGGAATGCCACCATCTCGCTGCTGGATTGCTGTCTGCATTTTCATATTGTTGAGTTCTTAGTTAATGTAGGGGTGGATTTATCAAAATGCGGTAAGTACCGCATGCGATAGCAAAAGGGGTGTGTTTTATGCTAATATAGCATTTATTGCAAAGAGCATGATACCATTTCAGATTCTGCCAGACCTGTTGTATTTCCTGGAGGGAGGGAGGGAGAGAGAGAGAGAGAGAGAGACTGGCCATGATATCATGGCCCATAGGCAGGTATTTGTATCCGTATGGTAGGCCCGCCTAGTAACTCGAGGTGGGGATTAGGTAAGAGTGTAGGGGGTTAGGGGCCACTTTGACATGCTACGTGACACCTACGAACAGAACAGTGGTCTCTTGTGAAGATTTGCTGGCCTTCGGAGTGAGGAAACTCACTCCAAGATGAGATTTGTGCAAGGTTCTCTCAACCTAGCTTGATGAGATTTGGGCAATGTTCTCTCAACCTAGCTTGATGTTACCCAGGTAGAGAGTCCATCAAGCTAGGTTGAGAGAACCTTGCACAAATCTCATCTTGGAGTGAGTTTCCTCACTCCGAAGGCCAGCAAATCTTCACAAGAGACCACTGTTCGTAGGTGTCACGTAGCATGTCAAAGTGGTCCCAGCCCCCTACACTCTTACCTAATCCCCACCTCGAGTTACTAGGCGGGCCTACCATAGGGACACAAATACTTGCCTATGGGACATGATATTATGGCCTCTCTCTCTCTCTCTCTCTCCTGAAGCTGGACTTACAGGAGACATGGCAATGAAACCTGATCACACAGCCTAATGCATTTGAAAGAGGTGTAGTTAAAATTGGCATTATGGCTGTGTGATAGCTAACCCAGCCCTAACTCCTCCTATTTTTGGAATTTGCATCGCACCATACGATATGGTGCGATTGCATGCAGTAAACATGTTTTCGCATGCGTTAACAGGGCTTTACGCATGCGAAAACGCCTTATCGCATTTTGAAAAATGACCCCCTTAGGTTGCTAAAGAAGTAGAGATGCGTAAATTAAAGTCCTTAAAATTTATGTGGTGTATTTAATGGTAATTTGGCAATGACATGTAGGGGGACAATAATGAATCTGTTGATAAGAGATAGGTCATTTCTTTGTTTTAGATAAATCTCTGATTTTTGGTGTGAGAATGTCTCTTGTCCTCTTATAAGAGATAAGTGCCTATAAATCAAAGAATACACTTAGGGGTGGGTGGGAGGGAAAAAAATACACACAAAAAAATTATCTACCTTTCTTCTGATCAGACACACACAATTAAAAATAATCTTCCTTTCCTTTTTAGTACACAAAATAAAAGTTAATTTACCCACAATTTTACCTCGCCCACAAACTTTTAAGTCCCCAAAAGTTTACCCAGCAAAGCAATACTCACCAGTCCCCTTAAGCCACCCGCAAAATCTTCTTCTGCTCTTCAGGATTGAGTTACTGAGCTCTTCAAAAGCAAATTACTACTAACAAACCCCCTCTGATGATACACACTTCAATTAGTTTGCCAGAGTGACCCTCAACTATTGTTCCTGTTTAACAACTTTGACACCTATTCAGATCAATCATACTTCTCTCACACCTTTTCAAAGCAAGCTATCTAGCTTTCCTTTTGCCTCATGGGTCAGAATGTGACCCCAGCATTCTCCAGTGAGTATCTGAGCCCTTTGTGATGGAGCTATGCCAGTCACTAACAATACTCCGTGTGAATTGTTTTGCTAGTTAGGGGCAGAAGGAAGAGTTTTGACATTTTTTATTCCTTGCTATAGTCCCACCTTTTGGGGGGAGAAAGACTTTAAGGGGGTATAACATCCTTTGGACCATGCCCAGTAATTCACTGGGCAAGGAGTGGGTTGGAGAGTGAGTTAGAAGTTGAGGAAGTAGAGAGCTAGAGATTCCTCCAAGATTTCAAGCAATTGGATGGGAGAGCTAGAGATTCTCCAAAGATCTCAAAGCCATGTTGTTGTTGCCAGAGGATGTGGTTAGTGCAGTTAGTGTAGCTGGGTTCAAAAAAGGTTGGGATAAGTTCTTGGAGGACAAGTCCATTAACTGCTATTAATCAAATTTACTTAAGGAATAGCCACTGCTATTAATTGCATCAGTAGCATGGGATCTTCTTAGTGTTTGGGTAATTGCCAGGTTCTTATGGTCTGGTTTGGCCTCTGTTGGAAACAGGATGCTGGGCTTGATGGACCCTTGGTCTGACCCAGCATGGCAACTTCTTATGTTCTTATGTTCATGTGGGTGGAAAGCTGCAGATTTCCACAGGATCTCAATGATGTAATTTAATTATAGAGATATTGAGAAAGATTTTTTGGATTTGATTGACCAGTACCAGAGGGAAGGTTGCCTAGGCAAAAATCATTTTTGCCTAGAAAACCAGTCAACAGGCAGGGTGAAGAGAAGGAATAAGGCTTTTGAGCCAAGAACTCAAGAAATTTGGATTTTTGAGAGTTTGGATTACAGTTGAAGTATTTTGACTTTTTTTTTTTTTTACTTTTTTTGCTCTGACCTGTTTTATGCTGAAGCTGGAGTTACATTCTAGTTATCCCACTCTCACAGTTGATGATATATTTTCTATGGATGATGGTGCAATAGGTAGGAGAGCTGTGAGGACATCTACTTTAATCTGTTTATGCCAATTTTGATTTTTGTGATTCTGGCTTGGATCATTTTCTTTAAATTGCAGTAAAAACCTTATTTTGAACACCATTTTTGGATTCTCGTTTGATTTTTCCTACTCTTCCAGTGCAAGAACTATAAGGATGGAAACTGGTTTGAGTCTTGGTTTTGGCTTCCTTGCTCCTTCTCTGGACAGTTTGGCACCTTTTGTTGATATTCTGTCTAGAGTGTGAGTTGTGACTATGAATGTGCCTTATTGTGCCATCCGGACATGGACCTGGACCCGTAGCACCAATGGATGTCACTAAACCAGGCAAACATGGTCTTCCTACCTCTATCAGCCAGTGGGGCAGAAGCTATAGGAAGTTGATGGATTGTAGAGGTCCCTGAGCTTGTTTGGTTGGAAATATTTGAAAGAGGCTGTTACTGTATGCGGCTAGGTGGAAGGAGATTGGAGATATATAAAAGTTTCATTTTTTAGGCATTAATTTGTTGTCCAATCCAGACATATGTTTTTATGATCACTATGTTTTGTTTTAAGTTGTGTACACCACTTTGTTTAGATTCTATAATTTATAAAAATGGTTTATAAATAAAACAAATGAAATGAGGTGAGTGAGTGGGTGGGGAGATAACTGTATCAGAGATTGCATGAGAGAAGAGGACTGCACCAGAATTGGATGGAGTGTGTGTGGGCGGTGGGGGGGTTATAAGCACTTACCAGGGAAGAAAGATACTCATCATGTATCCCTGCTACCCATATCCTTAAAAAAATAATAGGAGGAGTTGAGCTAAAGGTGGGAGTACATGGTGAGTGCATTTTGCTCCTGATGAGTGCTAGAAGTAAAGAATACCTTTGAAAATTTTGTAAGGGGTATGAAATTTTGCCTCTTATTGTTATGGCAGCAGTGGCCTCAGCTGGTCTGAGTACCCTGTCCCTCAGTATGCATCAGCGATATCATCCAGACCTTGTCTCTGTTTATGAGTTCATGGTAGGTAGGCATATTTAGGGAAGTGTGGCATTCCCCATTGGGAAGGGTCATTTGAATTAATAAACTCCTGCACCCATGTGATGAGGAGCAGAGACAGCTGAGAAGGAGGATTCCAGATCTGGGAGTCCAGCATGTCTACCTTTTCACAAAGGGGCACCATTGGGCCTGTGTCTGCACAGGGATGGCCGAGGAAAGGAGATTCTGCCTGGGGAAGAGAAATAGTTTGGACCAGGGTGGGTGCATGGCTCCAAAGACAGAGGTGCTCAGACTTTACCTTACAGAGAAGCTTGGAAATAAAAGAAAAACCTCAATTATCCCAGGGAAGAACTGAGAGAAGAAGCTGTCCTGCTATTGGGAAAAATAATTTTGTGCGAGCGCTATTCAAGGAGGGGTTTTCAATTTGAAGCTTATCCAAAAGAAAATAGACGTTGCAAAAGGAAGTGAGCCTGCTCTACCAACCAGATGCTGGGATAGCACAGGGAGGAAGGGTATGCAGGGCATAAAGCAGGCATCCTAAAAGGATCTGCACTGCTGTACCTAACCTTATAGGCCTGAGTGACACAAACAGAACCAAAAGCCTGCAGGCCTAAGTGGCAAGACAAAAGAGAGTTCCAAGTTATATGATGACTTCTACAGAGAAACGAGACAACAAGAAGAAACTTATTGGTCTTCTATTGGACACCTTTTTTTTAAATTTTATATTCTGCTTCTCAGGCATTTCAAAGAGTATTACATTGAGGTACTGTTTGGCCCATACAGTTTAACTGGTACAATGGGCAAATGGACTGCTAAGCTGTGGCCTTCACAGAAACTTTGTATCCAACCATGAAGTGGGCATTGTTCAGCAAACGACCAATTATACCCTTATTACTAATGGTGAGAATATGCATGTGCATCCTGACTGAGATGAAGTCATACCCGAAGCTCGCCAATCACATGTCTATGGATGGTGGTAACAGCCAATCAAGATCAACATTTGGGCGCTATGCATCTGAATTTACAATGAAGTCCCGAGCAGAGAAAAAGACTCTGGACCACGCAGACTGTGGAACCTTTTCCCAGGACAACTGCTGCTGTTTACTTTTAAACTAAGAAACTTTCTTTCTATTCCCTTGCTGGTGTTCAGCATTGAAGATTGGGTTTGAAGTTCGATCCAGCCCTGCTCCATAATTGTGGAGTGCTTGATGGTCTTGCACCGTCTAAACCCTGGTAAAGTGAGCTGTTCTCCCTTTTCATGCCGGCATAGTTCAAAGAGACAAATGTGAGTCTTCTGGGTTTTGCTTCCCTGAGAATGTGACGATACCTGTTGTTTGCCTGCATGGAGGATGAGCTGGTGAGCTGCTCTCCAGCTAAGACAGGATCCTGAACTCTTCAGAGAGTGTGACCACAACGGCAGAGGGTGAGATAAACTGGGATAATTAGTTGGCATTGCATATTGACAAATGCAAGATGAATCTGAATTAATGTAGAAATATTTGCATAACTTGTGCTATAACAGTGCTTTACTCTGTAAAATTAAACCAGAAACTTAAAACTATATCTATGGCATGAAACCATTATATGCCTAAACTGTTGCAACTATCATTTTCAACCTTCAGAAAGGTGTAGACATTCTGCTCTCTTAAAATTAACTTGAGGCCTTATTTTATCTAATTTAAATGTCAGATGAACCATGTAAGACTAAAATCCCTAAAAAAGGTGAGGAATAACAAACTACTCACATTATGTTAAATTCTATTTTTTAAACACGGGAATTAGTATCAGAATACTCTGTGCTCAGTCATTTGGCTCTTGCCCACAAAGGGCTGCAACCAACTTCATGGTAGAAAAGCACTTTATTTAACCTCATTTACTAGTTCCCAGTAGCAGATAAAACTAATGTCCTTTTTTGGCATCGTTTTATAGACGATATCATCATAGTGTAGTCAGGAGGTCAAGATTTGTTTGTCCAGTTCATAAACTGGTTAAATACTTGTGATCCATCATTCCAATTCACGTACACGTTTGGTAATAAAGAGGTACCATTTTTGGATATCTTAATCTCTGTTACAGCCGGTGAGTTCTTTTTTACAATATATAAAAAACCGACAGATAGAAATACTCTGTTAGGTTACTCGAGCCATCACCCTCAACAGTTAATCCACAGTATACCGTTTGGACAATTCTTAAGGTTAAGAAGATCATGTTCAACCATGGAAGAGTTCAAAGAACGCTCTAAAGAAATGAGTGAAAAGTTTTTGAACAGAGGGTACCCAGCAAAAGTGGTACGGTGAGCCATGAAAAGGGCCCGATGGAACAACAGGGAGTTGCTGTTAACCCCCCAGCAAAGGGTTAAAATGAACACGTTAACTTGTGTTTTACCATATTCAGTGGGCATAGGGGAAGTAGTGACCAGTATTAAAAATCATTGGCATATTCTGCAACGGCACCAGGTGGATGGCATTTAAAAGAGGGATTAACATTAAGGATAAGGTGGTCCATGCTCTCTTTAAAACACCACAGCAGAAGATTACCGAAGAAGAAGGTCACTTCCCCTGTAATGCCTGTACCATGTGTGCTAATGCACATTCAAATATTGATATCCCGATTCCTAAGTTAAAATCTTATACACCTAAGGTAAGAACAACCTGCACCACTCATGCAGCAGTATACACGATTTGGTGCCCATGCAATCTGTTCTACATTGGGAAAACTGTGAGGATTTAAAAACCCATTTCATAGAACATAAAAGCGCTTTGAAATGTATGAGGCAGGAAGCTCCAATGGTGCGACATTGCATGGAGAAGGGCCATGCGTTTACAAGCTTGAAATGCACAGTGTTAGAGGCTTTGAAGGAAGATGAGTGAGGTGGCAATTTAGATCTAAGATTAATGCAGAGGGAACAGAAGTGGATTTTCAAATTACAGACAAGGCACCCGGCTGGTTTGAATAAGGAAGTAGAGTGGTCAGTATACATGCAATGAGGGATTTGATTGGTCTAAAGGTAATGTTAAAGGTTTGATTGGTGCAAAGCCAAAGTAAGCTGGCTGTTTAAAAGCGGCACATCCGGGAGAGAAAAAAATCTGAGCGAGGAGCGCCGTTTGTCTTTGTGCTGCAGGGTTGAGCAGGGAGCGGCCGAAAAAATGAGTGAGTCTCGTTTGTTATGATGCCATATAATATATAATAAGAATAAAATAACTTGAGGGGGTAGAGTACTATTGAGTGTGCTTTGTTTTTATCGTTAGGAAGAATCCCCTGAAGCAGGCGATATTAGCCGCCGAAACATTGCAATGTTGGGAGGTCGGAGAGGTTTTTAATGCCGCAAAAATAAAAAGAACAGTATGAATCAATGTTTGGGCTAATCGCGAGTATACTGAAGTGTGATTTGGAGTCACGATAAGAGGAAAATGGAGGTGATGGTAGCTTCGTAGAACATTTATTAAGGTAAGTGAATTGACACGCAATTTAAAAAAAGAAAGAAAAAAAGAAAGAAAAAAATTTAAAAATTATCTGCAACTGGGAACTAGTAAATGAGGTTAAATAAAGTGCTTTTCTACCAAGAAGTTGGTTGCAGCCCTTCGTGGGCAAGAGCTAAACGACTGAGCACAGAGTATTCTGATACTAATTCCCGTGTTTAAAAAATAGAATTTAACATAATGAGAGTAGTTTGTTATTCCTCACCTTTTTTGTGATTATTGAGTACAAACATACATAGTGAGGAAGTAACAGCCTTAATAGAAAGACTAAAATCCCTTACAGGTACCTTCCCCTAAGAACTGATTATCCTTGGGAAGTCTGTGGAGTTGTATGGAAAGAGACTGAAGTTATTTTTTGTACTTTGTTACTGCAGTGCTCTATCAACTGGTGTACCGTTTTTGGACTTTGTGTTACATCTGCTCATCATATTCAGTAAAGACTTTATTTTTTAACAATAATCTGAGTATCAGTCTGGTGATTTTTGGAGTGAATGAGTGGAGAGTCAAAGAACCCCAATGTGAATAAAAATCCTAAGGGCCTGGAAAGGCTTCTTTCTTCCCAACCACCATGTGGGAACCCTGGGAGGTTTTGGGGCCATGCCCAGTCCATGACCCACCTTGTGTGCCTCCTCCCCCATGCCCAAAAGTTGACTGAGTTGGGGGCTTTATGTATATTCCATGAGTACACTTTTCCAGCCTTGTTTCTGATGTCAAAAAATATGTTCAGTTTTCTATTGATGTGCATTGAGAATACCACTTTAAAAACACCAATAATGACTGTAAGACAATGTAATAAGCTCTGTACATGTTTTTCTTCTAAATATGTGAGCATTTTGAGCACTGTGGATCCATTGCTATAAAAATAATATGAAATAATGTTATCAGTGGGGGGTTTTATATCATTTATGACAACTTGAGCTTTGCTGGCATTATCTAAGATATCAAGGGATCCCCAAATTACTGTTCTGTTGATAATGGCTTTCCATCTGTTATTATATGAGATGACAGAACTCCATTCACAACCCTCCCTGGTGTAATTCATTAGTGCTATACTGCACTAGTTTTGCTGCTTTTGGTATTGCAGGAAGGCTAGAGCAAGTTCAGATATGATCTTTCAAATTGGTACATTAGCTGCATTCAGGTCTTGATGTCCTCCAGTTTCAGTCCCAAGAGATATATTTAAAATATACAATATTGTTTTTGTGATTTGATATTATACTATATATCTTATAATCTTTTCATTTTATTGTATTGGTGAAGGTGATTACAACTATGAAATATACTTGCTTTGAAATGTGAGCCTAAAAAATGTAAAGTAGTAAAGTAGTTTGCATAAAGTCGGAGAGAGTGCATCAATGATTGATCTAATATAGCAATCCGAGTTCTTTACTCTCAGCATTGGATTTAGCCACTAGATCAACCCTTTTTCTGTGATGTCTAAGGTAACATGGGGCAGATTTTTAAAGGAGCGCGCGCAGGGTACATTTGTGCGCGCTACCCGGCGCGCACAAATGTATACCCAATTTTATAACATGCACGCGCTGCCGCGCGCATCTTATAAAATCCAGAGTCAGCGCACGCAAGGGGGTGCACACTTGTGCACCTTGCGCACGCCGAGCCCTAGGGGAGGCCTGATGGCTTTCCCCGTTCCCTCCGAGGCCGCTCCGAAATTGGAGCGGCCTCGGAGGGAACTTTTATTTCGCTCCTCCCCCACCTTTCCCTCCCTTCCCCTATCTAACGCACCCCCCCAGCCCTACCTAAATCCCCCCTACCTTTGTTCTCTAAGTTACGCCTGCCCGAGGCAGGTGTAACTTGCGCGTGCCAGCCAGCTGCCAGCGCGCCATCTCCCAGCACAGCCGCTGTGCCAGAGGACTCGGGACCGCCCCCAGACCACCCCAAGACCGCAGCCACGCCCATGGCCCTGCCCCTTTCCCGCCCCTTTTTCAAAGCCCTGGGACATACATGTGTCCCGGGGCTTGTGCATGCCGCCAAGCCTATGCAAAATAGGCTCGGCACGCACAGGGTTTTTTTTAAAGGGTTATGCATGTACATTATGCACCTAATCCTTTGAAAATCTACCCCATAGTGTGTAAAACATTGGTACGTTATGTACTATATTGTTGGCTTAATGTTGACAATATTGACTGTTAGGCAAATTTTAAAAGCTCTATGCACGTCGAAGCCGAAAGATACACGTAGAAGTCAGGTCAATCCATGCTGCGTGGATTTTAAAGAGCAATAGAGTACGCATGAATTTTCTAGAACACGCACAAAACTTTTTTTTACAAAAAAAGGGGCAGAGCATGGGCATTCCAAAAAATATGAATGAAACCAGAGAATAAGTATTTACGTGTACCAGTGCTCATCGGGTCCCTATCCGTAAAACTTTACTTCTGCTATGGATGTTGTGTAACTAATAAAACAAAAAAAAAATGAGGCTAGTTAGTGAGGTTTTAAGGGTTGGGGGCTAAAAATATAAAAGGGAAGCTTATTAATTAGGGGAGTTAGGAAGTCCTATCCTTTAACTGGGCAAATTGGGAACAGATTGGGAAAACTGGTAATTGCATTGGCATGCGTTTCTACCAAAATCCTATTTACATGGTAGAGGCAGCATTTGCATGCACATGCATGCGGCCATATAAAATTGCGCACACATGTACGCACGTACAGCCTACACATGCACATATACGCGCATATGTTATAAAATGGCCGCGTCCAATAGTGCGAGCCGGCATAATTGCGTACATGTGCACCAGCACGCCAGTATGAAAGATATCCTCTGTGTATTTTAGAAAGTGAACTGCTGTAAATTAGTTATTAAGTTGTGGTTGCTGTTATATTTGCCTTCCGGAAGGTTCCATTGTTGGTTCATTAATAATTCAATCCTAGAGTATAAGGAAGGCCCCCACGCTCCATAGACAGATTATGTGGCAAAAGTTTGACAATTTTGTGCTACAGTTTTTGAGATTCTGTAACTATTCTATTTTACATTTGTATATAATTGGATGTTCAAAACAGGTTTCATTTAAAATCTGTTAGTTTTAAAAATGTTCCTTTAAAATAATATGTTTCTCCAAGCGTTAATCATTTTTCCTGGACAGCTATTCAATGAGGGCCAGAGGCCACCTGCAGCAACCCACAGCTGAAGAACTAATGGAGCATGAGAATGCCACCTGATGTTTCTCTGCTAAAGCAGTGTTTCTTTTGGAAGTGTCTTGCTTTCCTTGCAGATATTTCTATTCATAAATTATGATCGTCGTGTTATGTAACCCTGTACCTATGTAACCCCAGCAGCACTGACCTGGAAGAGTCTGAACTTGTCTGAAATCTCACAAGCTAAACAAGGCCAGACCTGGCTGGTAAATGGGTAGGGAAAAGACCAGGTGCTGTGGGCTACAGAAGGCATTGATAAGCCTCTGCATTATTCTCCCAAGAAAAGGTCACAGGCCCAGTGGTGGAGCTGTGATAATCTAATCCTTAATGCCCAGAAATGGGGAGGAAGAAGAGATGAAAAACAAAAGTCTTACCCTCCTACCTGGTTCTATGTGCTGGCATGGAGAAGCAGCCAGGACACTAAAGGCAGTACTGCTGAGTCAGCACCCACAGCATGGTTGCCGGTCGTTACTGAGTTGGAGACAGTTTGAGACAACCTCAACATGGCTGTTCCCCTGCTGTTGTCACTCCACCATGTGGCTAACTTAGAGAGAACACTTGACTTTAGGAGATGGGATTTGAAGGACAAGAAGTCTGTTACTTCACTTTCAATGCATATCCAGCATAGCTCTCTGTTTCAACAGCAGGGGCAATGTAGAAAAGAGGATCTATATATAGACAACAACCAACAAGGACTGAATTACACAGTCGAGCAAACAAAAGCATGGGTGTAGCTTGCTTATTGAGGCAGTTACTACCCCTAACTAAGCTACATATTCAATTAGATGCCGTTCCAACTCTGCTCTCTACATTAATGGTGGAGTGGAAGGGAAATAGAACTAAAAGGTACTAAGAGCCAAGCGTAACAAGTAAGAGGGAAAAGAAAAAGTGCATAGCTTGCTGGGCAGACTGGATGGGCCGTTTGGTCTTCTTCTGCCGTCATTTCTATGTTTCTATGTTTCTATAAGGGCTCTCTGAGGAAAGATTTCAGTTACGAAGGAGAAAGAGAAGCAGGAGAGTTTGACTGAGGGGTCTGAACAGAGAACCAGAGCGCAGTCAATCCAGTCAGTACAGCCTGCAAAAGAGAGCTGCAGGAAGGAAGCTAGCTTTCAAGAGAGAGAGAGAGAGAGAGGAGCTACATCCTGGGAGTCAAGAAACCGTCGGGAGGAGAGAAGGGCTGTGGGTAGGCTTGGATATCTCCAGGAAATCCTAAACCTTGGAACTCAATTTTCTGCAAAGAAAGACAGAGATAAGTAAAATAAACTTCCACAGAGATATGCTGAGAAGAAGGTAAGTGTGTCTTTCAACTTTTCTGCTCCAGCTGCCCAGTGTACACTCTGTTGAAACACAAGTTGCTGTGTCAGGCAGCCCAGAGACAGGTCTCGGTGACCAGTGCTCTGCTGAGGGAAGTTGGAGTTATATTTGGTGGCTGTAGTGACAAAATAAAAGGTTGAGGTTTCTCCTAGGGAGATAACCAACGTGCAAGCTACAACACTCACCCATTGTGTGTCTACAATCTCCCTGCAAGCCGGACCCCAGTTGTTATGTGCACAGGACTGGGGATTTTTGGGGTGTTTGAATTCCTGAGTAGTCAGATTTTAAGCTATAGCAATCACAAAAGGGCTGATTAATTATCTTATTAGTATTACCTGCCTAAGTTTATGCATTTGCAGTCCAAGGTTATTTACTATATTGCATGAGCTGTTTGCCATCGCCTAATATTTATGCCTGAACAAATACTATTTGTTACACTGTCTAATTTGATATATGCTGCCATATCATTGCTCCTAGTTCAGAGCCCTGTTTGTTTGTTGCCCTCCCTACCCCATTTATATTTCTTTTAGTTTTCTGGTTGACAGTAAAAGTTTTGACTTACGTTAATGGTGTGGTATTTCCTGGATACCCTGTTTATCAGATAGGGTGTGTCCAAATAAGAGAGGGGGGTTCTTTGAATGCGGAGAGGGCCAGGAATCCTGGACACAGCACTCATCTCCTCTAGTGCTGTCTACACCATCCACAAACCCCCCACTCTGCCCCACAGGTGCAGGTGGGGTTTCCTTTTATTCCTCAGCCTCCCCGCCCTGTGTCAATAAAATTATTTTTTTCAGTGGGTTGGTTTACAGGGACGGGATGGGTGGGGGGGAGACTCATTACTATGCAGGCCACACCCCTAGGTGGGGCTACAGAAAGATACATATCGAACCAGCAAAATGCTTGGCTGGACCATCCATGGTCACACAAAAGTTTGCTCTAATAGGTAAAGCCTACGAAATTGAACCTCTGGTGGGGAAAAAAAATTATTCATTTGGTTAAAAAATAAACTAATGCTGCATGATCATCTGCCTCTGATTCAGGAAATAGATGAAAGCCTGGCTTTATCAGCCAAGCTTTTAATGGGCAATATCTTTGACTAACTAGCTACCATACCCTGTGTATGTATATTTGTGTACATGCATGAAAAATGTCCATATAAGTATTTTATTTGTCCTAGGAACTATCTGTAAGAACCATAATTCTGTAGATCTTTGTATTCATCATTCCAATGATTGTGTCACAGTTATGCCTGCCATTTAGCCTCTCCGTGCCCTGATCCTGCCTGCTATGACTCCTTCTCGCTTGCAGAGACCTTCAACAAGCCTCATCACCAGCCTTGCCCAAGTCTCAGCCCCGTGTAACCCAGACATGCCAGAACCACCTTGCCTCTTCATAGAGTCACTCTTGGCTCTCTGACCTGGCTGCTCCAGTCTTGTACCTTGACTTGTGGCCTCTGGGCCTTCTGTTTTCTAGCTCCTTGCTTAGGCCCTGCCTTGTGGCCTCTGGGCCTTTCTTGTATCTTGCCTTGCGGCCTGTCCAGGCATCTCTTTACCTACGGGCCTCCTGGCCTTTTACCTAGCAGCCTTCAAGCCTCAAGCCTTGCTGTCTTTGGGCTTCTATATTCTTTTCTTGTGTTGACTTGCCTAGTCCTTGTCCAGTCCTGTCTTTGTGTAGTCTTTGTTGTATTCTGCTCAGTTTTGTATTCCCTCCCTTGCTTTGCATCTTCCTTGCCTTACCCCAGCCCCAATTCATGCCCAGTATCCTCGCCTGTCTCCGTCTATACTCAGCCTCAGTCCTTATTCTGTGTCCAGCTCCAGAATCCAGTTCTCAAGCTTCAGTCTGCTCAACCCTGACATTGGCCTCGTCTCGTCCAGCCTTGCCTCATTCAGTCTTGTTCCAGCCTACTCGTACTCACCATGATGCACTGCCGCTGCAAAGACCTACTGCCCCCAGAATCTGTGGGGAAGGGGGCTGGCTATGTGGAAGACCGGCCCTTGTCTAATTCAGTGTCCTGCCTTGCAGTCCTGCACAGCTCCTGGGGTGGTGTATCCAGATCCCAGCAACCCTGACAGATTGCTTGTTTAAGTTGTGCTGTTACATGATTTAATGGTTTACATGATTCCATGGATCTGTTTGTTCGTCATGCCTCTTTTTGCTTATTACAAGGTGTTCTGTTACTCTTTTCTCTGCTTATTTATTTTGTTTTATCCCTAAGTGCCCCTTTAACTCCTCGATCATCTAAATGGTCCAACCAATTACCTTACAGGCTTTCTGCGCCAGATATATTTTTTAAAGTTTTTATTTGAGTTTTTGCCTCTAAGCCAACTTCTTTTCAAATTCTCTCTTTTAGCTTGTCTTATCAATGTCTTACATTTAACTTGCCAGGGCTTATGCTTTATCCTATTTTCTTCTGGTGGATCCTTCTTACAATTTTTGTATGAAGATGTTTTAGCTAAAATAACTTCTTTCACATCACTTTTTAACCATGCTGGCAATCGTTTGACCTTCTTTCCACCTTTCTTAATGCATGGAATACATCTGGACTGTGCTTCTTAGACAGTATTTTTTTTTAACAATGTCCACACCTGTTGCTCATTCTTAATTCCTTTCTGTATTTTTCTAACTATTTTTCTCATTTTATCAAAGATTCCCTTTTGAAAGTATAGTGCTAGAGCCGTGGATTTATTTACTGCCCCCCTTCTAGTCATTAATTCAAATTTGATCATGTTATGATCATTATTGCCAAGTGGCCCCACCACTGTTACCTCTCTTACCAAATCCTGTGCTCCACTGAGAATTGGATCTAAAATTTCTCCCTCTCTCGTCAGTTCCTCAACCAATTATTCCATAAAACTGTCATGTATTTCATCCAGGAACTTTATCTCTCTAGCATTTCCTGAAGTTATACGTACCCAGTCAATATTGGAGTAATTGAAATCTCTGAAATGCCAATTAAGTCTGTCATCATTCACTGCTAACATGTTCTGTAGCCTTAGCCTGGAACCCCATTATGGTGGGATATGTGCAGATCTTTTGTGCCAGTATCTCAATAGCTAAGTCAAATAGTAAGGGAGAAAGCAGACATCCCTGTCTGATACCACTGGAAATAACAAAAGGCTTCAAACTGCTCCCGTTGGTAATCTCTCTAGCCTTGGGATGATAGTACAAGGCCCTCACCCATGCAGTAAATTGAGGTGGAGTACCAGTTTTCTCTAACACAGAAAAAAGAAAAGGTCATCATATCAGATCAAAGGTCTTCTTGGCATCCAGAGCAACCACCATGCCCTCCATGTTGTCTTTTTTAGCCAGTGCCAAAATATTAAATAGCCGCTGAGTATTAACTACAGACTGTCTGCCCTTAACAAATCCCATTTGGTCTGCGTGGAACAAGTCTTCCAATACTGATTCCAAATGCACTTGTAAAGCCTTAGTCAATGTCTTCACATATGCGTTTAGCAATGAATTAAGCATTATATTGGCCGCAAGCTGCATACTCTCCATTTCTGTTGAGACCTGCTACTAAAAGAACATTTTAAGCATGAAGGAAACTAAATCTGACCCGAATTGCTTAAAAAATCCAGAAAGAACCCATCCAGGCCTAGGCATTTCCCACTGGGCAGCCGCCATGTGGCCTTGAAAAATTCGTCAGAAGAGATGTGGCAGCCAGCCTCTCCACCTGTCACGCGGATAACCCAGACAAAGAAATCTAGCTCAAATACATGTTGATCTCCTCCAAACTGCATGTGTCTTTGGTGAAATATAATTCCTCATAGAAGCTCCTAAAACCTCATTGATTCCCGAAAGCTGACAGGTCACTATCCCCCGCCTGCTACATATCCTGCCAATATGTCCCTTCAGCATTCTTTTACACAGGGAGCGTGCCAGCAACTCACAAATTGTTTCTGTGACCCATTATTTCAGGACATCCAGCTTTTCTTCAGTGCGCTTATGAGCCCTCTCTATCGCATCAATATATCGGCCTACAGAGGTGAGTGACATTTCCATATCCTCCATACACTGCACAACATTATTTATGCAGACATTTATTTCTGTGGACACCAACTACCCTATCATGTCCACCGCTGATTCCAATTTTGCTTCCAGACCGAGGTGTATTTTATCACCGAGTTGCTGCATAACTGCTTTCATTGCCTTTATCATATCCGCTGGCAGCGTAGTCTCAGGCAAGGCCTCATCCTCTGACACCAGCTACTCTGAGGCAGCTTTATCCGCATTGGTTTTCCTGTTGGAATGCTTAGGTCTCAATGATTGTTCCTCCCAAAGCATAGGTAGAGACCTCTTAGATACTTTCTGTCATGTTTGCTCAGCCTTAAACACATCTGAGAGGAGAAAATATTTTTAAAAAATCCTCTGGGGAATTGGGAGCTAGTGAGAAGAGCAGCCACCTGCAGCTGGTACATCACCAGGCTTGTTTGTGGCTTTTGAAAACTGGAGATGGCCACCTCTGCGATAGAGAATCCTTATCAGATTAGTACACCTTCACATCCGCTTATAACAACAAACGAGAAGAAGGGAGCGCAAATATTCCAAAAGAGGTGTCATTTCCCCTTTACGTCCCATTCCAATTTTTCCCTATTATATCCCATGCTTTCTGTATCCACTGAACCTGAATGGGAGGGGTATCTCTTTCCCAATACCTTGTCAAGACATATTTCAGAGCTAAATGTAAACACTGGATCAGTTCATTACTTTCCCTGGGACAAGTTACTGAATTTCAAACTCTAACAGAATGATCAAAATCTCTACGAGTATGGGCACCCTTGTAATTTTAGAAATTGCATGTGGCACCTCTTACTTAGCAGCAGAGTTTAGTTTGTGGGCAGCCCCACCACATATGATTAAAGGTCCCCTAAAATCCACAATCTCACCAAGATATAATCCCACTTATTAATTCTTTCGGGTGGTTATGTAGGTATGGCCCAGTTCCTTTTTCTGGTTCATATGCCTCTAATATTTTCACCTCTTAAATTATATTTAATCGATGCTGACTTTGTACCTATGTTGATTTCAGTGGTACATGGTGTAAGATGGTATTTATACCATTAATAAATAGCTCTTTCTAAATGTGCATCTTGTTTGCTTTGGAAAGCTGTGGCTTATTAGCCTTTTGTCCCTCCCGACACAGCCTTCAGGTAAAACATGGGATCGTGGGGTGCACACTTTTCCTATAAAATACGATGTGTTGGAAATTTTCAGTAAAGTGGCTTGAATCATTTATGTTTTGAAGATTTAACTTTGGAGGACATTATAAGATTTTACCACACATCCTTGCTATTTATATCAGAATTATGTCTGCCACCATTAGGAATCTAGATAGTTGTGTGGCTAGCAGGTGTGAGGATTGCTTGGTAAATTGCTTTCCAGTCCTGAAGGTGGTAGACCACACACATCACCTAGATAAGGATTTTAGAAAGTCCTGGCGAGGAGCCTGCTCTCATGGTACATTATGGGTACCAACAACAAAGTCTAATCAGCACCTCCCTGTGGCAGAGACCTTTTACGGCTGTTGTGGCTGATGTTGGTGGGTGCTAGATGTTTTTTTT
This sequence comes from Rhinatrema bivittatum, assembly GCF_901001135.1. Taxonomy (NCBI): domain Eukaryota; kingdom Metazoa; phylum Chordata; class Amphibia; order Gymnophiona; family Rhinatrematidae; genus Rhinatrema; species Rhinatrema bivittatum. The sequence goes on along the minus strand of NC_042615.1, from coordinate 57,980,565 downwards.
TGTGGTGCAAGATCTCTAGTTGGAACCTCACAAGGTGTACTGTTTGATGCCATCTTCCCAACTGGTTCTCCTGTGCAGAAATGGGGACCAGAATCCAGCCAGCAAAATCTCCCAGGGGTACAAAGGAGAAGCAAGGTTACATTTAGAATAAACATCCTGAGTGAGGATGTTATCTGGAGAACCTCTGAAATAAATAACTCCTAAAGTAAAAGATTTAACGCATTTTATTTTCCTAAACAGAAAATAATTAGGAGTTATCTTGCAGTAATCAATATAGCAAGTATTCTAGTTCTTTCAGCCTGTATCTTTGGAACAATACTTCAAAAAACTTTATCGTCTTGTTTTTTTTAGTGTACATTAGACAACAATTTGAAATTTTAAATGTTTTCAAACTTTTCACATACAACAGTATTAAAACTATATTAAGAATTCTATTCTGTTTCTTTCAGGACCTTATGCAGAATTCAGTAAAGAGTCAGATAAGTATTTTTTTGTGTTTGTTTCAGATTCCAAATCTGTACCTTAAAAAACTGAGTCTTTGTATTTGTTTCTCTTCCAGGCACTTCTGTATGTGTTTGTTGTTCTTTCAGTGTTGTCTGTTTTTTGTGTTACTTTCCTATTGAGCTCAATATATTTTAGTAGACTTCTGGTCTGGCTCAGACCTAGTATGTGAATTTGAAGATGTGGGTTCACACTTATCTGTTGTTTCTGGGTCTTGGTCCAAGCTCTGTCTGTTGCTGTGCAAACTCTGATGGGACAGTCTCTGGCACAGCCAATATCTCCTAACGATGGGTCCTGATGTCTCAAACATCAAGCCTCCCTCTGTTTGCTCCCCCTTTGGGGAGCTGGTACCTACTATTTGTCTATAGCAAATCAACAATTCCTACCTCCCTGGCACCGAGTATCTACCTACAATTAAAATTTCCCTAGTTAGGGTGTCTGAATGCTTGGTGAAACAGATTATCTAGGTAATGGAAAGAACAGATAATCAAAAATGCCCTGACTTGAATTTGTTGGGGAGTCTTACTTTTTCACAATCTTCCCAATCCCCTCCAATAAGAATAGGTTCAACTAATCTGTGATCCTGTTCACTTCTTTACTGTTAACTATTCTGTCCTCTTTTTATCTTCAACCAGGGCACAGGAGACACTTGGAATAAGACCAAGGGTCTTATTCCAAGTGTCTTGGGTCAGACCAAGGGTCGATCAAGCCCCGCATCCTGTTTCCAACAGAGGCCAATCCAGGCCATAAGAACCTGGCAAATACCCAAAAACTAAGTCTATCATGTTACCATTACTAGTAATAGCAGTGGCTATTTTCCAAGTCAACTTAATTAATAGCAGGTAATGGACTTCTCCTCCAAGAACTTATCCAATCCTTTTTTAAACACAGCTATACTAACTGCACCAACCACATCCTCTGGCAACAAATTCCAGAGTTTAATTCTGCGTTGATTAAAAATGAACTTTCTCCGATTAGTTTTAAAAGTGCCACATGCTAACTTCATGGAGTGCCCCCTAGTCTTTCTATTATCTGAAAAAGTAAATAACCGATTCACATTTTTATTTCTCTCTTTCTTCTTTCAAACTCCTCAGTCTCTCAGTAACAGAAATGTTATTGATTCCTGTGGCTGTTTCCCTCTGGTGTAGGCTGGCTCCACCAAGATTTCTTTGGAGTAAAGCAGAGCTGGTGATCAGTGCTTCTGCCTCCTCCAAAAGCAATAGACCTAATATCATAGGGTTCAGGTGTCTTTTTTGCAGGGTTTTCTGGTTGGCACCACAGCTATGCATGTAAATATAATATACATGTTGATGTAAGTGGTTTTTATTTCAGAAGACTATATTTTGAATGTCTACTTTCATGTAAATTATCTGAGCTTGAAATTCAACTCTATCCAGCTAAGTAACATATCCAACTAAGTTATAAGGAATATTTATCGGCTACTTATCTGGATAAGTAGAGCTGTCTTGATCCACACACTGCCTGCCTACTTTTTATGTGGCTAAAAGATAACTGGATAAGTGACTTATCCAGCTACCTAGTGGCTGCTGACTATACTCTACCTGGATATTCAGCGGCCCTCACTTCAGGCAGCCCATTGCTTTGAGCAGCCCCTGAGTAGACTGACCAGATGTTCGGAGTTTTGGAGAAGCTTAGATTTTGGAAGACTTTTGGAGTACAGCAGGAGGTTTGTTAATGAGACCCTGATATCCAGATCCTGAAGGACAGGCAAAACCCCTGTTCTTCAGGGGCTGAGACTCCGAGGTTCATCTTTGTGCCTAGTAAATAGCAAAGGGTGAGAATTGTTGGGGACAAGTTTAAGGAAGAAGTTCTTGGAGATTTTTTAGACCAGTTGTTACACCTGTCGGTCACAGATGGCTGCGACCTCTCATGCTCACCTCTTTTTTCCCCGCTCCATCAAGTCTGGGAAGAACGGTGGTCTCTGCCAGTCCCCGTCGACCTCGCCGGCATTCCCGGGACAGCGTGGGTGCTGCCAACCGCCATTTTGGACCCAGAGTTACCTAGATGCGCATGCGCGTGCAAGGTCCTCATTTGAACACGTCATGGCGGGAACCTCCGGGGCGTCCCTGCCCGATGACATCAACCCGCTAGTGTATTTAATCTGACCTGCCATTTCCTTCCTCGAGTTAGCAAGGAGTTCCATCTTGCTGATCTCTCCACTCTCAAGGACTTCCTGTTCCTGATTCGGTCTTGGCATCTGGACACTCTGAGTACCCACTCCTCAGAGGCTTCCCTGTGTTCCCGTCTATCCACTCCTCGGAGGGCCTTCCTGCCTGACTGCTACTAGATCTGCTCCTCAGATCTCTATCTCTCTCCAGGAACCATCTACTGTGAGTACCTCTACAGACTTCTACTATACAGACTGCATTGGTGATTCCACGAGGTGTACCCCAACCCTCGGGCCACTACCGCATTTCTTGAGTGGAAATCATTCAGCTTTCCTGCTCTACAGAATACCTCAACATCATCTACTGGAGCCACTTCCGGGTTCCAGTACCGCTGCCAGTTCTTCAATATCTACTGTATGGACATCCTCGGTATACCCCACTCCGCGGGCCACTACCGGATCCATATTACTGAAGGTGCCTACACTCATCAGAGGGGATTCACGGCGTACCCCGCTCTGCTGGTCACTACCGGATCTTCTCAGCTGTGACTCACTCTGGGTAATTCCCATTGCCCAGGACTGTACTACTTTATCTGCATTCTGTGGACATTACTTTTTCCCTCCAAAATAATAAAGTCTCCACTTCTAGCTGTGTCCCACGCCACTGAGACTGCGCCTGCTGATGGTGAGGCTCACAGGGCTCCTCGCTGTGGGCGGAGACAACTCTCATCTCAGCCCAGGGTTCACATCCTTCCTTAAACATAACACCAGTTTTTGCAGTAAGGCAGTTTCCCTTGTTGTGGACTTTGGAGATTTTAACCCACGGCCAGTGAACAGTAGGTGAAGCTGCTGATTTGAAAAAGGACTGTTTTTGAGGCAGCTATTTTTGAAAGATCTGGGGTTCCCCCCCACCCTGTTTGTGTTTGTTAAAGAGGGCAATCTTCCCTCCCTCTGAGGGGCAGGGATAGTGCAGACTGTGGAGACTGGGTCAGCTAGCGGAAGGAGAGTAGCAAATCAATGCACCATGGACAAAGAAATCATTGCTTTCCTGCTAGGTTTTTTTCAATTGATCACAACTATTGGACTCCTTGCTTCATTTAATTGTGCCTTTGACCTCTGTAACTATGAGCCACTGTGAATACTTATTGACCCAAAAGTGTGTGTGTGTGTGTGTGAATTTGGATTGAGTTATGTTATTCACCACTGCACCAGTGGCCTCTGAGATGTAAACCTCTTCCCCGCCAGATAAACCTGGTCTGAGAGAGTGAGTGATCTGGGAAAGAAGAGAAAGCCCTGGGTATTGTGTAGCCCCTCAGATTTATCATAAAAGTTATCTGGGGAACCCACTACATATATATATATATATATATATATATATACTGTATGTGTATACTAGATGAAGCCTATGGATTATCCAAGGAGCTCTTTCATTGCTCAGGGCTTCAACCTTTTTATCTTTCGTTTCGGCATCATCAATTTTATGTCTCTGTTTGCATCAAAGACATTGCACTTCTCCTTCACCTAAACTTAAATCTTCCTTGCTTATGTGCATTGTTCAGGAGTTCTGAGTTAATACTGTAATTATAAGGTCTGGTACATAAAATCAATGCAACGTGAAAGAAGCAATTAAAATCAAGCATGTGTATACTTAATAATAATAATAATAAGCTTATTCTTACGTAGGGTTGATGTATATAAGATGTAAATAGCTTCAGCAAATGGTTACATATCCTATTTCAGGATTTCATTCTTTAGCGTTACCTTTGCTTTTATTGACTTTCAAATTCACTTTTCCATCCCTTTGTCAGATTTTACAATGAGATGTGAGATTTATTTCTGTGCCATAAAATAGAAAAACAAAATTATCTCCCCCTACCCCCTAAGCCATTACTATTTTTTATAACATTGTTTCATTCAAGCTTTCAAAGGGCAATCTACATATGCAGCATAGAAGGCTCAAAGGGGACAGACTTAGGAGTAACACGAGGAAATATTTCATTTTTCCTCAGAAAAATTAATGGATGCATCAAGAGCAGGTGATGGTGGCAAAGAATGGTAATGGAATTAAATAAGCACATAGCATCCTTAGATGCAAGGATGTAGACTCTGCATGCTCCATTGCAACAGGAATGGGCAGACTAGGTGGACCTTGCAGTCCTCATCTGCCATCATTTTTTGTGTTTCAATGTTAATTTTCTAATGCAGCGTCCAGAGAAGCTGCTGTCCTTCTGAAATGGGCTATCTTTTCACCCTACATCCTATGTATCTGTAAAGGAAGCAGCTTTCATGATCTAATTTATACAGATAGAAATACATGACCTGTTTCAGTAATCCATTTCATTATTACTATTTTATTAATCCATTTTGGTTTATTGATTGTGTTTCACTTATGCCTTCAAGCCTTTGGAAGAGTGAATGTAAAGTCTCTTGCTGTATGCATGCATGATGTTTTCTCTTTTAATGAGATTATTTGCCTGCATCCATAACTTTAAAGATGTATTTCATGTTTTCTTTAACCCTGTTTGTATTTTTAGCCTGACCCCCATGGCTTCTGTTCTGCAAAATTCCTTGTCCAAATATCTGGGAAATATTTGACCTGCTGGAAAATATTTGAAACAACCCAAAAAAAAGGTCTTGGTGGGAGGGGGTTTGGAGAATAAGCCACCATAGATGTATCACTAATGCCTATGGGCATTTTATTTCCCCCCCCCCCCTCTGAGACCTGAAGCTGTGAAAATCTTATTTATGTTAGATTTTCTTATTTATGTTACATTTTTATTGAGTTGGAAGAGCCATTAGTGTAGATGTTGCAGATTTGTCAGAATACTGTAAGGCATGGCATCTTCAGTAAAGGACAATCCAACAGGTGTGTTGCAAAGGTCCATGTAAAACAAACAAACCAGAAAAAAACAATTTAAACAGGAAAAATTAAATAATTCCAAAATACCAAATCTTTATTAAAATGTCAGTCCCCCCCTTTTTTTATTTAATAATTCCAAAATGCCAAATCTTTATTGAAATGTCAGTCCCCCGACACGGACCATGTTTCACAAAGGCTGCATCGGGAGGGACCAATTACATGTGGTAAAATATAGCGGTATTACATCCTTGAGAAATGTGTCCCATTAGATATATCAAGGGGAATTTCCAGAGGATAATTTTTTTTTTTTGGGGGGGGGGGGAAGTTGCACCATCTATAATTGGAAGAGCACCGTTCTAATGTGTGAAGAAGGATGTTAAATCGTAGAAAACAATAGCAGTAAGAAGCAGATTGATAAAATCACTGCATCTCATATATGTGAATGAAGTGCCTTTCAAATGTGCACTGGTGAGGTGTCAACATATGAAAAGTCACTCAAGGTATTTAGTCTGAGGCATTCCGTCAAGATTCAGGAACGATCCCTCAATATATAAGGCAAACCTGGACAGTTCTTGCTTAACTTTGTACCATCTTCGGGTGCACCTTGATCGTTTAAATACAAATTCTCCTTATATTGCGGGATTGTTCCTGAATCTTGAGGGAATGCCTCAGACTAAATAACCCTGAGTGACTTTTCATATGTTGACACCTCACCAGTGCACATTTGAAAGGCACTTCCTTCACATACATGAGATGCAGTGATATTATCAACCTGCTTCTTACTGCCATTGTTGCAACACACCTGTTGGATTGTGTTCATATTAGTGTGTTTGCCCATCGTTCCACACTTTGTTGTTGGTTTATCTTCAGTAAAGCATCACGCAAAAATGTGGGACGAAGCGCAAAGCACACTTATATATCAAATAAGAAGGCAGAATGTGTGAAGAACTCCAGTAAATGTCCAAATAAATATAGATGTGAAGTAGGTACTTTTATTTGTGAAAATAAAGGAGTTTAAATCCAAGTGACGTTAGATGTGCAAATATCAAAGGGTAGAGTGCAGCTCTGTCCCCCGACACAGGACCATATTTCTCTGAAGCTGCATCAGGAGGAACAATTAAGCTCTTGTCCTGAATAGGTATACGTGGAATGTAACTAGTTGTAATAATTATTCATAATCTGGTGTACAAAACAATGTACGGTAACTGGATACGCCGAAGTAGACGTTTGCAACGGAATTATGCTAACGTAGGAAAGATTTTTGTCAGCTTAACAGCCCTTACCACATAAACTGTTTCTAGTACTTTCTTCCTCCACAAATGCAAAGAGGGAACTGAAAAACTTTGAGGTCGATATTAAAAGCGTTGCTTGCACAAAAATGGCCACATACGTGTATATGTGGGTCGCGCGGAATGAGTGTGCATTTTTAAACCTGCAAAATATACATGTATATACACATTCTCATGCAACAGTACACGTGTATAAAGGCATGGAAGGGGTTTGGTCTGGGTGTGACTATACGTACGTGCATAATGATGTATTTTAAATCACACAAACTTTCTACTGGAGGCTTACGTGCATGATGCCAGAGAGACTATCAATTAACCTCTTGTTGTTTGTCAGGCCAAGTGGAAGCAGGAACTGCCAGTGGGGTAGGGGGTGTAGAACCTCCAGTGCCGACTGTGACCCATTGGGGATGTGTTAGAGGGGGAGCAGCAGTCACATATTGAGGGGTTTGAGATAGAAAGACATGCTTTCATAGCCAAATGACTATAATCACTGCATGGATACTCATGCTTTAAGACGCAGGAGAGAGAGAGGAGTGGAGGAGGAGAAGGTATCCCACACACAGAGTCTACAGGACACGGACTCAGTTTTTAGATCTGTCAGAGAAGGAAGTCATGCATAGGTTCAGGTTTAATAAGGAAACCATACAGTTCCTATGCCAGCAGTTACAGGAAGACATTCAACCCACTACCTAGAGGGGTTATGTCTTGCCAGCACATCTCAAAATTACCACTGCCCTAGTATTTTTTTGCTACCAGCACCTTCCAAACTGCTCTGGAGGTCATGCTAGCATAAGCCAGTCCGCCATCTCCAGGTGCTTGCTGCCTTGCTAAGGAGAACATGCCAGTATATATCCTTCCCTCAGAGCAGACGGCACCAAGAACAAATCATGCAGGATTTCTATGAGGTGGTACGCTTTCCCTCTGTCTTGGGGGCAATTGATTGCACACACATCCCTATAAGGACACCAGGGGGAGATTCCACTCCCTCAATATGCAGGTGGTCTCTGACACTAAGAGACTTATCCTGGACATCGTCCCCAAATTTCCTGGATCCACTCACGATGCCTACTTCCTCTCACAGTCAGGAATGCATGACTGTTAACAGGAAGGACACATCATGGGCAGGGGTGGGGGGCTACTAGGTAAGAAACAATCCATTGCTAACACCATATCACAACCAGCCTCCTCTGTAGGTGTCCCACATCTCTACAGGGAGGAGAGTTACAATCCAGCCTAATCCCATAATGTCCAGCCCAACTAGAAATCCTAAATAACAGCTTTGCTCTAGTTTCTCTCTTGCAGATGACAAGGTTCTGTCCCCTCAAAACCTGGCTCATGATCCTTCTGGCCATCCCACAGAGTGTAGCATAGGTGCAATACAACAAGGCCCAATGGATGACCAGAACTGTCATCAAGAGAACATTCGGCTTACTGAAAACATGCTTCCGCTGTCTGGACAGATCAGAGGGATGTCTCCTCTACAACCCACCTAAAGTCTATCAGATATTCCTAGCCTGCTGTATGCTACATAACTTGGCCAAAAGCAGATGCATGCTGTTGAGGAGGTGGACCCTTAGCTCGAGGTGGAGTTGGCATTACCCTTGGGGAAGCCCCCACGGGTCCCCACTGTTGGGAGGTGGAGCTGAACGGGAAGCGGAGGCCGACTGGAGCTTCGCCAATACCAGCTCTCGTTCCCCACAGGTTGAGCCCTTGGGTACCGGGGCTGGCTGGTCTTAGGTGGGCCTCCATGTGTTTGATCCCAGGGAGAGTGTCCAAGGCAAGGTACCAGGAAGCAGTGGAGACGCAGGGTCCAACAGAGCTGAGTTGAAAACAAGTCCGGGTTCCAGAAGCCCAGACAGACAAAAACAGGCTAGCAGTCAGGAACACGTTAAGTCCAGGCTTGCAAGTAGGCAAGAGCCTAAGAAAAGCCAAGTCCAAAGTAGACAGCTGGAGGCAGGGTCAGGTTCAAGCTAGAGTCAGGGCAGGTGGCTGGGGACAAGGCCAGGTTCATGCTGAAGTCAGGGCAGGCAGCTGGAGACAAGGTCAGGTTCAAGCTGAAATCAGGGCAGGCGGCTGGAGACAAGGTCAGGTTCAAGCAAGGGTCAAGCCAAGGAATCTGTCCAGAGCATGGTCAGGAACAAGCAAGGGTCAAAGCCAAGGAATCCGTCCAACGGGTAGTCAGGAATCAGGAAGCTGGAGCTGGAACGCAAGGACTGGAACAGGAACACGGAGACTGGAACTAGGCTGGGTACAGGAACAGGAATAGGAACACGAACAAGCAGCAACTAAGCATGGAGATCTGTTGCCAAGGCAAAGACTGAATGGCGGAGCCTGCCTTAAATAGTAAGGCCCGGAGACTTCATCATCCAGGGCCCGCTGCAGCCCCTTTAAAGTCAGTGAAGGTGCGCACGTGCATGCCTAAGGCAGACAGACTGAATTAGGTGATGGCGGTGCCTCCCCTCGACACCCGTGGGGAGACCTGACTGGGACCGGAGGAGGCCGTGGAGCTGCTGGAGGAACCTGGGAGCGTAGCAGGAGCGCAAGCATGTAGGCGACTGCCTACCACTGCCAAAGAGGAAGGGCCAGGTCTAGAACCTAGGTATAGGGGGTGATGCGTTCTCCAGAGGGACTAGATGAGAATACAGATCCTCCAGCTTGTGGCTGCTCTTCCCCCATGGGTGGCCCTTGGTGTAGCTCCGCTGCCTCCTCCTCATCCAAGGTATCGGGCAGTTGCCATATACGTCACCTTGGCCTTTGCAAGCCACTTGACCATGCCTGAGCCTCATCTGGCTCCCTGCAACAGGTACATGTTGCAGATGTTGACTATATAATTATTGAACTGTTATGTTTGTATTAATGTTCTTAATTATAGTTCCTATTTATATGCTCTCTCTCCTTTACGTTTTGCAACCTTTGTTTTTTCACGCTACTCATGCGCTTGCTTCAACCGCCCCCCCTCCTTTTTCCATTCCTGCTCCCCTTCCCCCATCCCTGTTATTTGTAATTTCTCTTTCCTTGCTACATACTGGGAGTGTTGTGATCTTCCTGCACACAGTGCCCTATCCCTGATACCGGGGGTGTTGTGATCTTCCTGCACTGAGCAGGGATACGGCACTGCGTGCAGGAAGATCACAACACTCCCGGTATCAGGGTTAGGGCACTGTGTGCAGGAAGATCACAGCACTCCTGGTATCAGGGTTAAGGCACTGCGTGCAGGAAGATCACAACACTCCCGGTATCAGGGTTAGGGCACTGTGTGCAGGAAGATCACAACACTCCCAGTATCAGGGATATGGCACTGAGTGCAGGAAGATCACAACACTCCTGGTATCAGGGATAGGGCACTGTGTGCAGGAAGATCACAACACTCCTGGTATTAGGGATAGGGCACTGCATGCAGGAAGATCACAACACCCCTGGTATCAGGGATAGGGCACTGTGTGCAGGAAGATCACAACACTCCCAGTATCAGGGATATGGCACTGAGTGCAGTAAGATCACAACACTCCTGGTATCAGGGATAGGGCACTGCGTGCAGGAAGATCACAACACTCCTGGTATTAGGGATAGGGCACTGCATGCAGGAAGATCACAACACTTCCGGTATCAGGGTTAGGGCACTGTGTGCAGGAAGATCACAACACTCCCAGTATCAGGGATATGGCACTGAGTGCAGGAAGATCACAACACTCCCGGTATCAGGGATAGGGCACTGCGTGCAGGAAGATCACAACACTCCCGGTATCAGGGATAGGGCACTGTGTGCAGGAAGATCACAACACTCCTGGTATTAGGGATAGGGCACTGTGTGCAGGAAGATCACAACACCCCTGGTATCAGGGATAGGGCACTGCGTGCAGGAAGATCACAACACTCCCAGTATCAGGGATATGGCACTGCATGCAGGAAGAGCACAACACTCCCGGTATCAGGGATAGGGCACTGTGTGCAGGAAGATCACAACACTCCTGGTATTAGGGATAGGGCACTGCATGCAGGAAGATCACAACACCCCTGGTATCAGGGATAGGGCACTGCGTGCAGGAAGATCACAACACTCCTGGTATTAGGGATAGGGCACTGCATGTAGGAAGATCACAACACTCCCGCTATCAGGGATAGGGCACAAGTTCTAGTCACATTGACTGATCACATTACTTTTTTTGTCAAGCTACCAACTTTTCTATTTCCCATCCCCCATATATTGTCAGTGGGAACCTTGGTAACATCAATAAATAAGAGGGCAGCCAATAGGAATACATATTCATTCCTAAACTGACCTTAACTGACCTGAAAAGTGTCAAATTGTATCATTTTCTGTTAGTACGCAATAACTCCCGTTAGTGCGTACTAATCGGAAAAACCGATTTTTTTAACTAAAAAATCGTGCCAAACACGATTTTCTTCTCCTGCCAGACGATTTCGATCATTAAGACGATCGGGCACACGATTCACATCCCTAATAAATATACCAGAACATAACACTCTTCTCCCAAATTCTCCAGGAAATGTTTATTGGCCCTATAAGGGGGACCATCCCAACTTCTTTCTCCCCTTTCTCCTTCTCCTCTAAATGACTGTAAGTCATCCTTCTTCTGTATACAGATGATTCGCAGGTCCTCTCTCAATGAAGCAACACATCCAGTTGATGGTAAAGCAGCAAGCAAAATAACTGAGTCCCAAATTAATGGATACTCTTAACCCAAATAAATCAGTTTTAAAATACATAAGAAATAAGGAGGGTGGAAAGAAACTCCCATATCCAAAATAATAGCCTCCATGGAGACGTTAAAACCTAAACAACAGAAAAATGGGAGGACAGCCATGGCATGCTGCCCCTGGGAGGGAAATAGAAAAGTCCATAATGTAAGATGGTGGTCTCAGTATTTAGATCAGAGGAATATACCAATTACACTCTTCCACAGGGGAATTACCTACCTACATGGTTACTGTGTTTCCTTCCCACATAAATGGAATATTCTGAATGGTTTATGACAGTGGTCTAACAAGATCTCTATATATTTGTTATACTTTTGGGACTATTTTACTAATGAGTTTTTTCTGGAATTGTTTTTCCTGAGCTTTTGGTTTGGATATAATATCTATGGACTTTCAGTAAATCATATTTGTTTGGAACACAACAACTGATGTGGACTGTTTATTTCTACTAAGTGTGATTCCCAGAGCCTTACAGGTAATCCTTTCACCCACTTTTTTTTTTTATTTGATTTGTATTCCACCTTTAAGCCACTTCAAAGTGGATTACATTTAGGTACTGGAGTTATTTCTCTGTCCCCAAGGGCTCTCAATCTAGTAGGGTCATTTATCAAGCCACGATATTTTATTGCAGGAGGCACAAATTATCTTTGGGGTGGTCCTGTGAAAGCTTGCCCCTCCCTGATAAACTATCGTGGAGTTTGTGCCTTGCAATGGTCCTCAACATGCAATGGCGGCCTATCTCAGCCCGGGCTGCCATCGCCTTAAAGGGCTTGATGCTCTAAAAGCCCCCCTCAAAATAATTATAAACCCTCCCCAGGGTCTATGTAGACCCCCTGCCACCTTCTGAGGCAGCGGGGTCCACTGAAACCCAACAAAAATAGTAGCAATCTTCACTCGGAGATGCCCCTCCCCCTAGTGCTTACCCTCCTCACGAGCCAAAATATACCCCCCCCCCCCCCCCCCACCGGATCAGTGCACATCACCTCATCCCTTGGAATATCCCCTTCAAAAATGTATCTCCATCTTCCTTCTCTCCCATTGCCATAATTTAAAATTCCTGATCTCTAGTGGCCCCTCCCTCCACCCAAAAGTAAGACCTGAATCCCCATACTCCCTATACCTCTAAAAGATGTCATTGGGGTTCAGTGGGGATCTGGAGCTTCCCCCCTCCGCTCCAGATTTGGTTAATGCCATTTTTCAAAATTGTGTCGCCTGGTCACTTCTCCTATCAAGTGATATAGGAACTGGTCATTTCATCTAGCATGTGATGGGGTCATTTCCTCTACCACAGTTGGTGCCATTTTGAAAAATGGCCATATTGCAACAATATCATGCGATAAACAGCATTTAATATGCATTACATTCTGTTTAACGTGCGATGTCGCCTTATTGCGGCTTAGTAAATCTAGCTGCAAGTTTGTACCCGAGACAATAGAAGGTGACATGACTTACCCAAGGAGAAGCATAAATCAATGTGCTCCCAGATGCTTTATTGAGTTGGTCACTGCTCAGCAGTTTCTTAAGTGTGGCCTCTGTGAGGAGGTGGATTACAGTATATATAATGTCCTTTAATGTTTATTTGAATCTGTCTTAGTCTAGATTTCAATTATATTTTGAATTTCTTTCATAGCATGATTAAACATATCTATCAATCTTATCATTTAGAATTTTGGGTAGTCTATTCTTTGATTCATTAGGGACTACATCATAAGATTAGTAAACTCTTGTTGTGGTCATTCTTTTTTTTTATTTCTATGTATTTATTGAAGTAGGGATTAATATTCAGTAATTCAGTGGCCATCAAATATATCTGGGGCAAGTTATGCACATGATAATTCTCATTATATTTAGTGGATGCACAAGTCTGCTGCTGAATGTACTTCGATAACATTCTCTGGGTATAGAAATGGCAGCTAGTTTTCTGACCAGACTTGTGCACATAACTCTAGCTGAGAATACTCAAGATGTGTACTCACTGGCTAAAGAAAAGCAGTGCTCCCAGACCACGTCCACTGACATCCTTTTTGTCTAAATAATTTCTGTGCACACAAAATTTGTGTGGTAAGTGGTGGTAAAATTTGTAATCTCAGCTTTTGCGCACGTAATTCGAAATGTTACATGCACAAAGGCTTTGAATATTGACCTCTGAGTTTAGTCTGTTTCACAGATTTAATACAATAAAATAACTAACTTAAAAACTATTTTACTATATTTATTTATTTATCGTATTTTGTTTATCTGTTTGTATCATTGCATTGTAATGTATGTTTATGTAATGCTGCCCAGAACTTTTTAGGAAGGCAGATGGCACATTTAAATTAATACATAAATATTAAAAAAAAAAATACATTGCAGCACCTTTGTCTGATCTATATAACTTCCATGTATTATCTTAAATTGCATTTCTTGCACTTTAGCTTCTACCAGAATTTTTCCTGCCTGTGACAAGAAACCATTAATATCTTCTTGTAAAACCAGCTCATTCACTATCTCCTGCCATTCAAGGCATAATACAGATAGAACATCTTGTCCTTTGTTAGAATTGCACATTTTCTAGCAGATGAAAAGAGAACTACTCTCTTTGCTAATCGACCCGATAGGAACATCACATGGCACAACTTTAAAATACAGTGTCCTTTACATATCACTGTTTCCACAGAAGGGCTGGCAGAGTAAATATCCATAAGACAGTTATCTGAAAATTTTCATGCAATTCCATAAAAGATAGAAGGGGGCATTTTCCAGACTGTCCACTTTAGTGCAAAACCCATGGGGCCGCTTTTACCCATGGCCTTTGTACTAGGTTTCAAAGAGCAAGTCCTTATGTGACTACTTTCCCTCTGAAAATTGCCATGGCCACAAAATAGCCACGGACGTCTGTGCCTGCTTCTTGTGCAGGTAGATTTTGTAAGGAAAATCACATTGATGGTCTTGAATATAAACTCTGCTTGCGTTATATTTCCGATCTTGTCCAAAGTATACCCCAGGGGGACACATCCCCTAAATGTAACTAAAATTACACATGCATTGAGAGAGAGCCATTTTCAGATAGCCAGTTTAAGCATGCAAATCACTACCTACCCTGCAGATATAGCTTAAGCTTTAAAAATTGCCCCTCAGATTGGATATCTCTTCTTGATCAATTATGTTTACAATCGTAGTGTTGCCTCTTATTCCATTATGGGAATATTGATCCAGTCATATGAGGTTCAATATCTTTATTCCCATGAAAAGGCAGAAAGGGAGAAATATGGGGAGACCACTTTGCACATATTTTGCAGCATTTTCCATGCAAACATCATTGGCCTGATTAAATGTTCTTCATTCTCTCTTCTAACTTAAACCATTGTGCATGCAAGATTTATTTATTTATTTATTTATTTATTTAGGGTTTTTATATACCGACTTTCTCGATATACAAATCAAATCAAGACGGTTTCCAAAGAACAAAACCTTCGCCGTAAGGCGTTACATTAAACAAGATATAGTATTGAACAGGTAATGTGCGGCTTTACATTAAACAATCCACATATTGAACAAAAGAACGAAAATCAATAAATATTAAAAATTAGATGTGATAGATATATACAATATATGACAATAATATTGTCAAATAACATGAATAAATGATAGGTAAAAGGTTGGTATTGGGCTTGGTTATTAAAGATATTTATTAAAGATATTTATTAAAGATACTTGGTTATTAAAGAATATGGGAGGTCACAATTTTATTTTTCCAGTTGAAGCACACTAAACGTTCCATTCTGTGTAACCCAATCAATTAAGTGCCTCATCTGGCAAGCCAAATTGTAAATATTTAGATCAAGAAATGAAACATCCCCTCCCTTCCTTGATAGAATTAACTTCTGTAAAACTGTGTGAGGCAATGCCCCTAGTGTTCCCCTATTTACCTGTGCAGGACCAGGCTAGATGTCTGGTCCATCTTAAATGCCTTAAGGAGAGTATTCTCTATGAGCAGGATCCTGCGGGGCAGGTGGGGTTCAGAGGCCGTAACCAGAGACTGGGGAATAAGAGTGGGATCCAGGAGGGGATAACCAGACCAGGCCCAGGTCTCTGGGAGGAAGGCATCTCCTGTAATGTAACACTGTCCAAATACTGAGCTGAGATAAAGCAGTACAAACTGTGAGTAGAGAGAGTATACTCTCTGAAGGTAAAGGCAGTATACTATTATGTATATGAATGAAGCTGTGAATAAATATTATGTGTTAGGAAAGGCTGGCGTCAGACTGAATTTTTGTCTCCACTTGTTCCCACATATGATGTCATGCATGGGATTTTTCTAAAGCTTTGCACAGAAAAAAAAACAGCCTCCAAGAAAGTGTCTGTTGAGAGCTGTGAAGAGCACATGTGGTACAGTACACAGGGGGCCTGTGGCTCTAAAACAAAGTACAGAGCAGAAGGGTGCACAGAGCACGGTAGCTTGTGTGAAAGGTTGTGGTTCAGAAGTTGCACTGAAGAAAAAAAAAGTTTAAAGTTTCAGCTAGAGAGGAAACTGAGAGGGCCTGGTTGCAGGGACAGCCAGGAAGCAGTAGGTTTGTACTGGCTAACAGGAGAAGTTTGGCTGGAGATAGATAGGGATTAAAATTGGTTTAGTTATTGCTGGTTATACAGGCTTTTCTTTAATCTTTTATTTTTTCTTTTTTGCCCTGAAAAAGCTGCCAAAGTGGGCTGTGAGTGTGGTGAATGGAAACAGGGTGGAACCCTCTTCCAGCAAGCAAGCCACTCTGCAAGGAAGGTGTGCAGCCATGAGAAAACCTGGAGTGAAGCAGCCAGGGTACTGTAGCACCAGAATGTAGCAGTCTGAAGGAAGCTGGCAAGCCCTGATCTAGAATCTCAAGGAGGAAAATAGGTTATAAGAGAGCCTTGCAAGGAGTCAGTGGGCCTGGGCTGAGCAAAAATGGAACCAGGAAATACACTGGGCTGTGGTCAACTTCTATTTGAGTAAAGCCTCGTGGCCTTGTCAAAAAGTGGCAACACAGAGTACAACTACAGAGTGGCCAGTGGACTGCAACACCGCTTGACCAGAGGATGTCGCTACAGAAGTTCCTACGGAAGATCCTGTAGGGTGCCCAAATACTACTGGGATTCCAGAGACTGCTCCCATGAGAAGCCCCGAGAAGGGGGCTGTGAAGAACCCAGAGAGAGGGGTCACAGAGAGCCCTAGGGAGGGCAACACAGACTGTCCAGGAGGAGGAGGTGTTGAGAAGTTAGAAGTTGGCACTACAGGAGGTCCCGTGGAAGACTACGTAGGGTGTCTGAACACTACCGGGAGTCCAGAGTCAACTCCTGTGAGAAACCCAGAGAGAGGGCACAGAAAGGCAAGTGAGAGATGCCATGCAAACCCAGAGGATGGTACTGTAGAAACCCCAGCAAGTTAGACTGCGGAGGAACCAGCGACTGGCGTGGGCGAATGGCCAGATTGTACAGAGTTGGAGACTATGGAGAGCCCAGAGGGAGGTGCTGCAGATTTTACAGATGAGGAAATCCTGAAGATCCCAGAGGGAAGTGCTGCAGAGAATCTGGAGGGAGAGTCCATGGAGAGCCCAGAGGATGGCGCTGTAGAGACTCCAGCAACTGAGGATACAGAGGAGCCAAGGAGGGGCTCTACATCAGATTCCAGGAAGCAGGCGCATCTGGTTAGGGAGGAACCAACATTGGCGATTCCCCAGTCGGTCCATAAAGCTCCATCAGGGTGGAATTCAAACCTGGAAACAGCAAAGAACTTAGTTAAAGGACTGGGGATGTACACCACACAAACAGCACACTGGGTGGTGGTCCTGCCGCTGTCAAGGGTATCCATAAGAGATGGGGGATCATGTCATGAGATCCCTGTTCCCAAGCGTAGCTGATGGGAAGCCAGAGGAAGGGGACTGGGAGATCATTGACTCTCCTGGATGGGATCCAGGAGGGAGTAGGGATGCTTGACTTGATGGGTCCAAGCTGAGGAGAGGGTATATGAGGCAATGCCCCTAGTTTTCCCTATTTACCTGTGCAGGAACAGGCTAGATGCTTGGTCCACCTTAAATGCCTTAAGGAGAATATGACCTATGGGCGGCGTCTGTGGGACAGGTGGGGCTCAGAGAGCATAATGAACTGAGTAATAAGAGCTGGGATCCAAGTGGGGATAACCAGACCAGGCCCAGGTGTCCAGGAGGAAGACAGCTCCTGTAAAATAACACTGTTCATTTTTAAAGATGGCGCCGGCCATCCAGTGCTCCCTCCATGTGACAGGGGCCGGCCAATGGCACGGATACCCTGTCACATGGTAAGGGCAAAGGGCCATCGGCGCCATTTTGATAAGTGGCAGCCGATGGCCCGGGAGCGGGAGATCACTCCCAGGACCCCCACTGGATCACCAGGTACGTGTAAAAAGTTTTTGGGGGGGTCGGGAGGGTGGAGGAAGCTAAAGGATTAGTTTTAAAGGGTCAGGGTGGGTTTAGGGGTTATTTTTGTGTGCCATTTTTCCCGCCCTCCCCCAAAACGATAAGATAACCCCCACGAACAATTTCCTGGGGTTTTCCTATCGTTTTGGGGGAGCCCCCGATTTCTGACGATTTTGAAAATATCGTACGATATTTTCAATCGTCCGAAGCCCGATTCACATCCCTAAGAGAAACACAGAAATATAGAAATATAGGAGCAGAAAAAGACCATACGGCCTACCTAAGCTACCCATCCACACCAGCTCTTCAGCTCCACAATCCCTACCATTTCCTCAGAGATCCTCTGTGCTTGCCCCTTGTTTCTTTGAATTCAGATACACAGTCCTTACCTCCACCAACTACACTGGAATGCTGCTCCATGCATCTATTACCCTTTCTTAAATAAATATTTCCTTAGATTATTCCTGAGTCTATCCCCTTTCACTCTCATCTCATGACTCCTCATTCCAAAGTCTCTTTTCTATTCAAAGGGGCCTACACCTTTTGTGCATTGATCCCTCTGAAGTTAATGTCTCTATCATATCTTTATCATATCTTCCCTATTTCATCTTTCCTATAGGGTATGCATATTTGTCTTTAAGTCTGTCCCCATATGCCTTATTGCAAAGATCAATGACGATTTTAGTTGCCAACTCTGGACCCATCTGGGAGAAGCAGATCGGAATTGAGACTGGATGGGGTGAAGTTATGACAGATTGTGTAGTGGGGGAAGACAGTGTGTGGGGGAGAGGAGCTGGGGGTGAGAGAGAATATTTGGAGAGAAGATGGGCTGAGGGAAAGAGAATGTCGGGAAACATACTTCATTTTAGTTATGAGTTGCTTTATGGCTATATTATCAGAGGGGATACTACCTCCCTTTCCTCACCTGGTCAGCCATGTCATTGGATGGTGACCCCCCTCCACCTCTTGCCCAGGACACTGGCCACTTTGTCCAATGGTGGTCCTGGCTCTCACATTGAAGTTTCTTTGTTAAAGTGGCCCCATTTGAAAAATAGTGAAGTTCCTTAGTCAAGAGTCTGGCTGCCAAGATTTAATGCTAAAAATGTAGGGTCATGCATTTAGGCTGAAAAATCAAATAGTACAGAGGATGAAGTTCTGTGCACAGTGAAGAGTGGATCTGGAGTTGATCATATTTGATAATCTTAAGGTCACCATACAGTCAGGTAGATAAGATGATGGCAGAAGCCAGAAGGATGCCTGGGTGCATAGGGAGAGGAATAGCCAATAGGAAAATGGAGATGATATAAATCTCTGGTAAGACCTCATTTGGAATACTGTGTACAATTCTAGAGATTGTACCTTTAAAGGGATATAAAACTAATAGAGTGGGTCTACTTGCATTTATGAATTAACATTTTTGATCTAATTGTGCTCTTACATTTTATTGTTTCTGTTTTATTTTATGTGCATTTTATTTTGATTTGTTTGTTACAGTTTTGGCTGCTTTTACTGATATATGAATGTTTTATTGTTTGTTTGTTTATAGTAAGACTGTGTATGTTGGCTGTAATCTGTCGAATTGTGGATCGGCAGACTATAAATTGCTTAAATCAATAAATATTAAAATGGTCAATGGTCTTCATCATAAAGCATATGGGGATAGACATAAACATCAAACATATATATCTGGAGGAAAGGAGAGCATGGGGAAAGATGACAGAAACATTTAAATACCTCCAAGGAGTAACTGCACAGGAGGTAGGCCTCTTTTAATGGAAAGGAAGCTCTGGAATGAGGAGTCATGGAATAAGGGTGAGGACTAGACTCTGGTGTAATAAAAGGCAATATTTCTTTAAAGAAAGTGTGATGGATGCAAGAAATAGCCTTTTGTGATGGAGACATGAGTAGTGTCAGAATTTAAGAAAGCTTGGAACAAGCACAGTGGATTTCTGAGGGAAAGGAAGGAACTATAAAGCTGAACAGGAGGCATGAATGAGATCGGCCATTTGGTCTTTATCTGCCATCATGCTCTATGTTTAATCCCCACTCCAGTTTATCGGGCCAGTTGAGGAAAGGGGATTACTATAGGAAAAATAGTTATAATATTAGACCCATGGCACTATGCATGTTCTTTTGGGGTCAGAAGAAACCGAATACAGTTTTGAGGCCATCTGCTCCTGTGGAGAAATGTTTTACTCATCACACAATCTTTCACCTCTAATTAGGAGTACTTGATGACTGCACAGACCCAGGATTCTCTATGGAGGAACTCTGAATGTTCCCATCCTCCTATAGATAAAAAGCAAATAAACTCAAAGAATATAATTTAACTAAACAAATATGATGAACTTTGTAATAGCACTTTAGATATATATAACTAATGAGCATTGACTCAATGAAGTTATGGATTCTGTTTTAAAAGACATAATAGTTCTTAGCTTAAGATAATTAAAAATGTTTTATAGTCCCCAAAATGAAATGTCTGCAGTTCCGGTGAAAACAAAAAGATCTCTAGCTGGTGCACTTTTCTTTTAATTTCTTTAGACAATCAAAGCTCTAGCTTAAGTTATCTTGCTGTTACAGTTGACTCTTTTTTTATGCCTTGGTACAACTAACACAAGGCTTCTGAGGGGAAACCCACAACTCGTGGTTTTCCAGGCTTGGAAAGAATGCACTCTGGAAACGGTTTCAAAGGTTTGTTCAGGTCCAGGCTTCCAATCCACTGCTGCACTCTCTGGCTCCCACTTCACATTGACCTATGACCTTTAGGCACTGGAAATCCACAGGCAGTGTGATTTCAATAAGCTTACCACAGTCTCTGGTTGCCACCTCGGTTGTCCTCTCTCCCGTGCGCCCCATCTGCCTGGACAGCAGCCATGCATACAGCTGCCCTCTCTGGGGTTCTCTTTGGGGCTCTCTGTCTCCTCCCTCTGGGGCCTGAACACAGTCACACTCCTCAGATACAACTCACTCCTGTCTGAGCGAAAATCCTTTCAGAGTTTTTTTTTTGTTTGCCTCTAGGATGGGCTAAAGATCCTCACAGATTGCCATATACTGACCGGGATCTCCACCGAGCATAAGTCCAGCGGGGGGTTACTTCTATATGTGCTGGACAGTGACCATCCCTTCCAACCCTTTAGTTCACTTGAGGCTTAAAAGGGTCGCAGCACAATATATCACACAGAAATTTGAGGTGGGAGCCTACATCTGTTTTGGTGTGATGGATGTAATACTTTATACAAGAAGAGAATGATGGCATTCTCAACCTGATCCTGGAGGATTAATTAGAGTGCACTCTCTAAGAGAGACTTCACAAGGAAATCCTTGACAGCAAAGGAAAGCTTTTAGGGTCACATAACTTTAGACATCAGCAGCGTCAGAGCCACCTCCAGGACTCTGACAAGGCAAGGCCTAAATGGCTTACTAGGGGAGGTGGAAGAGGCCATCACTGATATATATTTTGAGCATGCTTTGCCCAGATTATGAAGGTCAGTGGTAGAAACAGGGTTGAGAGGGAGGGTAAAAGCCATGGAGGAGGGGAAGGTTGGTGTTTTTATACGCACATCTAACCAAAGTAGACTAATCTAAGTTGGGAAGATTAGATGAGCAGGACTGGCTTTGTTAGCTGTGAATTACTATGGGCTGCTTATTCAAAAGCCATTTAAACGGATACTGGGAAAGTCATCTGTCTAAATGGCTTGGGCGCATTTTAAAATGATTACCCAGCTAAAATCTAGCCGGATAATGAAAGTCGGGGGCATTCCTGGGGCAGGAGGTGGCAATACTGGGAAGGAGCTGAGTTAGATGGTTAAGTTAACTGGCTGTCTCTGATATTCGGAGTTAGTCTGTTAACTGGCTAACTCTAGGCAATGTGAACAAATAACAAAGAAATAAATGTATTGGTCTTATTTCAAATAGAAAGCATTCTATCGCCAAGATACTAATGTAAGACCCTCTATTTACGAGTAAGACATTTCAAAATAGCTTCTCGTTTGCCATAGGGGTCTAATTTGCTTTATTAAATCCTGCAAATTTGCTAAATTTTTCTAATTTTCTTTAAAAGAAACCGTACGAAAATTATAAGGGAAATTCCCAATTAGATACCGCATGATTGAAAAGGAATACTTATCCCAAAATAACGATCAAGTCCCATAAGTCCCGACATGGCCATGTTTCGGACAATTGTCCTGCTTCAGGGGAAATCACGGGTCGTCTTTCCAATAACGTTGATGCGGCGAATTCACTGCGAAACTCCTTTTTTTGCGGGCTCTCCTTTAACCCGCGGCATTTGAGAACATGGCAAACGCTCGAACTTCTACTTATACCGGAACTCACACTTGTTACCTCCCCTTCCGGGAAACGCAAGGGTTTCTATCACGTCCTCCCGTGGCGAAAAAGCGCCGACAACAGTCTTCTAACAGGTCCTCTAAATTTGGAGCAGGAACATAGTTAACAAGAAATGCGCATGTCAAAGCTGGAAGTTCACTATCACGTCCTCATGCCACAGCGTAAAATAGTTGAAGTTTTCTGTCTGGTCCTCTTTTAGCGATCACATAAACACAATATTTGTATACCAGGTGTGCAGACAACGTGATACACAATAGATTCACCACTCACACAGTATCTTAAAAAGATATCTTATCAGGAACCATTGCCAGGAGTAAAAGATTAAAGGGGAACGACATCAGACGTTATTTTGGGATAAGTATTCCTTTTCAATCATGCGGTATCTAATTGGGAATTTCCCTTATAATTTTTGTACGGTTTCTTTTAAAGAAAATTAGAAAAATTTAGCAAATTTGCAGGATTTAATAAAGCAAATTAGACCCCTATGGCAAACGAGAAGCTATTTTGAAATGTCTTACTCGTAAATAGAGGGTCTTACATTAGTATCTTGGCGATAGAGTGCTTTCTATTTGAAATAAGACCAATACATTTATTTCTTTGTTATTTGTTCACATTTGTGGTGTATTGGAGTACACTGTGTGTTTGTGGGTATTTTTGTGTGATTAACTCTAGGCAATGCCATAGGGCAGGTCTAAAGTTAGCTGGACCCATATCCGGCTAACCATAACTTATCTGGGTATATTCAGTGGCGCGGCTGTGTGATGTGGGTATCTGGCGAACTTAACTAGCCACTTAGCGGCTGAATATTTACCCCTGTGTTAGCTCAGGTGAAGCACTGCTGTTGGAACTGTAAACAGGACTTCAAAGAAAAGGGCAGCAAGATCCTTGCCCATCAAAAGAAGATAAGAGGTGAATATATCTGTTCCTTTCGCTGAAACAAGATCTCACTGAAAGCTTGGGTTATCTGTGATCTCCCAGAGTCCATGGAGAAAACTTCAGCAGTATAACTGGGGTGAACTGGTGAGTTACCGGCATTACAAAAAAATGCTAATTAGGGACACTCATGAAGAGTTTTACAGGATTGTCTTACAGGCCCCCAGCTTATCTGTGGACTGTAGGAGGTTATTTATTTGGTAAAATATATATGCCGCCATCTGCATCACTGTTCGAGGCAGAGTACAATGTAATGGTTGTTTTCCTGTGATAGCAGCTATAAGCTGAGCAATTTGAGAAGTCAGAGAGACTCCTCTATGCTGTCTGTGGTTTTTCCCATCTTATTAAAATAAAAATACATATTATTAGAAGTCAAAATCTATCTGCTCTGCTAGTGCCAAATTCTATATTGTACCAGCAAAAATATATTAAAAATAAAGTACTTGGCTTGATGATCTAATAGGTTATGAGTCCTGTAAAAAAAACAAAAAGAAAAACAGTAATAAAAACAAAAAAGAAAAATCATTTTTGTGAGTAGAAAACAACTAATGATTGTGATACTGGTGGGTTGTTAATTTATTGATATTAGATATGCCACTGGGGATTTTATAGGATTATCTGGTATTTGTTATAGATTACAATATAAAACATAAACAATAACTACAAATACAGATATCTCACAGTCTCATAGGTTACAGGTATAGTGGGCATGGGATCATTGGGGAAGCATGGGGCCTAACTAGGATCACAACCTTGTAGGATAGTTGGAGACTTTGTGGGGCACTAACATGTTTCTGAGCAGAAAAATAGCAAGGGAGGAGTCTTACTGTAGAGGAGCCTGAGTTTTCAGATGGAAGCAAAATGGATGCATGTGCTCCAGCAATCCAATATACTGTACTCATCTCAGTAGAGTTTTCCAGGTTCTATGGCTTTGTGGGAGAACAGGCAAACGTCTGCATGCACGGGACACGTACCGGAGGACCCTCCTCCCCCTTCTGCCATTGAAGAACAGGAATCAGAGACTGTGCCATACACATTGCCTGGAAGACCTCTGGCTGCTCTGAGACAGGAGGGTAGTGGGATCTACACATCCTGAGTGACTCTAAGAGCACCCTGTAGTGTTGGGGCAGCAATGACATGATGACGGTTTGTGAGGCCTTCAGAGGTATAAAAAAAAGTGCTTCAGATTCAAATTAAAAGAATGGGTCCCTGGAGGAAGGCAGAGGTGCCCTAATAGCTGTTCATACTAAAGGCTCAAAATGCCTGCAGTCATAGGAGCCAGCTTTTCAAAATGATTGGGGGATGCTAAACGCAAGACAGATTACCCCTCCATGGACACAGTGAAGGAGTTTGCTCAATACTGGGGGTGTTGAAGAACTCGCTGCACCCACAGAGCTGGCACCCAGACCTGCAGTGGTCTTTGGGCAAATTTAACCCTAGCAATGACAGAAAATGGCCATCACCATAACCCAGCACAGTGAGCTCAGCTAACCGACACCACCTCTGTGTGCCTCTTCAACTAAAGCTGCTCCCACTCTTTCCATGGCTTCTACTCCACCCACACCAGGCAGGAGCAGCCATCTCAGAAGGCCACGGACAGGGCGTGGGAAAATATGTAGAAAGGAAGCCAACCTCGGAAGAGAGGGGGCTGCCTGATGGCCATCACTATTAGTTCCCACTTGAGGGACTTGCAGCTCATCTGCGGCAATATCTGCCTTGCATGCTGTTTGTACCATCTGAGACCCATTTAGGACATAGACCTCCATGCAGTGCAACGTTTCTGTGCAATCATAATGTTCAACTGGAATTCATAGGATGGGGGCACGCAAATATATCTCATGTGTATTCAGTACAGATGTCCTCAAAACCAGACTTGGCTGGGTGGAGGGCCCCGAGGAGGTTCCAAGGACCAGTTTGAATACTACTGAAGCACAGCATATAACCTAGTACTTTCTCCAAAATTTCTTGAAAGTCAGCAACAGGTAAGGATGTAATTCACAAATTTTGCAGTTTCTTACAGTGATTATGCAGCTGCCATAGAAATAAAATTCTGTCACTTGGCCCTCTTATCCTTTTTCTTTCTGTGCAGCCTTCCTATTTATGCAGAAGGACTTGCAGTGGATTTCTGCTGAGGTCATCTATGTTCAATCATTTTATCGCACCATCTGCATTTGTGCAGCTGGTCACGCCCACTGACTGCAAATGTACACCTTACACCTGCTGTGCTGGAAAACAGCATAGAAGCTAAAAATTGGACCATATCCCTGCAGATTTGCTTTAGATACCGACAGGTACTAATAGCTTCCAGGGCTGTATTTTTGGCTAATTTAACTTACTCAAGCGTTAATTTTGAAATAAGTGATGTTTTTGTTTATTTCATTAATATTTAAAAGTAATTTAGATTGTGCTTGATTATCTTAAGACTTGTTTTAAGTAGTTTGGAAGATAATATTAAGATTTCCCAAAGCATAGTCTACTAAAGAATTGACTGTGCCATCTGCATATAAATGGTGAGTTGAATATGATAATGAAGTAGAGAGATTATCAATATAGAATGACAAGTGATTCTGAATTCTTAAGGGGCCTATTATTCTATTTCCACTAGTAAATGATGTATTCTTCAGATCCAGCTATGGCACTCTAGGGGAAACATAGTCGACTAGGGTGAAATATGATATTTATTTTGTAACAAGGGGAAAAAAAAGACCACGAGTTGTAGAAATCCTTCTCCTCAAGTATAGTAATTGTATTTTTTTCAGACCTATTTGGTTCACTGCTTGCACTCAGAAGGCCCCAATTTAATTATAGTTTTAAAAATATTGTTATTAAATTCAGGAATCCTTTTGAAACGGAGAAGACATTTCTTCATGATTATCTTTCAGATTTGCAAATGTTTACTATCAGGCAATGCCTAGCCAAATAAAATAAAATTTAATAGCAGAGCTTTAAAAATAACAGAACGTACTGTAACTTTAAAAAAAATTAGAATAGATACTTTATACATCCAGAAACAGCAGGTTGAGGGGTGTGTGTGTGGTGGTGGTGGGTTATCAGGAGAATTTCTTTTTGTTAGTGCTTTAATATTTATTTATTTTATTTAAACTTATTTGCATATCACAAACTTGGTGGATAACAGCAATACATACACAATCTTAGACAAAAATTACAATAACTATTAGACAGTGAAGGCAAATTGGCACTAACAATACAATTAGTCAAACCAACATGATAGTTTACAATAAGAGGAGAGGGGAAGAGAGAGAGAGAGAGAGAGAGGCCCTGACAGACCCCTAAAGTGACAACTATTAATCTGCTGGACTTAGAATTTAAGGAGGAAAAACCTGGGAAAAGAAAAGTGCTTTCAGAATTTTTCTAAATTCTAGCAAATCCTTTGCCGCCCTGATTTCTTCAGGTACATTCCACAGGGTGGGTCCTGCAATTTTGAAAATCCGATTTCTTGATTCCATTTAGCCTTGTTTCTCAAGGAGATTTCTAGGAGGCTTTGGGTGGATGATTGCAATGAACGGCTCGGTTGGTAAGAATGAACTGCCGACATTATACACAGTGGAGCCAAGTTTTGTTGGGCTTTAAAGATTAAAGTTAAGGCTGTGAATTTCACTCGCCATGAGACCAGGGGCCTAACTTACCTAACGCCATCTTTTGGATAGGCTTAAGGCCAGACCCGGTTTTGAAACTTTGGTTCCTTAGAGCAGTGGTCCCCAACCCTGTCCTGGGGACTCCCCCAGCCAGTCGGGTTTTCAGGATATCCACAATGAATATGCATGAGAGAAAATGTGCATGCACTCCCTCCATAACATGCAAATTTTCTCTCATGCATATTCATTGTGGATATCTTGAAAACGCAACTGGCTGGTGGGCCCCCAGGACAGGGTTGGGGGACCACTGCCTTAGAGGTCAATATTCAGATAACTCACAGGTTATGCATCTAAATGGAAATTTCCTGAATATTGAGCTGCTTATCTGGCCAGCTTTTATCTGGAATCATCATTAACCGGCTAAAATCTAGCTGGATAAAAAAAAAGGAATTCCAGGGGCATTTCAGGGAGGTATTAAGTTGTCTGGTTTACTCAGCCGAATTTCAGTTGTATTCAGCTAAATTAGCTGGATAACTTTACACCTGCTACAGAGCAAGAATTTGCCCAGATAACTGAGCAGTCACCTGTGTAAATGTAAAGTGGTTAGACCTATACCTTCTGTTCCACAGCTCCGGTTCTTTTAGCCACAGGAAAAAGACTGAGGATAGGGCAGAGCAGGTAAGGCACATGCAGCCGCCAAGTCCATGGGCACTTTCGTACCCATGGCCCTTGCCGGTCTCCAGTTTTCAAAGGCGAACAACATAGAGGTTTCCTTCTGAAAGTGCACTTGCAGATTCCTGCAGACCTGCGAGCTAACCAGGCACTTTAAAAATTGTCCCCCACCCCCATGTAAATTTGTAGAATACAGGAAATGGCCCTTCCAGAAGGAAAACGTGGAGAAGCAGGTGCAGATGGAAGAGCTGAAACATCCAGGAACAGGAAAGTTCAATCCTTTCAGGTTCCTGTAAGAAAGAGGAATAGGAGCTCTGTTCCCAGTTCAGAGAGAGATCCGCTTTGTCTAATTTTCACCTAAAGCCTGACATAGGAAGAGAGATCAGCTGAACAGTTTTATTTTTATCAGTAATGTCTGCAGAAGTCCCCCGCTGTGAAGGCTGTTGTTTGAGTAAACTGCATCCGACATTAGACTTTTTCTGCTCAGGATCAGTAAATATCTTACACCTGGGATACAGATTACCTGAGCAATTTGTTGCAGGCTTTCTTGGCTGGGAGTGGACTGGCAAACCCCAGAGTGTTCCAGTGGTGGGTGGAAGACAGAACTCTCATAGAAGTTGGTGGGTGGGCTAGTAAGACACGGAGGTCTTGTTTGAGAAAAGGAATGACTTTCTTTCTGAAGGGATGTTCTCTGCTTCAACGGCAGGGGAAAAGAAAAAAGGGTTCACACTCACAAAGCGGGGAGTAGCTGGCTTGCTACGGCAGTTACTACCCCAAACCAAATGTGCCTGATACTTCACTTTCGATGCATATCCAGCATGGCTCTCTGCTTCAACGGCATGGGAGAAAGACTGATACATCACGCATTTCCAGCATAGCTCTCTGCTTTAACAGCAGGGGAAAAGAAAAACTGATGCTTCACGCATATCCAGCATAGCTTCAATGGCAGGGGAGAAGAAAAAAGGATTCACACTCACAAAGCGGGGAGTAGATGGCTTGTTACGGCGGTTACTACCCCAAACCAAATGTGCCTGATACTTCACTTTCGATGCATATCCAGCATGGCTCTCTGCTTCAACGGCATGGGAGAAAAAAAACTGATACTTCACGCATATCCAGCATAGCTCTCTGCTTCAACGGCAGGGGAGAAGAAAAACTGATACTCCACGCATATCCAGCATAGCTCTCTGCTTCAACGGCAGGGGAGAAGAAAAACTGATACTTCACGCATATCCAGCATAGCTCTCTGCTTCAACGGCAGGGGAGAAGAAAAACTGATACTCCACGCATATCCAGCATAGCTCTCTGCTTCAATGGCAGGGGAGAAGAAAAACTGATACTTCACGCATATCCAGCATAGCTCTCTGCTTCAAACGGCAGGGGAGAAGAAAAACTGATACTCCACGCATATCCAGCATAGCTCTCTGCTTCAACGGCAGGGGAGAAGAAAAACTGATACTTCACGCATATCCAGCATAGCTCTCTGCTTCAACGGCAGGGGAGAAGAAAAACTGATACTCCACGCATATCCAGCATAGCTCTTTGCTTCAACGGCAGGGGAGAAGAAAAACTGATACTTCACGCATATCCAGCATAGCTCTCTGCTTCAACGGCAGGGGAGAAGAAAAACTGATACTCCATGCATATCCAGCATAGCTCTCTGCTTCAACGGCAGGGGAGAAGAAAAACTGATACTTCACGCATATCCAGCATAGCTCTCTGCTTCAACGGCAGGGGAGAAGAAAAACTAATACTCCACGCATATCCAGCATAGCTCTCTGCTTCAACGGCAGGGGAGAAGAAAAACAACCAATAAGGGCTGTATAACATAGTCTGGGTAAAACAAATAAGCATGGGTGTAGCTTGCTTATCGTGGCGGTTACTACCCCTACTACCCCTAACTAATCAAGCTTGATATTTCACTTGGATGCAGCTCCATCACTGCTCTCTACATTAATGGTGGGGGTGGAAGGGAAATAGAACCAAGAGCTAAGAGAAACAGATAAGTATGAGAGAAAAAAGTGTGTGAAGCTTGCTGGGCAGACTGGATGGGCCGTTTGGTCTTCTTCTGCCGTCATTTCTATGTTTCTATGTTTCTATGAAACTGGTCCTTTAGGTTCAAGGAAACGGAGGAGTGCAAAGAGACTGGTTGTAAATATTTTTTTTCTTGCCACTTATATCAAGTGAAGTGACCTTGTTTTTGGAAAGCACGTATCCTGCATGCTGGGCCTTGATTGCGCAAATCTAACTGAAGTGGTTTAGGTGGTGCCGAATTTCTACCAGGTCACCCAACGGGAACCTTTCTGAATTGTGGCAAATTGCTTATTTTTTTTCTCCACTGCAGTCAGAACGGAAGGTAGAGGTTGCTGCTGTCTCCAGCCTGGCAAATTTTGGCTTTTTTAAGGTAAGGGGACCCCCAAACCTGCCCCTTACTAGTGTAGGAGACCTGTAGTGAAGAGTCAGTAGTCTCAACAGACTCTACCGCTGCCAGTGAGGCCAGTGTAGTTGGGAATATTTAAGATGTGGCTCTCCCCAGTAGGAGGTGCCTTGGGTTTGATAAAACCCCTGCACCCAGAGAGTAGGGGGAGGGGGAGCGGTGAAGAGACTGCCAACCTTAGTTTAAGGGTCTCACTTCCCCACAGAGTGGTGCCACTGGGCTCTTTCTCTCCACAGGGAAAGTACCTTCCCACAACTGAGGAGTCCATGAAAGAGAAGAGTTCATGTCCATTGAAGGAGACTGGAATCCAAGATCAGGATTCCCAGCACTTCCAGGAAGGAAGGTGTGGCGAAACAGGGGTTTTAGCTGTTAAGAGTTTTACATAACAGATGAATAATGCTTTTTACATTGAAAACTATTTTTTTCTATCTTCTTGAGTTGGACAGCAGGTGGCAGAATCACAGTGCAGTATTCCATAATCACCAGCAGCAGGAGCTGAGGGGGTGAATTTCAGAGTCTGGATAAGCGAATGACCTTAGTCTGGTCTTCAGGATCCATTAGAGAGAGACAAATGGAACTGGCTGAGAGAGAGAGAGAGAGAGAGAGAGAGAGAAACCAGTTTGAACTCTGGATCCTTTGTAGATAAATCAATTTAAGTAGAACAGTCAGTGTAATCATAACATTTCCTTTTCTTTTTCCCTGTTTCTTGTTTACAGTTTTTCAAGCATTTTTTGAATTCACTATAAATCCCTTTTTAATAATAAACGTATTATTTTATTAACACTGGGCCTAATATTCAAAGATATCCAGTTATCTAATTTATCTGACAAACTTAGAAGGGATATTCAGCTGCATGGCTGTGCTGCTAAATATAACTGGATAAATTCTAGTTATCCAGATAAATTATATCCGGATAACTTTAGACCTGCTATTGAGCAGGTGTAACTTAAGAATATAGGCACTTAAGATAGCCGGATAAGTAGCACTGGCCCAATCCGCCCATTCCTAGCGCATTGACTATCTGGTTATTTACTTAGCCGGATAAGTGACTTATCCAGTTAAGTGGTAGCCACTGAACATAGCCGGATGCTCAACAGCCACCACTTAGCCAGATAAACTATTTTTCAATATTGGGCCCAAGGTGTTTTGTGACTGATTACTGACCCAGATGAGTTGCCATAGGATTCCAGTATTTTTAATAAATGGTCTGTGAATGCCTTTCAGAGAGCTCTGTTGACCTCAGGTTGTTGTGAGGGCACAGTGTTTCCAGTGAATAGCTTGTGAGCAGGATACTTGCCCAGAGGCAAGTAGAAACCCATTTGGCAGATGAAAAGTTGCCAGGAGAAAGGTAGGTGCACAGGTGCAGGCGAAGCCTGTTCATTGTTTGTTGGGACCCTCAAGTGGCCAAGGGTTTAATCCAAGGCTTCCCAAATGTTTAGCCTATGTGACCCATTTTAGCATTTGAAAATTCACATGACCCCAGACAATCAAAACAAATTAGTATGGGTGTGATTCCCCTCCAACAATCACTCCACTCTCACTCTTAACGCACTCCAGTTGATCCTCTCTCTCAACCTCCATGCCCTCCATAGGACCTCCTCTCTTTACATCCTCCCATCCAGCAGAACCTCTCTCAACCTCTGCTCAGCAAGCTAATCCCTTCTTACATCTCCCAGATGCTCTCACCTATCAAGCCCATTCCCTTTCCGATCACCCTCCAGCCCTTTCTGTATTCCCCCAGTTGATTCTCTCTCATCACAAGCCTTTCTTATAACACCCAACTGATCCTCTGTCATTCCCTCCCTCTCACTCTTATCCTTCATCCTCTCTCTCTTACTCCACAATCTCATCTCTTCATCTCCTCCCCTCCAACATACCCCAGCTGATCGCCTCTCACCCCTAGCTCCTCTCTTGCATTCCCCAGTTGATCTTCTGTCATTCTCCTATTCTCACCTTCCATAGCCAATCCCTCTCACTGATCCAACCCTCATACCCATCCTCCATCTGATCCCTTCCTTCAAATAAATAACCCTTTCTCGAAACATTCCTCTGACCAGGGTCAGCGATAACATTTTCCCTTGGGTGCTAGGCCAAAGGTGGATGGCAGCTGGTGGGAAGAGAGGGAAGGCTAAAGACAAGGGAAACATTTTTCTCATGCTTAAGTTAATGATGTGTGAGGAGAGAGGAACACTGGCAATCTCTACTGGCCCATGCACACACAGACCTCTCCTCCCCTCACCTCATGGCTGGTTCCAAGCATGATAATGATCTGCAAGTAGCAGAAGCAGCATTAGTAATGAAATTCAGCAAAGGGCTTCGTGAACTAGTGCAAGCTCACAGACCCTGCAGTGGCCCTAAACCCTCCTTATGTAGGGCTTCCTGTTATCATAAACTCATGCAAGCGTAGGGCCACTGCAAGGCCTGTGAACACATTCTGGCTCACAGGTTCCATGCTATCTTATACTACTAATGCTGTTCCCAGCTGAGACACTTGTGACCCCATTTATAGTTTGGGAAGTCCTGGTTTAACCCCTGGTGGTGGTAGGGGTAGCACAAGGGCAGAAGAGTTCTTAGGATTGAACAGAAAGAATCCAGAGAGGTCTGAAGAGGAGTAGAAGTTACCTGGAGGTTCACACACAAGGAAGGAAGGAGGAAGGGGGTCTCTCTTTTGAGGTCTGAACACCACTCAGGCACCTAAACTGTTGTAAAAAAACTAAAAGTTCTTTTACTAGGACTGATGGCAGTTGAAAATAAATTCCAAAATTAAGGATACACGAATGACTAGTGCACCAACAGTAACCCAAAGTCCAACAAAGCATAAGCACATTAGGAATATCTATCTATTGTTCTTTAAAACAGAAAATCACTATCCACCCTCCCACCAAAATATATCACAGTTCATATTGTGACACAACATTGCTGGACTTTTCAGATCCTCAATGGCCGCTTGAAAGGACAGGTCATCTTCTTCATAGAAGAGAGTCTCTTACCCAAAGTCCAGCCCTCTCCTGGAGGGTAAGCTTACAGTCTTTGGCTCAAAACTAAAAACTTCAGCCAACCAGGCCTAATCTGAAACTGGGCACCCCAGCTGGTACCTGCAATAAAAAACAGACACACACACAAAAACAAAAGAAATATCCAGTCATTTACTTCTGGCAGCTGGAAATATTCTTCAAAAGATAACTCCCTGCCATTCAAGGTAAATCTTCCTCTTTGGGCTGAGGAGGAGTTCTTGGAACAGGAAGTGGTTCGTAGTTCACTGGGTCTGGTTTCTTTATAGCTTTGCCATTTGGTATGAGGCAATCAATGGTATGCCTCTTCTGGCCTCCATTCCAATGCTGATAAACCACAGCATGCTTGAAGACTTTGCCCAATCAGTAATTTTACGATCTAGCTCCAGCTAATAATCCAGATGGGACCTCACAAAAGATGGGTCTTCAGTATCCTTTTTGATGCACTTGTCTGAATATTTAGCAATCCATGCCTCTCTTTGTTCCTCCACAAAGTTCATCACATTTATTTATTTGTTTAATATACCGTCATTCCATTTGAGAATCACTAGTTCATAACGGTGTACAAGTTTGACATTCATAAATAAATGATGATATATGGTAGAAGGTATGCATACATACAGGAAATAAAGTTGGTAAGTATTTAGAGGCCAGGGTGCATTTCAAAGGGTGTATTACAATGACAGATACAATTTAGGAGAACAAAACAGAGTTATAAGGGCTTAGGATTAAAGGGGGTATTGTTCAAGACATAATTTGGATTTCTGACTTATGGTGAACTGTTGGTTTCTGTCAAACAGTAGGCATTTTTGAATGGATGGGAACATATGAGTAATGTAGGCCAAATATAGCATCAAACTCTCTCCACAGCAATCTTTCAGCCTGCAAGGCTCAATACAAATATTTATAGGAGGATAGTAGACTGGGCTCTACCCAAGATTGGTGTCTGATTTGCCAGATCACAGACTGGTCCAGCATATCATCCTGTGTTCTGGACTCTGGTGGCCCAGAAAGATCACTAGCTGCATAAGAGCCTTGCTGGTCTGGTATGGATGCTGGTAGGGATGGAGAGTCACTATGAGGAAGAGACTCCCCAGCGATGAAATTCCTGAACTTGAGCTAGATGCCGGTGTTTCCATTACCATTTTGCACATTTTTAAAAAGGTTTTAGGCCCCTTTCACTAGTAAATTGCACTTTGGGGTCATTACGGTGAAGTATTCCACAGTCCGAGTGGGACTGACCGCCATTCCGCTCTCCCATCAATCTCCACTGCTGCGGCATCCTGATGATCCCATCTAGCCTGATGATCGGGAGCTGACTGAGTTCTCGTCCACAGAACATCTTCTCGCTCTTGGTCTATGGTCCTCTGATGTTATCAAGGATTCGGTGGAGCCACTGCATTGGGCCACCAGCTGAGAGGCTTCTAAATTTCAGTGCAGTAGGCCCCATTCTCAACCCAGGCCTCTAGTACTGCTGCTAGAATCTCCCATTCTGCCTGCCTAGGCCTGTGATGCCCATGAGAGGGCTGATGTTGGTTTGGCAGCAACAGATGCTCCCTCAGATTCATTCAACATGGCCTTCACTATCACATCTAGGGCCTTCTTGAATTTAAAAATGGGCCCCGAAGGCAATGCTACTGTTTCCTTACTGATGGCTGGGGGACTCAATTGCTGCAGAGGGACACATTGGGTCCCTTTTCTTGAGCTACATCGCTACCACTGCTTCTATTGGACCCCATGGGGACATATGGCCAGCATAGGCTTCTTGCTTCACTCTTTCCAATGCACTAAACAGTGTTGGCTAGACCCGGGCTGGCAGTGGCTTTGGTATAAAGCCTGGTGACCTACAATGGTAGCAGTGAAGGTAACCGGCTGAGGTCTCTGCCCTACATGACATTCCACGCATTTTACGACCACGGCTGATGACCAGCAGCCCACTATGGATAGCTGCAATTGGCCCCAATACTGAAAAAATCTTGGGCATTCCAGTGGTCAGTATACCAGCCTCATCCCTCTGACCATCGAGGTACCGGTACTCACTATCTCTGAACTGGCAGAGCTGACCCTGGTTGTGGTAGTAACAGGAGTGCTTCCACCTTTGGTTTGTGATGGTGGACTGCAGTCCTCCCCTCCAGGTGGAAATGAACTTTTCGATGCGGCCATCGAATCTTCTGAATGGGATGACGCCGTCGGAATAAACTTGCTATTGTTCTTTTTTTTGTCTTGGCACAAGCAAGACTTCCCTCAAGCGCTTCGCTGCTGCTAATGCACTTGCCACACGGTTCTACTCGTGCTAAGGCAAACTTCTCCAGCGTGTCACCTTTTTTATAGGCTGCTACTGGCTGTGTGAAGTGAGTGTCAATGATGATGTTAGATGCTTGCGACGCACATCCTCGCTATTTTACTACTTTTTTCGATTTTACTTTGTAACATTCAGAACATCGATATAGTTTCAGAAGTTTATATATTTATATATATATATTTATATATATTTAAAACCTTTTATATACCGGTGTTAGTGTGTACATCACATCGGTTTACATTATAACAAAAGCTTAGAAATACATTTAATAGGGAATAACAAGGTATGGGCCGGGTGAACGCATAGAAATGCATAGAAGTATAGCGCAACTGGCAAATGGTTCTGAACCTAGGTAATTAAAGGTTCATAGTGTCGGTTCGTAACATATTGAAACTATTGATACATATCAAGCTAGATAACATCAACATTTGCTTATTATTATATACATTATGTACAAGAATGCATAGGTGTACAGATTCCAGTGGTATTAGAGATGAAGGTGGGGTATGATCTGGGGAAGGCAGATTGTAGCTAGTCGGGGAATGCCTGTGTGAACAGCCATGTTTTTAGTTTCTTTCTAAATTTTAAATGGCAGGATTCGAGATGGAGTGTTGATGGCAGGGTGTTCCAATGTGAGGGGCCTGCGATCGTGAGGGCACATTCCCTTGTGGTGGAAAGGTGTGCCATTTTTAGAGAGGGCACATGAAGGGATCCCTTGTTGATTGATCTGGTGGGACGATTCAACTGTGTGGAGGTGAAAGGGTGGTCGAGCCAGTTGGAGTGGTGGGAGTAAATGGCTTTGTGGATGATTGTGAGCATTGTGTACAGAATGCGAGAATGGATAGGGAGCCAGTGCAGGTCTTTGAGAATGGGAATTATATGGTCGGTTTTGCGGACATTTGATATAATTCTTGCCATGGCGTTTTGGAGCATTTGTAGTAGTCTTATGGTGGAGGAAGGGAGTCCTAAGAAGAGTGAATTGCAGTAATCCAGTTTTGATGATAGGGTGGTTTGGATCACAGTTCGAAAGTCATGGGAGTGTAGTAAGGGTTTGAGTTTCTTTAGCACCATAAGTTTGAAGAATCCGTCTTTGAGGATGGAGTTGACGTGTTTCTTCATGTTTAGTTGTTTCTTCAGTAACACACAATTCCTTACATTTTCCACTGCTCTCAAGCCCCACGTTGCTGGGTGCCATTTTTTGTATCCCTTTCTTGGCAGACAACACATATCCTAAAGGGCCATAAAAGAATTTATAACTGGGGCTGTCATTCCTCTTTCCTGTATCCCCAAGGTGTGGGTCCTTTCTGTGGGGGTGAAGGCTAAACTTCTTGGTCCAGGCAGTAGTGTTCTCCCATGTGTGTCTGTTACCAGAGCTCTTGTTCAAATTAAAGTTTACTGTAATTCTTCATAAAAGAATCAAT
This sequence comes from Rhinatrema bivittatum, assembly GCF_901001135.1. Lineage (NCBI taxonomy): Eukaryota > Metazoa > Chordata > Amphibia > Gymnophiona > Rhinatrematidae > Rhinatrema > Rhinatrema bivittatum. The sequence goes on along the minus strand of NC_042615.1, from coordinate 57,943,945 downwards.
AGATGCAAAACACAAGTTGTCCAGATACTTTCAGTGTTCCCAGTTTTACATGAGACAGGATTTGAATGCCCTCTACCTCTGTGGATGACTCCCTCCAGGGTGGGGACTTGGAATCTGCTTCACCACCATGGTAGGGAAAGATAATTGTACCAAGGTGGCTGGAGTATCCTAACAGTGACTGGATCCCTTCCCACAATACCTGAGGTCCATATTGAATCCTGAACTTCACCTGGTAGTGTCCTGTGGGGTATCTCCATATGTTTCTCCCTTGATTATTCCTCTTCCAAAGACAGAAGATGTCCTCCCAGGAGGAAAAGCCTGTACTGCTAACAGCTATCAAAATTCTCCAGTTCAGGAGAAAGGAAGGGAGTAGAAAAATTCTCACGTTCTCCAAAGATGGAAAAATACAAAACTTGAATCAGGGTCTCTTCTCACAGCTGGGTGCTGCAACCTCCTCTTATGCTGGTTGAAAAGGTGTACAGTCCCTCCTGGCCACCCTGAGGAGGGGATACAGCCTGCCAGGAATGAAACGGGTAAAAAATGTAGAAACCAGAAAAATTGTAAAGACTTCTTACTATTTCTCTTCCTTCCAGCTCTATTCAAGGCAAGAGAACACACATTCACATCCTTCCCTTCTGAAAGCAAAACTATGTCTGCCCTACTCTCACCTAAAATAGCTCCCCCCCCCTCCCCTTGTGCCTAAGGGACGTTGAACTCCAGACAAGTTCTGCGGTAGACGCTGTAATGAATGGTTTGTCCCTCTGCAGATGACTACCCAAGGACTGGAACTAGGGACATTTAGTGGAGACCCCAAGGAGTCTCTGCACACATGAGTGGGCTTTTGTCGTAGTTGGTCCTGAACTATGGAACAATTTGCCATCAGACCAGAAACTTGCATAAAGTCCATCAGGAAGAATGTTAAGACTTTTTTTTAAATTTAAACAAGTTTGTAATAAAAATTAATTTTAACACATACATTACTAGATTATTTTATATATTGTACCAGGTAAAAGTGTTCATCAGCAATTGCCAGATTGTTATTTGGCCAGCTGTTTGAATTATGATTAGTCTGGTTTAGCAGTAGTCCAACAGTATTGATATACTGGCACATTATATTTTGTTTTAATTTGATGTTTTCTTTGATTTTATTGGATTTATTTATTTTATGTTACATTTTATTGATTGTTGATTAGTATGTGTAATGTTTTTGCGATTTTCTTTCATTATCTTCTTGACCATTCTGTTTCATGTGATATTTTGAATGCATTCTGTATGTCACCTGGGAATTCCTGATAGGCAGGGCTGGTGCTAGCTTTTTTTGCTGCCCTGTGAAAAAAACACTGTGTGTTTGGGTACTTGCCAGGTTCTTGTGGCCTGGTTTGGCCTCTGTTGGAAACAGGATGCTGGGCTTGATGGACCCTTGGTCTGACCCAGCACGGCAATTTCTTATGTTCTTATGACACCCCCCCCCCCCCCCCCCCCCCCACCACCCCAATTCATTCAGTCTCTGTCTCTGGCCCATCAAAAGAAGCAGAGCTCCCTCCAGCAATCTATATTTTAAAAAACTGACACACATACCCCCCCCCCCCCCCTCCCAACAAAACAAGGGAAAAGTATTAGGTACTCTAGGCAAATCTTACAGCCTTGCACATACACACACACCTACACTCTATACAGACACACATACTCAAATTATGTATTTATAACAGATTTTACATGAAAAAAGAATATTCAAAAGTACAGTCTTCTGAGGCAAAAATGTCACTTACAACATGCATATTATATTTACATGCACTGCTGTGGTGCCATCCAGAAAACCCTGCAAAAAAGACACCTGGAGATCCTATGGCATTAATGTTGCATCTGTCGCTGCTCGACGCTCTCACTCCGACCTCTTTACCTCTGTGACGACTCCCTCCGGGTCTGATGGACGGTTAGCTGCCACAGCATCTTCTTGCAGTCTCCCTCTGGCGTCCTTGGACCGGCTCGACGCTGCAGATCCACCATGTTGCCTGATGACGTAGGGCACGCGCGCTCCCTCATGCCAGGCCTCGGCGTCTCAGCAGCTAGCCACGCCCCTACGTGCACGTGGACCAGGCGCCCTGATGTAGGTCCCAGGGCGGGGCTTAGTTCCGCGGCGCACCCTGATTGAACTCTTGTTAAAAGGAAGTTCCTGGCCTCACTTCCTTGCCTTGGCAATCGGATCGGTTTGTTCCTGAGATTGCCCTTGCTCGTGTACCTGCTTGCTCGTTCCTAGTCTTGTTCCAGGATGCTTCTGTTCCAGTTCCATTCCTGTTTGTACCTGCTTCCTTGCCTGCTTGTTCTTATGTTCGTGGTCATCTCTCTGGTCTTACCTCGGACTGACTTTCTGGTAAACACCTCAGCTTGTTCCTGACCTACCTGCCTGCCTGCCTCCTGCCAAGGACCTCAGCTTGTTCCTGACCTGCCTGCCTGCCGCCTGCCAAAGACCTCAGCCTGCTCTTCGACCTTGCCTGACCTCTGGATCTTGACCCTTGCTTCATTGACCACTCCTTGGACTGATTCTTGGACTTTGACCTTGTTCACCTGACCTTGCTGATTCTGGCTCTGTCCCTAGCCTTGTCCTCACCAACTCTATTCTGGTTCGCTCTCTTCCAACCTATCTCCAGCTTCGAACCCGATAGCGCTCTTCCAATGTCTCTGGGCATGCCAGTCTCTGATTCTCCCAGCGACACTGGGTCCCCCAGAGACACGCCAGTCTCTGACTCTCCCAGCGACACTGGGTCCCCCAGAGACACGCCAGTCTCTGACTCTCCCAGCGACACTGGGTCCCCCAGAGACACGCCAGTCTCTGACTCTCCCAGCGGCCTGGGTCCCCCATAGGGACCCAGGCCGCTGGGACCTTAGGCCCACCTAAGTCCCAGCGGCCTGGGTCCCTATGGGCTCCTCCCGGGGGGACCTCGGGCTTCCAGCGGTGAAGACCTACACTGCCTCTGTCTCCTTCTGTGCTCTGCCCCCCTGTGGCCAGTCCCTGTACTGCCACAGGACAGGGGTCCACCCCCCAGCGCAACATTACCATACCTCATAAAATATTAAATAATAAAATAAAGAAATATAAAACTTCAATCATAATAGTAAAATTATATTCATAAAAAGAATACATATTTCAAACCAGTTAACAAACAGAATATCCAAAATTTCCCAAACACCAATAAAATATTTCCAAACATCTGATGAATAAAAAATTCCAATAATTAAAAAATGTTCTGATATTTCCTCAAAAAACAATAAAATATTTCAAAACAGTAGAAACATCAAATTACAGCCAATAATTAAAACTGGTAAGGATTAAAAAAATATCCTGCTCGCCATACCTGGGATCTTTTGATTTCCAGTCACCTTGAGATTGCCATGAATTGGGAGAGGTAGGGCTGCACAAACTTCATCTTCTTATACACACAATCACACATTCATTTTCTCACACACACCCTGTCTCATATGCATGCCTATGCTCTCACACATATTCCCTCTCGCTCACATACACTGGCTCTCTCTCCCTCACAGACACATTGTGTGAGTGTGTGCATGCCTGTGAGAGCCTATATGTGACACATAGGCTCTCACAGGCATACGTACTCACACATGCACACAGACACACAGGCTCTCACATAAACACACACATATTACACATGCACACATGATCTGACAGACACACACACACACACACGCAGGTTCTCGCACAGACACAAACACACATACACATGCACACAGGCTCTCACACAGGCACGCAAGCTTTCACATAGACACACAGACATACTCACATACACCAGCTCTGACACAGATACACACACATGGCCTCCTCTTTACTTCGGGCTGTGGTGGGATGAACTCCACCACAGCCCTGCAGGCTTGTCTTTACTTCAGCCCCACCGTCCTTCCTGCGATGGGGGCGGGAAGCTGGGCACGCACATGCACAGAGAAGAGAGAGTACTGCTGCAGCCTTTCCCCATTTTTTGGCTGCCTGCAGGTTGAGCTCCACTGGCAGCCCACCTCTTTTGCCATCCTTTCCTCAATTTTGGCCACTGGTGGATTGAGCTCCGCTAGTGGCCCTGTGGACTCTCCTGCTACCATGCCCCCCCCCCCCCCCCCCCAGATGTACTGCTTCATGCAATGCACGGTGTGCACACCTGATCGTGCCAGGCCTGTTGATAGACAATGTATAAATGCTATATATAAATAAGCACAGAGGATCCTTAATGCCTGGGATGCAAGGCGAAGCCAAAAATCAAGTTGAGTTTACAATATTGCATTAGGAAGAGATAATGGGCATAAAAGATGAGCTTTGTGGCCATTACCTACTATGTAAGCCTTTTAGAGCAGGAGGATATTAACCATGTGAAATATTTGGTACTGATCTAAGTAGACTGACAACACAATAGCAATGCTAATAATAAAATGGAGAAAATTCAAGCATTGGAATTTGTTAAACTGTAGTTTGTGATCATCATCATGATCACACATTGATACCCGTTCATACAAAGTGCAGCAAACAGAAGAAGCTAGTTAGTGGCAGGACAGCTTTAACAGTGCCTTATGACATTGCAACATGCTCCAGCCACACTAAGAATTCAACTGAACAAACATTAAACTATGAGGATTAAAATTAATATATACTTAACCCCACTTCATGTTATTTGGCTAGCTGTAGAAAGAAGATTACTATAGGGAAAAATTGTTATAATATTAGACCAATATCACTAGGCATACTGTGGGTTCTTTGGAGTTGAGAGAAACCAAATACAGTTTGAAGGCTGCTGTACTGCCCTCGGCACTAGAATCCCTAGACATTCAGTTAAACCTTTTACTCAGCTTCAGATATCAGAGAACTTAGCTCTTGAATACCAAACAATATTTATTAGAATAAAGAACAGTTCAACAATCACTGTGACAAGTCACCAAGAATAGCCGTATAGACACAGTGCCTGGTTCAGCTGTTATAAATCTCCAGAAGCCCAGTAGTCAGAGGGAGACAAATGCAAATGTAATAGAAGCTGTGGATATTAGTGAATAAGTGATAAAGTGATGTTTCTTAGAGGCTGTACCTATCATTAAAACCATCCATTGTACCTGAAGACTGGAAGGTGGCCAATGTAACTCTGATATTTAAAAAGGGCTCCAGGGGTGATCGAGGAAACTATAGACCGGTAAGCTTGATGTCAGTGATGGGAAACATCATGGAAACTGTTATAAAGAATAAAATCACAAAACATTTAAATAGATATGGGTTAATGGGAGACAGCCAGCATGGATTTACCCAAGGGAAATCTTGCCTCACAAATCTACATTTTTTTGAAGGAGTGGCAAAGGTAAACCGATAGATGAGATATATTTGGATTTTTAGAAGGTGTTCAACAAAGTCCCTCATGAGAGGCTTCTAAGAAAATTAAAATGTCATGGGATTGCAAACTGGTTAAAAGACAGGAAAGAAAGAGTAGGATTAAATGGTCTGTTTTCACAGTGGAAAAAGGTAAACAGTGGAGGGCCTCAGGGATCTGTACTTGGACCGGTGCTTTTTAACATATTTATAAATGATCTGGAAAGGGGTACGACAAGTGGGGTGGTCACATTTATGGCTGACACAAAATTATGCAAAGTAATTAAATCTCAAGCGGATTGTGATAAACTGCAGTGTTCCTTGTGAGACCTAAGACTGGGCTTCCAAATGGCAGATGAAATTTAATGTGCAAAAGTGCAAGGGGATGCATATAGGAAAAATAACTCTTGCTGTAGTTACACAATGTTAGGTTTATCTTAGGAGTTACCACCCAGGAAAGAGATCTAGGAGTCATAGTGGATAATACATTTAAATCATTGGCTCAGTGTGCTGTGGTGATCAAAAAAGCAATCAGAATTTTAGGAATTATTAGGAAGGGAATGGCAAATAAAATGGTGGATGTCATAATGCCTCTGTTTGCAATTGTGGTTGCCACATCTCAAAAAAGATTTAGTTGTACTGGAAAAAGTCCAGAGAAGGGCGACCAAAATGATAAAGGGCATGGAACAGTTCCCCTATGAGGAAAGGCTAAAGAGGTTAGGGTTGTTCAGTTTGGAGAAGAGACAACTTAGGGGAGTATATGACAGAAGTCTATAAAATCATGAAAGGACTCAAACAGGTTAATGTAAATCGGTTATTTACTCTCTCAGATAATAGAAGGACTAGGTGACACTCCACAAAGTTAGCAAGTAGCTCATTTAAAACAAATCTCAACATAAAACAAATCGAAGAAAATTCTTTTCCACTCAGCACATAGCTAATCTCTGGAATTCAGTGCCAGAGAATGTGGTTAGAGCAGTTAGTGTAACTGGGTTAAAAAAGGTTTGGATAAGTTCCTAGAAGAAATATCCATAATCTGCTATTAATCAATACGGAATAGTGTTTTGAGATCTATTTAATGTTTGGGTACTTGCCAGGTACTTGTGACTTGGATTGGCCACTGTTGGAAACAGGATACTGGGCTTGATGGACCCTTGATCTGACCCTGTAAGGCATATCCTATGTTCTCATGTTCTTATAATTCAGGATGAATTGTGAACGCGAAGAGCTTTTTCCCCAACTGAAAAATCCTTCTAGGCAGGGAACAGTCCCAGATTGCTTTGGGCAAGACCAATAAGAAGAGGAGAGAGTCAAAGAGAGAGAGAGAAAGAGAGAAAAACAAGAATAGATCCAATAGTAAGTTCAGAAGCATTCAAACAGCAACCAATAATAACCAATGAGAAAAAGGAGCCACATACCCTGCAAAGAATCTAAGCTAAGCAATATCACAGGTCAACACACGGTGGCAGTATAATAAACACTGTGGAGATAGAACACTTCCTGCTTGGAATTTGTAATTAGCTGCAGTGAGGGATATAGAGGTTTACATATGTAGAATCTAGAGTTGCTCGAGATCTCATAGGAAACCCCTTCCAATTTTCTATTCTTGTTTCTTCTCCAGAGGCAGTGGAGCATCCCAATTCTTTGTCTCTGATGAAAGTTCTTTTAATAAAGACTTCTCCTGTATGGTGACTCAGCTTGTATGGTTTCTCTTCACTTGAGACTTGGAACATGAATGTGTTTCTGTTGCGTCCATCAGTCTCAGACGGCTTCGACCTTTGTGCCTCACCTTTTTTCCTTCTCTCTCCTCAAGCCTTGGGAAGATGGCTGCTGCCGTATCTTCATGCCGCTCTCTCTGGCGTCCCTGGATCGGCAACAGCAACAGTGTTCGCCATGAAGTTCCTGAGGGCCTCTTAGGGTGTGCGCATGCACGCCACCTATGCCTATATCCACGTCATGGCGGGAACCTCGGGGGCGTCCCCTCCTAGTGACGTCACCACATCCTGGTATTTAGCCTTCCCTTCGTTTGCTAACAAACTGAGTTAGCAAGGATTTGGATTGCCTCCGGTCTAAGCTGCTCTGCCGCTTCTTAGCTGCCGCAGGAAGCTCTCTCTGCCCTTTGGGGTATTTCTTCACTAACCTAGGAACCCACTCCTTGGGGGCCCTTCTGCTCTATTTCAGGTACCTATCTTGAGAAACTGGGTATTCGCTCCTCGAGGGCTTGCTCTCCCTAATCTGGTGCCTGCCACTGATCAACTTCTGCCTGCCAGAACTTCCAACTATACAGCTTCTGCTTCAGTGAGTACTAACCTTTTCAGTCTGTCTCACCTTCAGCTTCAGCGCTCTGTGTCTACATCTGGGACCTGTCCCTGCTACACCGCACTGCCTAATCACCTACTTGAGTGTGAGACTGGTCTCCTCTGCTGAGGACCCCTAGACTACTTCTGTTGGGTTTCCTTCACTGCTGTCCGCCCCCTGGACAGTACCACCAAGCTGTACAATAAATACAACTTCTCTGTGTCTGCATGTATAGAGTCTAGCCTAGTACCGCGGTTCCTCAAGGGGCTCCTCCCCGTGAGAGTGGCCATCACCGCAGTACCCAAGAATCCATTCCTCATAACCATAACAGATTGCTAACTCCATGGACTTGGCTCAGCTCACCGCTTTGCAGGCCATTCCAGGCCTGGCCCAGCGAATCTCTGAACACCAGAATTCGTTGAACAACTGGATTATTGTATTTAACCAGTTACACGTACAGGTGAATGCACTGACTACCGTAGGTAAAGGAGTTACACCGCCAGAAGTGACAGTCAAGTCTACAGTGCCTCTATCTGCTCCGACACGCTTCGCGGGTGAAGTTTGGAAGTGTAGAGGATTTATTAATCAATGTTGCATGCACTTTTCTTTGCAATCTAACCATTTCCCCACAGCGTTTGCCAAGACCACCTATATCCTTTTGTATCTGGATGGAAGAGCGCTGGCTTTGGCCTCACCACTGTGGGAGCGCAATGACCCTATCCTGAATGAACTTGCCAAGTTTCTTGAACTGTTTAAGTCAGTATTTGATGACCCTGCCTGGTACTCGTTAACAGGATCAGCTTTGGTTCATCTAAAACAAGGTAACAAACCTTTACCAGACTTCGACACTGAATTCAAGACGATGGCTTCTGAATTACATTGGGACCCTAGGTACCTGAAAACCCTGTTTTTTTAAGGCCTGAACTCCCGGTTGAAAGATGAACTGGTGACTCGTGAGATGCCTGAGACCTTAGCAGAACTTATGAAGTTGGCAGCGAAGATTGATCGCCGAATTCGCAACAAAGCTCAAGAGGTCAAGATTCCCAGAAGACCACTCCAGGGAGAGACTCGTGTCAAGTTTGTACCCATGCCTACACTCCCAGGGCCTGTTGCTGGTGAAGAAGAAGAACCAATGCAATTGGGCCACAGTCATTTGACTTCTAAAGAGAGACGATTCCGAAAGAGGTTGGGACTATGCATGTATTGTGGACAAGCTAGTCATGCTGTATAAGATGTCCTGTGGGAGGACTCTTCTTAGGTCTAATTGCACCCTCTCCTCCACTCTCTCTTCCAGTGTCTTTAATCTGCGGGCCTATGGAGTATCAGACCCTTGCCTTAGCAGACTCTGGGCAGGGGAAATTTCATTTTGAAATGTCTAGTGGAACATTTGCGGATCCCTACCACTACTATGACACCTCCATTACTATTGTCCTCTATTCATGGAGAGCCCTTACCGAGTGAAGTAACTCTGCTTACAGAACCACTGAGCTTACGTACCGGTGCTCTTCATACAGAGACTATTTCCTTCTTTGTGCTAGAGAAGGCTATGCACACTTTGGTACTTGGGCTACCGTGGCTGTAGAAACAGATGCCACAATTCAACTGGACCACTTTGGAGCTTGCACGTTGGGGTCCGGATTGTCATGGCAAATGCTTAATGGAAGACTCTCCAATACCCTGCATGCCAACCACCCCATTGTTGCCTGGGTTGCCGCCTCAATATGCATCTTACCAAGATGTATTCTCAAAAGAAGCTGCTGATGTGTTACCTCCACACAGATCATACAACTGCGCAATTAATTTGAAGCCAAATACGGAACCACCCAAAGGAAGGGCCTACCCTCTCTCTGTAGTGGAGAATAAGGCGATGTCGGATTACATCCAGGAGAATCTCCAGAAAGGCTTCATAAAACCTTCTAAGTCTCCTGCTTGGGCAGGATTTTTTATCATGGGGAAAAAGGATGGAACATTACATCTGTGCATTGACTACAGAGGTCTAAATGAGATCACCATAAAGGACCACTACCCTTTACCACTCATCTCGGAGCTATTCGATAGGTTACAGGGAGCAAGATATTCTCCAGGCTTGATCTCAGAAGAGCGTATAATCTAGTTTGCATCCGCTCTGGCGATGAATGGAAGACTACTTTTAATACAAGGATGGACACTTTGAATACCTGGTGATGCTCTTCGGCTTGGGCAACGCCCTCGCTGTCTTCCAAAACATGATGAACGACATTCTGCGTGATTTACTCTACCAATGTGTCGCTGTCTACTTAGACGACATCTTGATGTTTTTCCAGGACCTGCAATCCCATCAGGAAGATGTCAAAAGAGTTCTGCAGAGACTTCGCGAGAACCACTTGTACGCCAAGTTGGCTAAATATGAATTTCATAAAGACTCCGTGCCTTTCTTAAGTTACATTGTCTCAAACAATGGATTCCAAATGGACCCTCAGAAGCTTGAGAGCATTCAGAAATGGCCACATCCCACTGGTCTAAAAGCTCTAAGACGATTTTTGGGATTTACCAACTACTACCAGACCTTTATGAAAAATTATTCTTCATTGACTGTTCCATTAACAGCAATGACTGAGAAGGGAGCCAACGCTGCCACTTGGTCTATGGAAGCTGTGACCATGTTCCAGAAGTTAAAAGACACCTTTCAAAGCAAACCATGTCTCTGCCATCCGGACCCTATGCGACCCTTCATTGTGGAAGTTGATGCCTCTGATGTAGGTGTAGGGGGCCCTGCTAAACCAGACCAGTGATTCAAAGATCCTGCACCCCTGTTCATTCTTTTCCCGACACTTCTCGCCAGCGGAGAAGAACTACGGCATTGGGGATAAAGAACTGCTGGCAATAAAAATGGCATTTGCAGAATGGCGACCCTGGCTTGAAGGCGCACAACATCAGATTACTGTTTATACTGATCACAAAAATCTGGAGTACCTCCGTCACGCTCAGTGTCTCAACCATAGACAGACGAGGTGGTCCCTGTTCTTCAACAGATTTGACTTTTTGCTGAAATATCGCCCTGGTGACAAGAATGTCAGAGCAGACGCATTATCTCACTCTTTCCTCTCAGAGGACGTACCTGATGAACCCCAGCATATCATTGACCCAAAGAGAGTGGTTCTCTCAGCTACACATCCGGTACCCATGGGTAAGACCATTGTACCCTGCAATCTAAGAAAGAAGTTGGTAAGATGGGCTCGTGATTCAAAACTGGCCGGACACCCTGGTCAACTGCAAACCCTGGCCAAGTTACAAAAGTACTATTAGTGGTCCACCATGAAAGAAGATACTCTAGCTTATGTAGCCTCCTGTTCCAATTGTGCCAGACAGAAACCTCCGCCTGGACGTCCTTTGGGCCTGCTTCAACCCTGCCAGCCACGGGTGAGCACTGGACCCATATTGCAACAGATTTTGTGGTGGACTTGCCACCTTCTGGAGGTAACAATACAATTTGGGTTACAGTGGACCGATTTTCGAAGATGGCTCACTTCGTGGCTCTCCCTGGCTTGCCATCAGCCATGGAACTTGCTAAGTTATTCATCAGTCTAAATGGCAGTATCTATGGAAAACCTCGGTTCGCATATCGCTCTCTTCCAGTCTCACCCAAACTACTTTTTTTGTCCTCCATAGGGCGACGTGGACTCCTTGGAAGATGTATAGGGCTGGCCTTCTATCTTCTTCCAATTGTTGGTCGTGTCAATTGCCCAATGGTACTTTATCCCACGTTTTATATTACTGTCCATTAGTTAAAAAATTTTGGAATCAGATCTGGTCTGTAATTTCTCTTATTTTAGGGATTTCCCAACCGCATTCTTACTCTATCATCATACTAAGGGGCGCGGACCCTTCTATCAGTCTTGGACCAGCTAAACGTAAACTATTAGATTTTTTGCTTTCAGTGGCTCTCCATAATATCATGGCGAATTGGAAGAGAAGCGATTTGCTTTCTGAACACTTATGGTGGAATTCTGTGTGTATGTATAGTAAATATGAGAAAGCTATGGCTATCAAATGTCATAGGCTGTCTTCCTGGTGTCAGGTGTGGAAACCACTTGACGATTACACTACTTCCGTATCACTGTGAATGGGTTGCTATCTCATCATTAATGGTTCTTTCTTTAGCTTTGCTGACTGAGATACTCTGATGATAGTTAATATGTTTCACTCACTGATAATATGGTTTCGCATACGAGATTGTCACTTTCTCTCTTCTTTTCTTTTCTCTCCTTCTTTTCTTCATTTTCTTATCTCTCTTTTTCTTCCTGCCTTTCTCTCTTTCTCTTCTGATTTATGTGCCTCATTCTATTCCAGATATTTCTTCTCACACCTTCTTGTTTCTTTGTTTATAGCTCTTCCAACTAAGACTCCTATTTACATGCATTGTCTTCTTTTGGCGGCAGTAATGCTCTGCTTGGCTTATGTTGTCTTTTTGTTTCGTGCCAATGTGGTAATATTGGTTGATTTATTTCTGCTCTACTGATCTGTCGTTTTGTAAGGACGGTTTTGTATTCATTTTAATTCCATGATGACGATGTATGTGATTTAATGAAAACTTTAATAAAAATCATTTAAACACTAAGTTATTCATCAGTCACATCTTTTGCCTACATGTCATGCCTAAACATATTGGGGTAGATTTTCAGACCGCGCGAATAGGCGTACTTTTGCTGGCGCATCAGGCGCAAGCAAAAGTACGCGGGATTTTAGTAGATACGCGGAGCCGCGCGTATCCACTAAAATCCGGGATCGGCGCGCGCAAGGCTATGGATTTTGTATAGCCGGCGCGCGCCGAGCCGCGCAGCCTACCTCCGTTCCCTCCGAGGCCGCTCCGAAATCGGAGCGGCCTCGGAGGGAACTTTCTTTTGCCCTCCCCTCACCTTCCCCTCCCTTCCCCTACCTAACCCACCCGCCCGGCGCGCGCCGAGCCGTGCAGCCTACCTCCGTTCCCTCTGAGGCCGCTCCGAAATCGGAGCGGCCTCGGAGGGAACTTTCTTTTGCCCTCCCCTCACCTTCCCCTCCCTTCCCCTACCTAACCCACCCGCCCGGCCCTGTCTAAACCCCATCCTTACCTTTGTCGGGGGATTTACGCCTCCCGGGACTTACGCGAGTCCCGGGGCTCTGCGCGCGCCGGTAGGCCTATGTAAAATAGGCTCACCGGCGCGCAGGGCCCTGCTCGCCTAAATCCACCCGGATTTGGGCGGATTTAGGCGAGCAGGGCTCTTAAAATCCGCCCCATTGTTTCTGACAGAGAAGTTCAATTTACAGCAAAGTTCTGGAAAGCCTTGTGTAAGAAATTCGATATCACACTTGACTTCACCTCTGCGTATCATCCTTAGTCGAATGAACAAACTGAGAGAATGAATAGAACTCTCAAACAGTTCCTCCATGCCTATGTCAGTTCATGACAGAATGACTGGGCTGAACTGTTGCCCTGGGCTCAATTTGCCATCAATTCGCTTCCAGCATCATCTACTGGATCTACTCCTTTTGAAGTGGTCTACAGACGAAAACCTTTACAACTTTTACCACCTTTACCACTTCCACTTTCTGTGTCTTCCCCGGCAGCTCAATCTACCTCCAAAGATATACAGCAGCTCTGGAAAAAGACTAAAGAGATGCTCCAAAAAGCAGGACAAAGAGCAAAGAAAGGCTATGATGCTCACCATAGCAAGGCTCCTGAATTCCAGCTTGGAGATAAGGTTTGGCTTTCTACTTAACATCTGAGACTTAAGCTTCCATCTGCTCAATTTGCTCCATGCTTTGTCGGACCCTTTCCTATTCTCTGATGGTTGGGCTTACTTACCTATAGTCTAAAACTCCCTCCAGCTATGAAGGTTCATAATGCATTCCATGATTTGCTGCTGAAACCACATGTTCTTAGCAAGTTTTCCACCAAGACACCTGAACCTACCTCAGTTGATGCAGAAGAAGACATTGAATAAAAGGTTGATGCCATCCTTGATGTAAGAAAGAGAGGCAGAGTTTGGGAATACCTCTTGTTATGGGAGGGTTTCGGACCAGAAGAAAACTCTTGGGAACCATTGGCTAATATCATGGACAAAGAGATGCTTCGTCAATTCCATCGATGGCACCCTCAAAAACTGAGACCAGGTAGGGGGTCTGGAGGGTGCCCTTTGAAGGAGGGTACTGTTGTGTCCATCGAACTCAGACGGCTTCGACCTCTGTGCCTCACCTTTTTTCCTTCTCTCTCCTCAAGCCTTGGGAAGATGGCTGCTGCCACGTCTTCATGCCGCTCTCTCCGGCGTCCCCGGATCAGCAACAGCGATGGTGTTCGCCATGATTTTCCTGAGGGCCTCTTAGGGGGCAGGCGCCACCCACGCCATGGCGGGAACCTCAGGGTATCCCCTCCGAGCAACGTCATCACATCCTGGTATTTAGCCTGCCTTTCGTTTGCTAACAAACTGACCTCCTCATTTATCAAAATACGCTAAGGGCTTATTGCATGCAATGACCTTTGGAGTGAGGAAACTCACTCAAAGATGAGATTTGTGCAATGTTCTCTCCACCTAGCTTGATGGACTCTCTACCTGGGTAACATCAAGCTAGGTGGAGAGAACATTGCACAAAACTCATCTCTGAGTGAGTTTCCTCACTCCGAAGGTCATCAAATCTTCACAAGAGACCACTGTTCTGTTCGTACATCTCACTTTGAATGTCAAAGTGGCCCCTAACCCCCTATACTAATACCTAAACCTCACCTCTAGTTACTAGGTGGGCCTCCCATAGGGATATAAATACCTATCTATGGCAAGTGCATTATGGCTAGGTGCTCTCTCTCTCTCTCTCTCTCTCTCTCTCTCTCTCTCGCTTTCTCTCACTCTCTCTCTCAAAAATGGTCCCCCAGTGGTTGTATGCAACTTAGCTCTTCACATAGGTATTGCAATAAACTGTCTATTAGCAAACAACACACCCCTTTTGCTATCTCGTGCGATACTTATTGCATTTTGATAAATCCAGGCCTGAGTTAGCAAGGATTTGGATTGCCTCCGGTCTAAGCTGCTCTGCCACTTCCTAGCTGCCGCAGGAAGCTCTCTCTGCCCTTTGGGGTATTTCTTCACTAACCTGGGTACCTGCTCCTCGGGGGCCCTTCTGCTCTATTTCAGGTACCTATCTTGGGAAACCGGGTACTCGCTCCTCAAGGGCTTGCTCTCTCTAATCTGGTGCCTGCCGCTGATCAACTTCTGCCTGCCAGGACTTCCAACTATACAGCTTCTGCTTCAGTGAGTACTAACCTTTTCAGTCTGTCTCACCTTCAGCTTCAGCGCTCTGTGTCTACATCTGGGACTTGTCCCTGCTACACCACGCTGCCTAATCACCTACTCGAGTGTGAGACTGGTCTCCTCTGCTGAGGACCCCTGGACTACTTCTGCTGGGTTTCCTTCACTGCTGTCCACCCCCTGGACAGTACCACCAAGCTGTACAGTAAATACAGCTTCTCTGTGTCTGTGTGTATAGAGTCTAGCCTAGTACCGCGGTTCCTCATGGGGCTCCTCCCCGTGAGAGTGGCCATCACCACAGTACCCAAGAATCCACTTCAACACCTCATAACCATAACAGTCTCCTTTCAGGTTCCAATTTAGCCCAAGACTACGCTGGAGTGATAGTATGTCAACTCCTAAGTCTAAGTTCTTGAAGTCTTTCAAAGAGCCTTCTGAAAAATTCTTTCATTACTTTGGCACTGTTGGAGGCTATTTTATGAAGTCTCAGATTAGCTTCAGCTAACATTGACTGTTCTTTTTAACAAGTCGATGGTTGCTTCTTCTGTAGGTATGGACTTCAATCCATCGTCCACATAGAATTCTCTTTCTATGAATTGTCTGGCATCTGCGCCATACTCCTTCTTGTGCTTTCCTTATGAGTCTGTAGGTAGTCACCAGGGGTGATGAACTGCTGCTGAAGACATGTACACGCATCCTGTACTCAACAATCTTATTGCTGATGTTGTCTTGGTGCCACAGGAATCTTAGTTTCTGTAGTCTTTGTGAACAATGAAACAGTAGAGCATCTGCTGAATATTAGCTATGATGGCAATGGACTCTTTTCTGAAGCGAATCAAGACTTCCAAGAGATTGTTTAAGTTGAGCCCAGTGAGTAGCACATATTTCTGAGAGACTTCTTGAAGCTGAGCATTTGAATTTGACTTGGTTTCTGAGAATAATAAATATTGAAGGTGGGGAGATACCAGCATTCTTCACTTCTTTTAGAAGTGGAGCTTTCTCTACATGACCATTTTTTAATATGTCCTTCATAAAAGTCACAAAATGGTCTCTTGTCTCTGGCTTCCTTTCCAGGATCTGATGTAACAAGGCAAGCCATGAAAGGGCCTGTTGTTTGTTGTTGGGAAGTCAATGTCTAGGTGTTTGGAAAGGGAGGAGATCCACCCAGCTGTTTAGCCTGGGGCTTAATGGGCTCAGGGCCCAAACCGTTCCCTGCCCCTAAAATTAGTGAACAAGCCTCTGGGGGTCAATGGTGACCCCTGACACCTGTAGAGGAGGTGGTGACCCCCCCCCCCCAAAGGAAAAAAATAATTAAAATATGTGCTGATGCCCCACCTCCCAACCAAAACAAAGGCCCAGGCGGTCTGGGGGAGCAGCCGGGCTCCCAGTCCCCACCCCCAAAACCCCTCCTTACCTCCATAAATCTTCATTTATTAGTCAGTGGGGGCCTGGTGCACCTCCTAGTTCCTGACTTGTTGATGCCATTTTTCAAAATGGCATTCACCTGACCTTGCCCCTAAAGACTGGGGATCAGACGTGGGTCTCCACCGACACTAATGAGGATTTTTGGAATTAGGTGGTGGAGGTTGGGGGTTATGGTCCTAGCTTCTCTCCCCCCCCACCCCCCAGACCACCAGGTACTTTTTTTTTTTGTTAGAGAGTGGGGAAAGGGAGTAGGGGGAGAACACTAGACCCCAGGGATATGTTGGTATTATGAATGGGGAAAGGGGTGGAAGAGACTTGGATCTGAGTGGGGGGTTAGAAGAGGGGCCTTTTTGCCTCAGGTGAGATGTTATTAGAGATACTTTGGGGAGAGGTTAAGGAAGGGGGCAGGGCATCATCAAGCATTTTATAATATTGTCTTTTCCTTGTGGGGTTCATGACTGCCTCTTCAGGTGGCAAGGGTGGGGGTGGGCAGGGATTGCTATTGACCCTTGGGCCGTTTCCTAGCTTTTCATGGGGGTATAGATTTATACCATTTGACCCTTTAACTTACATTGTGGGGGGCATCAGGAGGTGCAATTGCATCCCAATGTTCCCACAATGGTTTATCTACACCTTCCTGAAACGTGATAAGTCTGCTGCATTATTTTATTTACATTGAATTACCTATACATAAGCTGCTTTGCATGCATTAGGCAATTTTATTCATGCAAATGAGCTTATTTCCATAATGGGAGAAATACATTGAAGATATCACATAACATCTCGTGATATAGCCGCATTATAGCAATATCACATGATAAAAGGTGCTTTAACACATGTTAAATGCTGTTTACCATATGATATTGCCTTATTGCAGCTTAGTAAATCTAGGGGTTAGTGAGAGTGAGCTTTGTTTTGACAAGCTCACAATAGGCCATATACTTGGCCAGATGACTTGTCTGATACTTCGGTTTTCGGGTGATAAAGTGCTTGCAAGATGCTGTTACATGACATGTAGTGGGGTTCTTTCCCCACTATGTCAGTTCTAGGCACTGCAGTGGAGCAAGATTGATTGTGTGTATTTGGTTTCTATATTAGACATGTGGCATATGTTTTTACTAATGATACACTCTCAATCATGTCTTGAATCCAATTCATGTAGTGTGCTGGGGCATGGACTTGAATAGAGTGTCTCTTTGCACATACATACCTGCATCGTGAGCTGATTCTAATGCATCTGAAAGCATATGTGTGTGTAGATCACTGTGGTGGCGATTAACATCTATGATAGAGTGTGCATTGAGAGGATCTCTATTAGGTATAGAGTCTACTTCATGGTCAGGTTACATTGTCTCAGCACCTGCTATCTCTCCTGGCTGAGAGTGCATCACAATGCTCAGAAGCAAGAGCTAACACATAGTTTCTAGCACGCTGAACAGGATCCTCTGAGAGAACCTGGTCAGTCTAGCTCTCTCTGCTTTCCTGATCCACAGCTGCTTCAAGGCTTTTAGCTTGGGCTTTTGAAACATTTGTTTTCCTCTCTTGACACAGCATTTCTAGCTCAGCATCTAACTCAGCTTTCCTGCTTGCAGTAGCAGCAGCGGCAGTGCATTTCTTTACGTTAAGTCTAGCTCTGCCTGCAAAATATATGTGTCCGTGGAGCTTCTGCTTCCACGCATGCCCTGGGGGCAGCTGCACTTGCTGAGGACAGGTTTGAGTGAACTGATTTCAGTGGCCTTGAAGATCTTGTGGAGCGTTTGGAAAGGCTGGAGTACT
This sequence comes from Rhinatrema bivittatum, assembly GCF_901001135.1. Taxonomy (NCBI): domain Eukaryota; kingdom Metazoa; phylum Chordata; class Amphibia; order Gymnophiona; family Rhinatrematidae; genus Rhinatrema; species Rhinatrema bivittatum. Next base: position 57,925,837 of record NC_042615.1, on the reverse strand, counting down.
GGAATGCAGTTTCTTTTCAACTATCAGTTCTTTGCTGTGCTTTTGCAATAGTAGGGATGTGAATCATTTTTTGACGATTTAAAATATCGTCCGATATATTTTAAATCGTCAAAAATCGTTAGGGCCACGATACAATACCAATTCCCCCGATTTATCGTTAAAAAAATCGTAAATCGGGGGAAGGGGGAGGGGCAGGAAAACCGGCACACTAAAACCCACTAAAACCCACCCCCGACCCTTTAAATTAAATCCCCCACCCTCCCGAACCCCCCCCCCCCCCCAATGCTTTAAATAACCTGGGGATCCAGCGGTGGTCCAGAACGGCGGCGGTCCGGAACGGCCCCCTCAATTGAATCCTGTTGTCTTCAGCTGGCGCCATTTTGCAAAATGGCCGCCGCAAAATGGCGATGGCCATAGACAAAAACGATTCGACGCAGGAGGTCGTTCCGGACCCCCGCTGGACTTTTGGCAAGTCTTGTGGGGGTCAGGAGGCCCCCCCAAGCTGGCCAAAAGTTCCTGGGAGTCCAGCGGGGTTCAGGAAGCGATTTCTTGCCACGAATCGTTTTCCGTACGGAAAATGGCGCCGGCAGGAGATCGACTGCAGGAGGTCGTTCAGCGGGGGTTCCGGACCGCCCAGGTTATTTAAAGCATTTGGGGGGGGGTTCGGGATGGTGGGGGATTTAATTTAAAGGGTCGGGGGTGGGTTTTAGGGGGTTTTAGTGTGTCGGCTCACGATTTTAACAATTTTCACGATAGTTTACACACCCAAACGGCAACAATACGATTCCCTCCCCCTCCCAGCCGAAATCGATCGTTAAGACGATCGAGGACACGATTCACATCTCTATGCAATAGTGCTTTGCACTAAATTATCACATTCTAGATCAATGTTCATGGGAAGGTCTCTTTTCTTGATACTTTTTTTGGTATTAAATCTTGATAAGAATGCAAGGCATCTATCTTAGTGGAGTTGTTAATATTTGTAGCTGTACTGGACACCTGACTTGCTGAAATTCATTGAAACATAGAAACATAACATAAAAACTTAGAAACGACAGCAGAAAAGGACCAAACAGTCCATCCAGTCTGCTCAGCAAGCTTATGGTAGCATCAGCCATGCCATACAGGTCCCTCTATAATGGTAGCATCAGGGGGTGGCATTTGCCATGGCATCCAAGTTACCCCCAAACTTAGTTTCCCAAACTGTTAAAATCATGGTCCTTTTTGGTTACTGTCTGAGTCCAATTACCCGTTATCTCTTTTTGAAGCAGAGAGCAATGTTGGCGTTATATCACATGTTTAAGGCTTATTGGTTAAGGGTAGTAACAGTCACATCAGCAAGTTACCCCCATGCATATTTGTTTTCTCAGACCGTAAAATTCAATGTCCTTGTTGGTTGCTGTCCAAAACTAAATCCCCTTTTCCTTTTTTCCACCTGCTGTTAAAGCAGAGAGCAATAATGAGTTGCATCAACAATATGAAGGCTTATTGGTTAAGAGTAGGAACCACCACACCAGCAAGATACCCCCATACACTCTTTTCTATATTTCCATCCTCTAGCCTTTAGGGATCCACAGTGTTCATCCCATGCCCCTTTGAAATCTTTCACCATTTTTGTTTTCACCACCTCCTCCGGAATGGCATTCCAGGCATCCACCCTCTCCATGAAGAAATATTTCCTGACGTTGATTCTGAGTCGTCCTCCCTGGAGTTTCATTTTGTGACCCCTAGTTCTACTGATGTCTTTCCAACGGAGAAGGTTTGTTGAATGTGCATCATTAAAACCTTTCAGGTATCTGAAGGTCTGTATCATTTCTCCCTTGCTCCTCCTCTCCTCCAGGGTATACATATTTAGTAGGGATGTGAATCGGGCTTCGGACGATTGAAAATATCGTCGATATTTTCAAAATCGTCAGAAATCGGGGGTGTGGTAAATTTTGAATGGAAGTATTGAGGCTTCTACCCTTAGCAGAATTTAAAACCAGGGAATCCTGCCTGGATAAAATATCCCACTTCCACTTCTATTTCCCTACCCTTTCTGCCTTGAGACAAAAAGTTTACTTTCAGAGGTGTGTTCGAATCTACCACAGAAATTTTTTATTAACCTTTAATTTTTGCAGCACATCATGCATAAATAAACCAGTCAGTTTTTTGTAAAAATATTTTCTTTATTTCACAGATACAGAAAGGCATGAATAAATATCTCTAAATGACTAAGAATCATTTTTATGTTCAAATCTTAACTTTACCAGAGTATATCCTACAATCAATGCAAGAACCATTAAAAAGGAAATTGAAATTATTAATATCAGATAAATGTCTATTAATGTCATCTTTTTAGAAATTAATACATTTCTAATACATCTGCCAATGTAGAAACAATAGCAATTTAAAGGTTCTCATATACTTGAATAAAAATTATATTTACCAATTTATCTGAAGCACCCCGCTCTGTGTCTCTCTCAATCACGTGCGAAGAAAGTCTAAGTAGCACCTCTCCCTCTCCCTCAAACTGCCACTGTTTTATACACTTAAGACCCTTTGATCCAGGGTCGCTGTTACAACTTCCATCAACACATTTATATTTTATTCTGTTTATAGCTTCGCCCATTTTTGATTTTTAATTGGATTTCTTTTGTAGTTCTAAGAGAAAATCTTTTTCACTCCTTTCTGTCACACTTAATTGGCTGGCCATCTGTTTTTAGGGTGGTCAATCATGACACCTGCGTTAGGATGCTCAATGTCATAAAATGCAGGTGCTTTCTTACTTGAGATAAGAGAAAGTGGTAAACAACTGTACTCTCAAAGTCTGAAAGTGGGACAAAGGTGAAATCTTGAGGTTTTAAGTAGGGGAAAGGTGAAAGCTATGTGCTGAAGCTTTTTCAGCACAGCCATGACCAATGTCATGGCTTTTAAAAGTAAAGGCTTATGGGTATTAAATGCTAACATGTTTCTTTATGGCTAATTGATTACTGACTTCACTAAATATAAGTAATTATCAATAAAGCACAAAATATTAAGATATTTTCTGACACCCCCCCATGGAGTCAGTAAAACAAATACTAGACATAGCTAGGTACATATAAATCAGTAAGGCACTAATAAGCCTGGGGGAAAATAATCACACAATAAACTACATATAATAAGTTGTGTCAGTGCTCAACATTGCATAGATACAAGTGAAAATCAAATGTAATAATACAAGTGTAATAAAAATTGGTTACATTACCAAATTGAATATAAAGAGATATGAGTTGACAAATCTGAGTTAGTTTCTAATAATAACCAGATATAAAGAGTTTCTCAATATTTCCTTATGGGAAATAGAGAACATTCATACCCAGGGAATGTAAATTTTAAATTTGAAGCTACTCATCCAGTCAAATAAGATGAGGGTTCATAATTAAAATAATCTTTATGGGTCAGAAATCTGTGATGTGTCATCACTGATTCCATCATGTGTAGGGATCTGTGGGCATTAAATGCCTATTATACTTACCAATTGACGAGCAACGATCCTGAAATGGCAAGGTGCATTTTGAATAAGACACATACCAGTCCAGTCAATAATAGACAGTTATTCACAGTTCTCAGTAGATCCAGCCGGATCAGACGTTTCAGATATCTGTGAAGTCAGTCTGACTAATTATAGATATTGGAATCTGTTTGCTCGCCTTCCACTGCTGGTCTAGTCGGAGCAGAATCTTGAGTAGGATTTGGTTGCTGATGTTGGAGAATGACTGATTGATCATCCTCAGAGGAGAGAGCTGCATTCAGCCAAAGCATAAAGTCTTGTCCTTCGTCTGTTAGAGAATTAGCCGGAGCAAGGTGTATTGGATCTAATTCTTCATCCGTCACAAAAGACGGTGGACTAGATACTGGAAACCAATTCGAGCTTAACCCCGGGCTGGAGGCTCTTGAATTTCCATCTGAAGCAACAGGATTGGCATTTGATAGGCCATGTCCATATCCTAATTGATATTCTGCCAAAGAGTAGATATTGAAGTAGCAGGGCACAAGTTCCCAGGGAGCACACTGACAAATGTGAGCACTCAAGGTTCTTCGTAGTGCTTCACGAACAGATGCCAGTCTTCTTGGCCAAGTCCAGCAATAGGAATATTGTGGGAACTTAAATAAAATATCACAGTTTTTATGCAGATAATAAGGTGCACATGTATCAGGATTGTTTTCTGAATACATCCAGCTTCCATAATCAGCATACTCATTTATGAGATCAGGTCCCAGGCAGACAATCATCGCATTCTTCCTAGGATTAGCTGGAATATGTATCTTTGAGTTTACACCTGCCATTTCTGGTTCGCTGCTCTTCGTTCTAATTTCTCTTAAGACAGAAGAAAAGAACACCAATTATTACTATGATTCCCAGGATTAATGGGAATAAATTGATCCCTAAGTCATGAAGGAGTCCACCTGCCCCTTCCATTATGGTTTTAACTATACCAACAGCTGTTTTAGCTATTCCACCCACTAATCCAGAAAAAGCACGACCCAGGGCATTTGAAAATACCTCTGGCTTCAGTAGCTCGTCTAGGATCAGCTCCCATTCACTAGCTGTTAGTTCTATCATTCTCAGATGCTGTAAAAAACTCATCCTCTGACATTAACCAAAGTGAAGACAAATTTCTTAATAATACATTTACATTTAAAACATGAGTCAATAACATTTTTAACTCAGTGAATTGTACTGGTTTAAATTCCATGTACTTTATTGTTTCAGTTAACCGGGCACTAAGTGTAGGATAAAACTCCCACGGTCCACACTTAATGACAGATAGTGCAGTAACTAAATACAATATTCCCGGTTGAAACCCACACTGTGCTTTGTTTGACCGAAGGATATAAGATCCATTGGGTAATTTCAAAAAAACTTCTACTAGAGGACCGGGATTCGGTTCTAGAGGACAATCAGCTTCTCCCTCTAGTGTGAGGCAAGTATTAGAGACCTGCACCAGGGAATTACACACAGTTACAGGAACTTTGTGACAACCTTGTGCTATGATCCAGTGATAACCAGCATTATTAATACACAAGTGGGTTGGTTCAAAGATTTTAATTGTTTTAATCCAGGTGTTGCTTCCATTTGAGCTTTCCAAGAACTGACCAAAGTTCTGGATTTCCCAGCAACGTTTATAGACCTGAGTAGTGATTGGGAGAAAGATACGTCTGACCCCTTGTACTAGGGTTGAACCTAAGGTTGCCCATGGTTCTTTTCCCATTTCATGTTTGCTGACCTGCAAAATAACTTGTGAAGCCTCAACATGGGCATACTGAATTTGCTCAGCTGTGAGGTTTATTTCCTCTAATATTTTTCCCAATTGAAGGTCTCCCCATTTGGGTTTTGGGGAAGTAAGACCATCAATAAAGTGAGTAAGCTGTTCTATTCTTGCTAGAACCTGTATTTTCTCATCAGTTGTGGATATGGCATCAATCCCTAACTGTAAGGTTTGAGCTAAGTAATCCCTTAATTGAAAAATACCTGCTCTTAGCTGATATTCATTGGATTGAATACCTTTTATAGCAGTTTTAATTCTATCATTAAGATTAAGGAATGTATTTTGAACCTCCTGTTTCAAAGCATTCCTGCGTTTTCTGTTGGCTGTTCTCATCACCCAAGCGGGCAAGGGAAATGAGTCATTCAGCCATTTTGTCTGTACAATTAAATCTAACACAGAAGTAACCTGAGTGTCATTTAACCCCTCAGCTAAACCCCTGATACAGGCAGCGGTCAAAGACCGGCCTAGCACAGGTGCATTTTGAAAAAAATTAGCCTCCTGAGTAAAGAAGGGTCCCCATACCCTATTAGAAAACCTTTTATTACAAAGATTAACCTGATATTGCCAACTAGGGCAACAAAAGCAATTTGTCTGGGTGGACGAGGAACGGGTACAAAAGAATGGATTATTCCCACACGCATTATTCCACAAAGATAAATTATAAAAAGAAATTCCACGCCAATGTGTAAAAGAGACAGGCAATTCATCACAAAAGACATGATAATGTGTACTATTTAAAAACAGAATTTCATAAGGTAGTCTACAAACATAAGACAGAGAGTCCTTAATCATTGGAAGGGGGAATCCTGTATCCTCTCCCCCCCATGTGGAATAATTAGCGTAAGAAAGAGTTACCTCAGGAAAGACGTCCATCCAGGAGAAAATGAGACCTTTAATCAAACCTGAAAATTCATAATTAGAGCCAGACAAGGAGTCCTCCAGAGGCACCTTCGAAAGGGGATTGATGCAGGCACAAGATCCATTATGAAAACAAGGACGAAGGGCAAACAGCCGCTGGAACTGTTCAGAAGCACCAATATGTGGTTGAGAGCAGTGCTGCAGTTTCCAGGATGGAGTTTCAAGGATCCCAGTAAGATTGACACTCACTGCTCTGAAACCCAGGAACAAGTTCTGATATCTAATCGAACAGAACTCCGCACGGAAGCCATCAAGAGGAGATTCCGAAGTGATGGAAGAAAGCTGCAGGGAGGAACGCTCCAGCTGCAGAAACAGAGCAACAAGTCTGGACTCTAGACCCGCAGGCAGGGACTCCGGAGAGATGCCTTGCCAAACCTGGTGAGTGTAAAACCTGAAAGGAACATCAATATGCAATAAAACAGGATCTTGCACCAGCCAGCCATGGTATGGAACAAGAATAACACCAGAAGGCAAAGGCACTGCCAGAAGAGACAAAGGCTCAGAAGGTGAGCGCTTACTGACATGTGAGTGTGAATAACGGAGCTCCTGTGAAGCTGCGGGAGAAAAGGTGGAATGCAGCTGGGTATTAGATAAGAGATAAAATAGTGAGATAGGAGATGCAATAATTAAAAGCACCCAGCAAGCAATAACATACTTACAATAAGGTCTGTAAAAAAGAAACACAGCATGCAAAAAGGTACTGATTGGGGAACAAACCATACAGCATGCAAGCAAAAGCTTCTGCTGAAAGCGAGTGAAACATGGAGGACGCTCAGATGCGGGACAAGCTACACTGAGAACGACCTGATCTTCCTGCTCCGGGGTAGGCACAGCCATGTCACCGCTGAGAATGACATCAATTGCTGGAGCATTGGGAGCGCTGGGCAGCGGCAGATCCTCCTGACCCATTGGCATCAGCGGAAACTGCGGATGCAGCAGAGGCTGGGGGTTGAACCGAGGCTCTGGTACCGGAAAACCCCAATGTCTCGGATACCAACTTGACATCTCTAATGGACACAACTTTCCTATTCTTTGGATCCTCAGAGTCAGAAAGCAACAGTCCCGAGTCACCTAGAAATTCTGTAACAATAAAGGGATTAGACCAGTATGGTTCTAAAGAGCCACGAACATGCGTTTTGCTCAAAACTACGGAACCAATCTGAAAAGGATTTGGACTCCGAGAGGCCTTGTCAGAAGTAACCATAGCTTCTGAGGAGGCCATATTTTCAAGCATAGAGAACCCAAAGAGAGACATAGCGGGAGCTTCATGATTGGCAGTTATGGTACTATTAATCCGGATTTGGATCTCCGGAAGATGAAGGTACCAATTACTGGGGTTAAATTGCAAAGCAAAATTTTGCAGACTACGCTTAACCTCACCATTAATCCTTTCAACCATTCCATTAGATTCTGGACGATGTGGGTAGGAGAATCGATGAGTAACGCTATGATCAGCACAAAAGGTCTCAACCTCAGCATTTTTAAAGGCTGGACCGCCGTCTGTGCAAAGAAACTGAAAAGGCAAAATACCAAATACAATAGCCAGACGGTTAACAGTCACAATAGCAGTAATGCGTTTCTGTGCAAATAGAAACACAAAGCCAGTAAAGGAATCAAGTACAACCAAAATATGTCTGTAACCACGGGAAGAAGAAAGGGGACCAACATGATCCATAAAGACCACCTGCCCTGGTCTAATTCCCCGTGGAAGTATCCCCTCAACATAAGGGTGTCCAGTCCGTTTGGGATTTGTGCGCTGACAATCCAAACAGTCACTGACCATTTTCTTTGCCTGACTTCTAGTCAAAACCCCATCTGAATGCTGGCACAAAGTAGCCGCATTCAAATGTAAGGAGCCATGCCTAGCAAGACGTGCCCTTACAGTTATCTCTTGCTGAGAGGCAGCCAATTTAGCTGCTTCATCTGCCAAAGAATTGTAACGAGAGTACCAGCCCACGGTCTGGTGAGCAGGCACATGCAAGACAAGCACCTGCACAGTAAGTTTCTGTGAAATAGAAAAAATTAATCTCCAGTGAGCTCTGTGTGCAATAGGCTTGCCTGTAACATCTAAAAAGTCACTGTTTTCCCACACTTTCATATGTGAATTAAACCCAGACACCACAAATGTAGAATCAGAACAAACCATAACGGATCTTTCAGGATCCAAATTGGGCGTTTGCTCAATATGTGTCAAAGCCTTTTGAAAGGCAATCAGCTCCGCCTGCTGTGAACTCATATCACCTAATCGCCATGTATGTGTGGCAAAGACTTTCCACTGACCCCTTTTATTAGGAGTTAAAATAACATTAGCCGCACCAGCAAAAAATGCAGTAAGATAGTCACCCGAGGGTGTGGCAGAACCATCAGTAAAAATTACCAATTGAACCTTCTGATAAATAGGAGGAAGGAGCCTATCCGTCTCAGTAGTTAAGCAAAGATCCTCACAAGTTAAAATAATGTCAGAATCAGCCAAACCATTCTGATAATGGAATTGCACATCGTCTCTATATTGATCAGCACGCCATTGCACCCAGCGTGTGGAGAGAGCCCTACTCTCTGGGAGGGAATGGCGAGTGACAGCCTGTAACTGGGGAATCCCAGTATAACAATGAATAATCTTACCCTGAGCAAGAGCAGAGACTTTAGATAGGCAATATCTGACAGCCGTCAGTGTACGCTCCACAATATTAAATTTCCTCTCAGGCTGAGAGAAAGTATGTGTAATATAACATATGGGCTGAGATTCAGCATGGTTACTGATTGTAGCCAAGAAATGAGAATCAGAAACCTGCAACGTGACATCTAAATCTTTAGATGATTTACGGTGCGCCAAAGGGGCTGAAACCTTGACAGCCTCTTGCAGCGCTCTCAAACATTCAGAATGAACAGCAGTCCAATCACGTGCCACAACGGCATCTCCTTTAAGCAAATCATACAAGGGGGCTGCTAATGAGGCAAAACTAGGCACAGTTTTACGTGCAAAATTAAGTGTCCCCATGATTACTTGCAATTGGCGAGATGTCTTAGGCACCGGGAAGGATATAATCTTTTCTTGGAGGGTGGGGGCAAGGCTAGCACCTGCCACCCCGATTAAAAATCCCAGAAACTTAACTTCCTCAAAACCAATTCTGGCTTTGGCAAAATTAACTACAAAGCCTTCCTCACCCAGTACCTGTATTAGTTTAACTACAGAATCCCAAAGCACATCCAGCTTATCAGAAGCCAGATATATATCATCAACATAAGGAACAGCATTATCAATGTTATGTCGCTGAAGGAGTTCCTCAACGGCAGCAGAAAATAAAACAGGGGAATTTTTAAAACCCTGAGGGAGCCTGGTATACTGATACTGCTTACCCCTGAATGTGAATGCAGTGACAGGGGAAGTGCTAATCGGAATACTCCAAAACCCATTAGCTAAATCCAAGGTGGCTTTCCACCTAGGTCGTGGCAAATTATCAATTGTAGATGCAGGATTCAAAGTCTGAGCCGCAACTGTCTCAGAAGAGGCGTTAAGTACCCTATAGTCAATGACCATACGAGTACTCCCATTTGGTTTGGGCACAGGAAGGAGGGGTGAATTAAATTCAGAATATTCCTCAATTAAAACACCCTGAGTAAGTTTCTGAGAAATAATAATATTTAAATCATTGTAGAATTTCTTATGGACAGGATACTGTTTTTGAGGACTGAAAGGCTTATTTAAAACTATCTCTATCGGCTTAGGGGTCTGCACTAAACCAGTGTGGGTATGATAGAGCTGAACGACTCCTAACTTAAGCCATTCAGTAAACAAATTCTGCAGCTCAGCCTCTCCAATGATGGATTTGAGCTGAGGAGAAAATGAAGCTTTTACAGCCTCAAAGCCATAAAGGGGGTCCTCCAACATCATAGAAGGCAAAACAGGCACAGCAGCCTGTGTGAAATAAATTGCAAAAGGATCCTCCTCATCAAATAAACATGCCACTTTTATGGTACGGGACCCTTTGAAGTAAGGGGAAAAGATTTCTACAGTCGCTAAGGGAGCTTGAGAATGCTTCCCTGCAAACATAGTAATTGTGACACTTTCATTTAAATATTGAATTGTATCCCATTCTCTAGTCAGGATATTAATAGTAGTACCTGAGTCCATCATGCCCACAAATAGATCACCCTGCTCCTTATTCTGGATCCACAGGGGGTTTAGACGTGGAGCCAGCATTGCCATGGAAAGTGGCTCGCTTCACAGGCTTTTTGTGAGAAGAAGGGGGAGGGCGGTCCGCCTTAGTTACAGCTCCGGACACCGCTGGAGGTTTCTCAGGAGCTGGAAAGCGGGCAGGAGGGGTCCCACGATTATCCCTCACAGGATAGCGGGGAACCCACCCAGTATTAGAGGGATTTCGTGGAGGGGGGGGGTGTATAATCCTGCCTAGAATTCCCAAACCCCCTATAGTCCCTCAGATTTCTATCCTGGGAAGAAGGATTCCTAAAATGAAAACTCACCCGTCTTGAAGTTTTCTCAGGCTGAGTGCGCTGGATCTCTCTGCCCCTTTCCCTGGGTCTGTCAGACCCTAGCTGAGCCTGTTTAAGAGGCTTAGAAGGGATTAATGGATGACCAGCCGCCTCGAAGACTTGCTGGATAATGAATGGGAACTGCTCATGTCGATCTGCCGGGGCCAATGCACTTAAACGATTACTAAGATCAATACGAATAGAGGTATCAGATTAACATCAGCTGGAAGCGTCCCCAAAGCCCGCCTTACTCTATCTGCTTTTCGATCAATCTCACTACGGGTCCCGAATTCTCCAGGCGTCCCCAAAGAAAACGAGGTTTGTCCGTAATGATCTCTGAGCGTTTGAAAGCAGTGCAATAGGGCAGTGTAAAACGCATTCTTTTTCCCCGCCGGAATTTGATCCACAGGCGGGGCATCAAAGGACAAAATAGCATCAAGAGGCGGACGCGGTTCAGTGAACGCCAAGCCCCCTCTTTTTTCAGAAACCGGAATTACCGGATTCTCTACAAATAAGCATTTACCAAGTGAAAAAGACATCTGACAATCAGGGAGAGCAAAAGGAACAAAATCCTCTTCTGCTCTTCTATTTAGCCCCTGGTGTCTGCCCTGTGCAGTAAGAGCTTTTAAACGACAAATGTCAACATGAAAGCACGGTGACGAGTCACTGGCCACTTGTAAATGCAGGACAAAGGACTGATCTTCCCTGATATGATTGGCTTCAACCCACTTACGGAACGTTGCTTCTTGAGAAGCTCTAATTCTATAAGGGTCAGCCATTGCAACCAATTATAAAAACTGCTGCAAAAGGCAAAATTACATGACTGGAAAATAATATTTAATTCTACAGGAGATTTAAACCACGTTGGGCGCCATGTGGTAAATTTTGAATGGAAGTATTGAGGCTTCTACCCTTAGCAGAATTTAAAACCAGGGAATCCTGCCTGGATAAAATATCCCACTTCCACTTCTATTTCCCTACCCTTTCTGCCTTGAGACAAAAAGTTTACTTTCAGAGGTGTGTTCGAATCTACCACAGAAATTTTTTATTAACCTTTAATTTTTGCAGCACATCATGCATAAATAAACCAGTCAGTTTTTTGTAAAAATATTTTCTTTATTTCACAGATACAGAAAGGCATGAATAAATATCTCTAAATGACTAAGAATCATTTTTATGTTCAAATCTTAACTTTACCAGAGTATATCCTACAATCAATGCAAGAACCATTAAAAAGGAAATTGAAATTATTAATATCAGATAAATGTCTATTAATGTCATCTTTTTAGAAATTAATACATTTCTAATACATCTGCCAATGTAGAAACAATAGCAATTTAAAGGTTCTCATATACTTGAATAAAAATTATATTTACCAATTTATCTGAAGCACCCCGCTCTGTGTCTCTCTCAATCACGTGCGAAGAAAGTCTAAGTAGCACCTCTCCCTCTCCCTCAAACTGCCACTGTTTTATACACTTAAGACCCTTTGATCCAGGGTCGCTGTTACACTTCCATCAACACATTTATATTTTATTCTGTTTATAGCTTCGCCCATTTTTGATTTTTAATTGGATTTCTTTTGTAGTTCTAAGAGAAAATCTTTTTCACTCCTTTCTGTCACACTTAATTGGCTGGCCATCTGTTTTTAGGGTGGTCAATCATGACACCTGCGTTAGGATGCTCAATGTCATAAAATGCAGGTGCTTTCTTACTTGAGATAAGAGAAAGTGGTAAACAACTGTACTCTCAAAGTCTGAAAGTGGGACAAAGGTGAAATCTTGAGGTTTTAAGTAGGGGAAAGGTGAAAGCTATGTGCTGAAGCTTTTTCAGCACAGCCATGACCAATGTCATGGCTTTTAAAAGTAAAGGCTTATGGGTATTAAATGCTAACATGTTTCTTTATGGCTAATTGATTACTGACTTCACTAAATATAAGTAATTATCAATAAAGCACAAAATATTAAGATATTTTCTGACAGGGGCTCCCCCAAAACGATAGGAAAACCCCACGATATTGATTGTGGGGGTTCTCTTATTGTTTTGGGGGAGGGCGGGAAAAACAGCACACAAAAATAACCCCTTAGCTTCCCCCACCCTCCTGACCCCCCAAAAACGTTTTACAGGTACCTGATGGTCCTTTGGGGGTTCCAGGAGCGACCTCCCGCTCCGGGCCATCCTCCCGCTCCCGGGCCGTCGGCTGCCACTAATCAAAATGGCGCCGATGGCCCTTTGCCCTTACCATGTGACAGGGTATCCGTGCCATTGGCCGGATCCTGTCACATGGTAGGAGCACTGGATGGCCGGCGCCATCTTGTGCTCCTACCATGTGACAGGGGCTGACCAATGGCACCGGTAGCCCCTGTGACATAGTAAGGGCAAAGGCTATCAGCGCCATTTTGAATACTGGCAGCCGACGGTCCGAGTACAGGAGGTCGCTCCCGGACCCCTGCTGGACTTTTGGCAAGTCTTGTGGGGGTCAGGAGGGTCCCCCAAGACTTGCCAAAAGCCCTGGTGGTCCAGCGAGGGTCCGGGAGCAATCTCCTGCACTCGGGCCATCGGCTGCCAGTAATCAAAATGGCGCTGATGGCCTTTGCCCTTACCATGTGACAGGGTATCCATGCCATTGGCCGGATCCTGTCACATGGTAGGAGCATTGGATGGCCGGCGCCTCCGGCACTCGGACTGTTGGCTGCCAGTATTCAAAATGGCACCAATAGCCTTTGCCCTTACTATGTCACAGGGGCTACCGGTGCCATTGGGCAGCCCCTGTCACATGGTAGGAGCACAAGATGGTGCCGGCCATCCAGTGCTCCTACCATATGACAGGATCCGGCCAATGGCACGGATACCCTGTCACATGGTAAGGGCAAAGGGCCATCGGCGCCATTTTGATTAGTGGCAGCCGACGGCCCGGGCGTGGGAGGACGGCCCGGAGCGGGAGATCATGGGAGATTGCTTCCGGGACCCCCACTGGACCACCAGGTACCTGTAAAATGTTTTTGGCGGGGTCGGGAGGGTGAGGAACGCTAAGGGGTTACTTTTAAAGTGTCGGGGTGGGTTTTTTGTTTATCGGCTCGGGCGCAGCCGATAAACAAAACCGTGATCGGGCCCGATTGAAAAAAACCCACATGTGAATCGGAACTGGAATCCGAACCGATTCCGGTTCCGATTCACATCTCTAATATTTAGTTCCTTCATCCTCTCCTCATAAGTCATTTGATGGAGACCTCCCACCATTTTTGTCGCTCTTCTCTGGACCGCCTTCATCCTGTTTCTGTCCCTTTTGAGATATGGTCTCCAGAACTGAACACAATACTCCAGTTGAGGCCTCACCAAGGACCTGTACAAGGCATTATCGCCTCCTTTTTCTAACTGGTTATTCCTCTCTCTATACAGCCCAGAATTCTTTTGGCTTTAGTATCATTTTGCCACATTGCTTCGCCGTCTTCAGATCATTAAACACTATCACCCCAAGATCCCTCTCTTGCTCCGTGTACAACAGCCTTTCACCCCCATCACATACAGTTCTTTTGAATTACCACACCCCAGATGCATGACTTTGCCCTTCTTGGCCCTGAATCCCAGCTGCCACATCTTTGACCTCTATGCCTGTATTGCTAGCAAGCTTATGTATGTAACTCCCTCTTGACCTGGTTCTGGGACCAACCTGGTGGGAGCCCCCTAGGGCAGACTCTGTTGATCCCCATATTCTTGGGGCCTGGTGCCCCCTCCTGGGGAATAAGATGTTAGTGAGTGGGATTTCCCTCCCTTTACCCGAGGAAACAAATTGGACTGTGAACAAGGCTGGCAGTATGTACAAATATATACAGGTTTATTAGACTATGCACGTTTATACATTTCTTCATGATTATGTACATTGCTAATAGGATGTCAAACAGCACACTTATCTACTCGTGGTTAGTAATCTCAGGCCACACAACTATATACATTTCTACAAGATAGCAAGAACATTTAATATTTGACAATATGGGGTTGTTGTATACCACCATATAGAACAGAAGGGACCTTATACATTCCCGCTTAATCAAGTATTATTATTATTTTCTCCCTTTTATCCCAAGTCTCACCCATGTGAAAAGATACATCTGGGTTGATGGGCAGGGTTGGTCTAGGGGGGTCCATTGTATCTTTCTGCTCCGCTGAGAGGTCCACTCTGCTGAAAGGTCCATGGCAACACTGGGGTCCATGCCCTCCTGGGAGACCCAACTCTGCCTCTTGGTCTGACCCCTCAATCAAGGAAACCACTCTACCTCTGGATCTGCTGCTGGGATCCCCTTGCTGAAAGGAAACTGCTCCATTTCTGGATATGCTGCTAGGGTCCCCTTGCTCAAGGGGGACCCAGGGTTATTTCCCTTGGTAGAAGGGTTTTACCTAGCTTGGGTTTACAGCTCCACTAGGTTCATGAATAGTCATTCAGTCATCATTGTTACCCAGCCTAGATGAATCACCTTTTATCAACCAAAAGACTAAGACCCAGGCAAACCATGGGAAGTGAATATGCACACCCTTCCATCCTGCCTGTTTTTTTTTCTCCTGTCTGGGAACTGTATACCCAAGAGTCTGACTACCTTTGTTAGTCAGGGTGAGAATCTGTTTGCTTTCTAGGACTGTTTTTCAGAACATTTCGCTCATAAATCCCTTTCCCAGTGATAGTTCTGTAATTTAGGATTTAGTTATCCTTGGATTTAAAGTGATATTTCACTGCAAATCACCAACAGTAGTCCAAGGGGCTGTGACATGCAAATCCCCTACCTGAATCTCTGACTCATCTATTCAAAGGGTATTTAAGTACCTTTACATTAAGGGGTTTGGCAACCTTTTCAATCTCACTCTGAATTCTCTGGCCTGCTGGCTCATGTTACATAGCTGCATTGTCCTCTTTTCTTTCTCTGCTGCAGTTCACTTAAATGGTAGCATGCTCTTTATCCCTCTCTCTCTCTTGGGAGGGGAGGTTTTACGTATATTAGATTTTAATTTTTCCCATGCTTTGTTAACCTTCTTTAGGTAACCATCCTTATCAGATTCATAATTTTCTAAAGCCTTGAATGTCAAAACATGTTCCTAGTAGATAGGGGAGCAGCTTCATTTGCATTTTCACAGAGCTCCATGTTTCCTGAAGACATGTCTTCTGCCATCCTTTGAAATAATTATAAACACTGATAGGATCAGGTTACAACTGAGTAGTCCAGGGTTGGATTAAGGGATGGGCCAAATGGCCAATAGAGTGCTGAAATCTCACCATCTGTCTCCCACATTCATTGCCTCCCTCTGACTGCTCCTCTTGCACGTGATGGACCGTGAAAGATTCTTAGTGTAGTGGCTGAGGTGCAGCCTCCATAGATCACAAAAGTAAAGTAAGCACTATATGATGAACTTTAAAGTTTCATTGCTCTGTGCTTCTTCCTCTTGTGATCGCTGCTGTTGCTGCTGCTATTAGGGCTACTGGTGCTGTTACAGACATGAGTGGAGCTGGGGAGTGGCAGTGCCCCCCTCTGTACAGTGGGCTGCAATGTGTGGAAAGCAATCACAAAATTCCTGCAGGAACAGATGAGCCCCACAGCTAGATGGAGGGAGGAAGGGAGATGCTACTGCAGCGGTTCTGATCACAGTCTGATGAAAGAAGAACCCTGAGAGGGTTAAGGAGGGGGGATGCAGAAATGTTACAGGGAGGAGGGTAAGACTGTGTGGGGATGACCAGGGGGTGGGGGACTCAGATCTGTGATCAGGAGTGTAGGGGGCCAGGGGGTGTTACTGCTGCTGATTGCTTGTCAACTCCTTTCAAAGAGCAGTCACTATGCAGTGTGTGTGTGTGTGTGTGTGGGGGGGGGGGGGGGGGGCAGGTGGTTTTATGCACAATTTCCTAACAATCACATGAAGTGGGGAATTCCAAACTGGAAATGGATCAAAACTGTAAGATATCTGGAGCAGAGGCGATGCATGCCCTTGTCTGGCTGGAGAGGAAATTGCTGCTTATCTTCTTTTTGTGGACTGGTAAGGTGTTTCCCATCCCGCCAGGAGTAAAGGGATCACAATTCATGGCCCCTACATCTCCAAATTCTTCTTGGGCTACAGTCAGTCTCCGATCTCAGCAAGAAGAGAGAAGGAGGGGCCACTGCCGCAACTCTGGCCTCTCCCCATTCCCTTTATTGTTCTGTGGCTTCCATTTAAGTCAGTGTGGTCCACAGGCCTCCGATTCAGACAGAAGAGCTGGACAGGGATCTGGTCAAAGACATCCAAAAGGTGGGAAAGAAGAGAGGAGTGTTGCTCATTGGAGATTTTAATCTGCTGAATGTAGATTGGAGTATCCCTTCTATGAAATCTACAAAAAGTAGAAAGATAGTGGATGCCCTTCAAGGAGCTCTGCTCAAACAAATGGTAATGGAACCCATGAGGGAGGGAGTGAAACTCAACCTAGTGCTCACAAATGGGGATAATGTCTCTAATGTCCAGGTAGATGCTCACCTGAGCACCAGTGATCATCAGACAGTATGGTTTGAGATAGCAAACAGGATGCAGAGAATTCACACAAAGATCTGCATTTTGAATTTCAAAAATATGGACTTTGTCAAAATGGGGATGGTCCTGGAAGGAAAACTAGACGACTGGCAGAAAATGGGTGAGCTGGAACAACAGTGGGCCAAATTTAAGGGAGCTATTACAAAAGCAACAAATCTATGTTAGAAAAGTAAACAAAAGTAAGAGGAAAAAGAAACTGATCTGATTCTCAAAGGATGTGGCTGAAAACGTAAGGGCAAAAAGAACAGCTGTCAAGAACTGTAAAGGATTCTAAAAAGAGAAATACAGGGACGTATACCTGGTGAAACCGAGGGAGATGAAGAAAGAAATCAGGAAGACAAAAGGTCAAGCAGAAGAAAGGATTGCCAAAGAGGTGAAGCAAGTTGACAAAACATTTTTTAGGTATAGCAGAGAAAGAAAGGTGGCCCAAAGTGGTATAGTGAAACTGAAAGGTGGAGAGAGATGAAGAAATGGTGGCAATATTAAACAAATGCTTCTGGTGAGTGTTTATTAAAGAAGACACTGGAAAAGGACCAATGCTGCTTGAGAAGACCAAAGATGGTGGTGGATTAGATGAAACTCCTTTTACAGAAGAGAATGTATGGGAAAAGCTAGGAAAACTGAAAGTGGATAAGGCCATGGAACTGGATGAGGTACATCTCAGGATAATGAGGGAGCTCAGTGATGTGCTGGCGGGTCTGCTGAAAGACCTGTTCAATATATCCCTGGAAACAAGAGTGATGCCACATGTCTGGAGAAGAGCAGTGGTGGTCCCACTTCATAAGATGGTAGCAGAGAGCAGGCTGGAAACTACAGGCCGGTTAGCCTCATCTTGGTGGTGGGAAAATTAATGGAGAATGTACTGAACGAAAGGATAATGAATAATATACAAACTGGTGGATTGCTGGACCTAAGGCAGCATGGATTCACCAGGGGGAAATTCTGTCAGACAAATTTGATTGATTTTTTTGATTGGTGACTAGAGAATTGCATCAAGGAAGAGTGGTTGTTGTGATTACTTGGATTTCAGCAAAGCTTTTGATATGATCCCACATAGGAGGCTCGTAAATAAAATAAGAAGCTTGGGAGTTGGCACCAAAATGGTAGAGTGGATTACAAACTGGTTGACTAACAGGAGAAGGCATGTAATCATAAATGTTGATGTAATCCACTGAGAATTGTAGAGTAGTGGAATATAAGGTTATTAAATAAATAAATGGAACCTTCTCTGAAGAGAGAATGGTGTTAAGTGGAGTGCACACTAAATAAGCCCAAAGTATTTACTCCAGAACCTCCAAATCGTGAAACACACAACAACACAACAAGGTAACTGGTATTTCTTCTATCACCAATATAAATACAGAACCTTATACACAATTGCTATTTCATATTTCTTATGTATCTGTAGGACCTTTAAACTGAATGAGCCTGTCAGACCTACAGACTCATATTTTAGTGTATAGGTCCAAATTACTTTATTAATCAAAAGTTCATTTTTTTGGATTTTTTGTTATTTGTTTCTCTTAAAAATTTTTAGACCCAAAAACTGTAATAGTCACTACATTGCACAGACTAGTGAACGCGACCAAAAAATAATCAGCATGTTGCAAAAATTTTTTGTAGCTCCAATTGCTCATCTATGATAAATGTCCCGAAAAGATATTTTTTCGGGACATTTATCATAGATGAGCAATTGGAGCTCCAAAAACTTTTTGCAACATGCTGATTATTTTTTGGTCGCGTTCACTAGTCTGTGCAATGTAGTGACTATTACAGTTTTTGGGTCTAAAAATTTTTAAGAGAAACAAATAACAAAAAATCCAAAAAAATGAACTTTTGATTAATAAAGTAATTTGGACCTATACACTAAAATATGAGTCTGTAGGTCTGACAGGCTCATTCAGTTTAAAGGTCCTACAGATACATAAGAAATATGAAATAGCAATTGTGTATTAGGAAATATTTCTTCATGGATAGTTTGGTGGATGCCTGGAATGCACTTCCGGAGGAGGTGGTGAAGACTTAAACAGTAAATTATTTTTTGGTCGCGTTCAGCATATGGAGTCACTAGTCTGTGCAATGTATTGACTATTACAGTTTTTGGGTCTAAAAATTTTTAAGAGAAACAAATAACAAAAAATCCAAAAAAATGAACTTTTGATTAATAAAGTAATTTGGACCTATACACTAAAATATGAGTCTGTAGGTCTGACAGGCTCATTCAGTTTAAAGGCCCTACAGATACATAAGAAATATGAAATAGCAATTGTGTATAAGGTTCTGTATTTATATTGGTGATAGAAGAAATACCAGTTACCTTGTTGTGTTGTTGTGTGTTAAGTGGAGTGCCACAGGGATCAGATCTGGATCAGGTTCTGTTCAATATCTTTGTGAGTAACATTGCAGAGGGGGTAGAAGATAAAGTTTGTCTATTTGCAGATGATATTAAGATCTGCAACACCTGAAAGATTTTATTGATGCACAATCCTCAAACCTTTTCCATCGGAAAGCAAACAGTAGAACTAGGAGTCACAAAATGAAACTCCAGGGAGGATGACTCAGAACCAATATTAGGAAATATTTCTTCATGGATAGTTTGGTGGATGCCTGGAATGCACTTCCGGAGGAGGTGGTGAAGACTTAAACAGTAAATTAATTAAAAAAGGCATGGGATAAACTCTGTGGATCCCTAAAGGCTAGAGGTGGAAATAAAGGAAAGGGTGCATGATAGGGGTGTGCATTTGGTCCCTACGTATTGGCAATCCGCAACGGATGTGCCAATATTCGTTGCATTCGTGGGGAAGCGAAATATATCGCGATTCCCCACGAATACAACGAATTTTCCCTGAATTATTCGGCCGCCAATTTAAACAAACCTCCAACCCTCCTGATCCCCCCAAGACTTACCAAAACTCCCGGGTGGTCCAGCGGGGGGGTCCGGGATCCATCCTCAGCACTCTCACACCCTCGGTACGTTTCAAAATGGCGCCGGTAGCCCCTGTGACATAGTAAGGGCAAGGCTATCGGCGCCATTTTGATTCCTGGCACCCGACGGCACGAGTGCAGGAGATCGCTCCCGAACCCCCGCTGGACCCCCAGGGACTTTTGGCCAGCTTGGGGGGGCCTCCTGACCCCCACAAGCCTTGCCAAAAGTCCAGCTGGGGTCCAGGAGCGACATCCTGCACTCGGGCCGTATTGCCAGGATTCAAAATGGCGCCGGCGCTACCTTCGCCCTCACTATGTCACAGGGGCCGACGGTCGGCCTCTGTGACATAGTGAGGGCGAAGGTAGCGCTGGCGCCATTTTGAATCCTGGCAATACGGCCCGAGAGCAGGAGGTCATTCCAGATCCCTGCTGGACTTTTGGCAAGTCTTGTGGGGGTCAGGAGGCCCCCCCAAGCTGGTCAAAAGTCCCTGGGGGTCCAGCGGGGGTCCGGGAGCGATCTCCTGCACTCGTGCCGTTGGGTGCCAGGAATCAAAATGGCGCCGATAGCCTTGCCCTTTCTATGTCACAGGGGCTACCGGTGCCATTGGTCAGCCCCTGTCACATGGTAGGAGCACAAGATGGCGCTGATGGCCATGTGACAGCGGCTGACCAATAGCACCGGTAGCCCATGTGACATGGCAGGTTAAAGGCTATTGGTGCCATTTTGAAACTGGTTCGAGGGTGTGAGAGTGCAGGGGATGGGTCCCGGACCCCCCGCTGGACCACCAGGGAGTTTTGGTAAGTCTTGGGGGGGTTCAGGAGGGCGGGGGGTTGTAGTAAATTTAATTTTAGCCGGGTACCGAATAGGATTAGACGTAAAACTGTATCGGGGCGCCATACGGATGTATGCAACGTATTTGCCCCCCGACGAATACGTATCCCGAATGCAACATATGGCGTCCCTCTGCACATCCCTAGTGCATGAGGGTAACCTGCATGGAGTGGCAGCTATTACCCTAACCAAAGGCATGGGGGTTTATTACCCTTAACCAATTATCCTTCATGATTTTGACGCAACTGCAGCATCGCTGTCTGCTTTGATGGTGAGGTAATTGGATGCAGATGACAGCCAATTCTGGGTCCTGACTTTTTATGGTCCAGGGTATTGATATGCAGGCATTAGGGAATAAAAGCACAGGACTGCTTCTATGGCCAAGTCCTAAAGCAAAACATGTTCAAGTAGCATTGTCTGAATTATCAAGAAGGCTGCTCGCCCTGTAAAAATGTTGACAGCAGTAATTTTTTCTATGAGTTTGACAGTGCTTGGTTTTGAATGTCAATATTACCACCCTTAATAGAAGACTTCGGGGTAACCTACACAGAGAGGCAGTCATTACCCTTAACAGAAACATGGGGGTAATCTGCACGGAGCAGCAGTTACTATTATTGGAAATTTGCTGGGCAGACTGAATGGACTATTTGGGTTTTTTTCTGCCATCATTACTATGTTACTATGTTCTAATTGCAGGGGAGTGAAAGGAATGGACTGCCTCCCTGAAGTCAGGATATTCAAATGACTTTATCTGTTCCCCTTCCCCCTCCCCCCTCCCCTCTGTTTTTACACAGGAATCACAGCAGTTATGCAAAGCATCTCCTCGCCTTAGCTAGTTGTTAGTGAGGGTTTTTTTGTATTTTTTTATGGGGGAGTTTCTTTCACATTTGATAGAAGCAATGCAATGTTCTGGTGTTTATCACTTTTTAAATGTACCTGCATTAATCTTACATTTATTTCAATGATACAGTGACATCAGCAAAAATAAAAGTGCAAAAATAAAAGTGCGATAGAATTACACACAGGCACAGCTGGTGAAAGTGTCCAGTAAGAGAGCCTCTGCTGTTCCTGCGACATTGTAGCTCTTGCATGGTCTGTTATTTGTATAGGGCCGTTCCATTGTCCATAGCAAAGAAAAGATCCAGATCTGTGCAGGGCTTTTTGCATTTATTAGAGCTCCTGGTGGTTTTAGATTCTTGAGGGAGGGAAAGGACCTGTGTAAAGCGGCACGACTCTTGTTTCTTGCTTGCTGCTTGGCAGCTGCAGGGCTCCCAGTTCTCATTGATTAGTTATGCAGAGAATAATTTAATTTTCTCTGTGTCATTATTGGTAAATGTGCATTTGAATATTTCAGGGGGTTTTTTGCAGTGCAGGAAAAAATGCAATTGTTTTTCTTTCTCTGCTTTTCTACTGCAGGCAGAGTCTGGCGTTTTGGGGTTTCCAGTCCAGCTTTTGTCTTCATGTTTCTCTTTCTAATCTGTGGTCAATTATTCTCTATTTGGTGAGGGTCTGTTTGTGTTCTGCCAGTGTGAAGTTTCTGTGTCAGGATCTGTAGCAGTCCAACTTGTTTTTTTTTCAATCTGTATCTGTTTCAATCTGTATTATGTTGTAGTGCAGTGAGCATATGTGAATGTGTGAGAAAGCATATGTGTGTGTGAATGAGTGTGTGAACCTGAAAGAGAGTGTGTGAGTCAGTGAACATGTACGTGAGCCTGGGAGAGATTCCATGTATGGAGAGCAGGGGAATTTTGTTTATCCATATTAGTTTTAATTATAAGGAGGCCCGTGGAGTAGGTAGTGGACCTCATCGGCAGGGCCAATTGTGAGGGTTTGGTTGGGGGGTTTTTTTGGGAGGGGGGGGTGCCAAATTACTAAGGGGTGACGAATTATTAGCCTGCCTGAGCAGCCTAGCACTCCTATCTCACGCTAGTGATACAATAACTGCTTGCGGGGAAGGTGGGGGAAGCCAGCAGGATTTGAACTTTTGCTCCCTTGCTGAATAATTGACTTTGCACAGTATGAATAACTTTGGAGAGATGCACTGGCAGGGGGAAGGAATTTTTCCTCCAAAGTCCTGGATGGCAGGACTGACACTTTGTCTTGCACTTGAAAATGGTGGATGTGAGTGCCAACAAACAACGCCGGAGACTCTGATGGAGTGTCCAAAAATAGACTTTACTGACAAGGTTCGGTGAAAAAAATCAGTGGCACAGTTAGCATCAGTTCTCAGTTCCAGATGGGATTTACAGTTCTTAGTCTTTATCTGTGCAAGGGTCTCTCTCTTTCTCTCTCTCTCTCTCTCTCTCTTCCAAGGTGAAGGAACCACTTACTCTCCAGGGCTTGGATTCGTAAGTTTCCCAAGTAGACAGGGGTATTCCTGTGTGGGCCGAACGAACCCTCTGCAAACTTGTATGAAAAAGGGTGAAACAGTCTTTGCCCTGAGTCCAAAATTTACCTCTTCCCCAGGGTGAAGACTCCAATTGTGGATCCTGAAAAGCTCTGAAATTTGGTCTTACTCACAGTTCTCCAGCAGGAACATGCAGCTCTCCCAGGTTCCTCCTTAAGGACAGGAAGGGGGCAGTAAAAACTCTTCCTCCAAGTTCTTGCAACCAAAAAGTCTTTTCCTAAACTGAGTCCTAAAACCACCAGGAGGTCCTTGCAGCAGGTCAAAATAGGAAAAATGTTCCTACACCTCCTCTAACTCCAAAATGTAGACTGCACTGCCCCAAGCGCTCAGCGAGAGAGCTGCTTATATAACCACAAGGGGAAATGGCCATCCCAGCAACCTGAAAGGCTGTACCGAATGGTGCTTCCTCTAATCTCCTAACCTGCCTGTCCTAGCTAAAAGAGTTAAACCAGGGCCTTATTATTTATGAACTCAAGATGTCATTACATAAATGGCAGATGAAATTTAATGAGGAAAATTGCAAAGTGATGCACATGGGGAAAAGTAACCTACACTGTAGTTATACGATGTTAGATTCCATATTAGGAGTTATTGACAGAGACATGGAGCAAGATAGAAGTGATGGAATGGAACAATAAACAATTCATGGAAAAAATCTGAATGTTTGGAAAGTAGTAGTCATAGTAACAATATCTGAATAATTGGCCTACTGGAAAAAGTAGAGGGAGTCAACCCTGTAAATTACTTCACAAAATGGCTGCCCGGGCTCTTGCATGTGGACTTTGGGCCTGCAGGCCTCAAGATTGATCAGGCTTACAGAGCACCTGGGCCTTTCTCAAAAGCAGCCACAAGGCCATGGTCGGTGGTTTTCCACATTCATAATTTCTCTGATAAGGTGCAGTTATAGCAGCTGTTTGACAAGTTGGTGAGCTTTCATTTCAAAATGCAAAATTATTTATCTTTCAAGACTTTCCTGATAATCTATTCTGTAAATGGCAGGCCTTTAATGAGGTTAAAAACCAGTTTGGGCTGCTTTATCATGCCAGACTTCGAGTAACATATGAGGGCACAGAAAGAATTTTTGCTTCTGTCCATTATGCAGAACAATTTCTAGCCGAGATTAAGGCCCAAGGATAACTAGAACTGTCCTACTGCCTATACGTGCGTGATACTTCCAGTAGAATGCTATCAGATGGCTCAATGTTGTTGTTTCTATTGGACATTTAACAGTTGAAGTATTGACTTTGTTTTTCTATCTTTTACTTTTATGTAATGTTGGACCTGGACTATTTTTTAATGTTGGACCTGGCTGCAGATTTCATGAGAAGATTTATTCATTTGAACACTTTGTGTCATGACTGAGGGAGGTAGAGAGAAAAATGGAAAACCCCAATGAGTGCATACTCCAAACGAACTGAGTTTTTTCTTGATTAGAGATCTTTTTATTTTTTATTTGCCCTGTTTGGCAGGCTTTGGAAAATTATAATGGTGGACTTGAAGAGTTGTGGGAGTGGACCATTTTTGCTTTAGATTTTGAGGGTGAATGGGATTTCTTTCATACATATGTATTCTCCAAGTCTATATATAGGAACCTCGAGCTGTGGCTCAGTTGAATTTTCATAATCTGGGTAACAATTTGTGTAGCACTGGAGTCTTCTTATTCATTTTTCTCGTGTTGTTTATTGTTATTCATCAAAGACTTCCGATTTGATTTACTTTAATTTTGGTAGAAGAGAAGGTGAGGAGGAGATGTAGTTGGAATTGGGATGGAGGTGGATGCACATGGTTCGCAGGGTTCTTGATCATAACATGATGAAAGAGTTGGGGAGGAGCTAGAGGAGGTTGTGGGGGATGGGTCGGGAGTTTCAGCTGTCTTAAATACATTGTTAAAGGACACTGGGTTCAGACAGGTCCCACCCTGTGCCACTTTTTCAGATTGCTGCTTGGGGTTGGGATGCCAGTGGCCATTTGTCAGTTTGCTGGCTTTTTGTTTACTTTTATCCAAAGGCATTTTTGTAATGAAGTTTTCTTACAGGGTTTCAGTCTCTTTAGAGAAGTGTTTGTATTCTTGTTTATAGTGGGTAAGTTTTGGGTGGGGGAGGGATAGGTAAGGGCATTGGATAAGTTGAAGATACTTGGTCACACACTGGAGGGTTTTTTTTATTACATGCTTTATTCTTAACCCTTGCAGAAATCATATCGGTTCATTGGCCGGTCTAAACCATATATTCATTTGTTCTCTCATTATAGTGCACTGTGACTAACCATATTAATGTTATCTGTTTGAATATTAAGGGTGTCTCTAACTCCATCAAGATAACACTTTTGTTGCAATTTCTCAAAGGAGCAAAGGCACAGATAGTGTTATTGCAGGAGACTCATCTCACCAGGTCAGAATACAAAAAAGTTAAAGTGTGATTGAATGGGGCAAATATGAGCTGCTTCCTATACTTCATACATTAGAGGGGTTTGCATATTGTTGTATAAATCTCTTACGTTGCAATCTCTGGGAATCCAAATGGACATGGAAGGCAGGTACATAATTCTGCATTGTACACTTTACTCCCAAGAATTGGTGTTGCTCAATAGGCATGGTCCCAATTCTAACTCCAATGCCTTTTATGTTGGGGAGTATTCAGAAGTTCCACTGATGTTGGGAGGGGACTGAAAAATCTGTCTGGATCCAAAAATAGACTGTTCTGTGCATACTGGATCTCATATAATAAATGGTTCTCCGGTAAGCTTGATTCATATTTATTTATTTATTTATTTCGGATTTTTATATACCGGCATTCGAGACCGCAGTCACATCATGCTGGTTCACATAAAACAGGGGTGCATAGTAAACTTAAACTAAAACAATGGTGCGGAAAAAGGCAATTACATATAACAGGGTGATAAGAACTTGGCAGAGAAGGAAGAGAAAGGACAGGTTATTAATTCAACAAGGTAAACGATAGTGGAGATGGTTAACCATGGTGTATAATCTGATTGATGTGTGGCGATACACTTATCCCTCATCTCATGATTATATTTTCTTCTCTTTAAGGCACAATTCATATAGCCAAATTGTTGGGCCCTTGGTCTGATCCAGTATGGCAGCTTCTTATGATCTTATTTTTTTTTTTCTTGTGCTCACAGGTGCTTGTCAGTATCATTTTATATCTGTGACATTGTCAAGTCAGCTGTCTGATCATCATCCAGTTTTAATTAGCTTGGACTTGGGGGAGGAGGTGATATACATCCCTCTAGAATATGGAAGTTGAATTTATCCTTATTGGGAAATCAAGCTTTTAGTGATCTAATATGAGATGGGATTGCTGATTTTCAATATTGTCATGCTCCAGGAGATTACAATACGTCATTGAGATGGTGTACGCTTAATTCTGTGTAAAGAAAATTATTATCTATGCCAGCATCTAAAGAAAATGCTGCTGAGGAGCAGGCACAATTGGAGGTTGAAATAACGCGACTGGAATAAGAATATAAGTGCTCATACTTAACCAAGGTGTATAAAAACGTTGGTGACTTTATGGGACTGTCTTAAAGCTCTACAGATTTATAAGATTGAGCTAACAATGTGTTTTACCAAACAGCAGTATTATGAACATGGCAATAAGATGGGCATCTTGTTGGCTAGGACTGTGAAAAAGAGGCATTTCCACACCTTTATCCATAAACTCTGATTTCCCAATGGTAACATAATCTCAAATCAAAAATGAATGGGGGCTTTGTTGTTTAATTTTTTCAAATCTTTTATAAAGGTCCTCAACAATATGATTACATCTCTTTGACAGAATTTTTACTGTAAAGGGTAGCAGGTGTATGAGCCTTTTGGGCTGCGGCGTAGTTGATGCAGCCTTGAGGGTGAATCCCGAGGCTTACCCCGGCAGCTGGCAGCTTGAGCAGGACAGTCTGGAGCTTCACCTTCACCAGCCACCTCCCTCGCAGGTTGAGCCTTTGGTTTGTGATGGCTGGAAGAACTTAGGCAGGTCTCTAGGGGGGGAGGAGGGTAATTAGAGTCAAAAGGCATACTGGAGTCAGGGCAGGCTGGAGGACAAGGAAGGATGAGGTAAGGCTGGAGGGCAAAGCAGGATGAGGCAAGGCTGGAGGACAAGGCAGGGCAAAAGGCTGGAAGACGAGGCTGGATGAGACAAGGCTGGACAAGGCAAGACTGGATTCAGGAATGCAATATCAGGGAGAGGGCCTTCTCAGTAGTGGCACTGGCAATATGGAACTCACTTTCTGCGCAGCTATGTCTAATATCATGCAGCAGAACCTTCATAAAATCCTTAAAGACCTATCTATTTAAATTAACTTTTGAAAGCACTTAAAAGCTAAAAAAAAAGTGTCTTTGTTTTTCCTTGATAGGCTAGTGTTTTTGATTGCTTGCTTATTTTATGTATTGTACAATGTGTTGTAATAGACAAACAATTATTTGATTATCAATTTGTATATTTCTTTATAATCTGCGGTGAAGCACTGGAAGTATGCGGACAAGAAATTGAATTTAAACAAATAAATAAATGCAGGAGAACAGGAACCAAGAACATGCAAGCAACACATACCGCAAGGCAGGAGACCCGCTGCTGAGGTGAAGCAATGCTGCAGGGCCATTGCTTAACTAGCCTGGTTGGGCTAAAGTCATCGATCAGAAGGAGTCTCTCAGTGTTTCCCGCCGCGGGGCCTATATTATGTGTGCACACGCACTTGCACTCGCACCTAAGGGAAGGCAGCAGCCTGGCGGTGTCAACAGCGGTTGGTAGCGTGCATGGACGGCAGCATACTGCCGACCCATCTCGTTGATTAATTCAGACATAAAGATTTGGCAAAAGTTCTGCAACCGTTTTGTAGACCAAATTATGTCTCATATCATTTATCCTGATCAGATGGGATTTATTAAAAGTAGATGTCATTTCATAATATCAGAAGGCTTTTTAACATTATACAAATTGTGAAAATACAAAAGATGTCTGGGGTATTACTGGCATTGGATGTCAATAAGGCATTCGATTGGATTCCATGGCTGTATTTGTTCAAGGTTTTCTGGAGGAATTTAATTGATGGATATAGGCTATGTACTCTTCTTCCAGGGCTTATTTGTTGGCATATAAGAACATAAGAAGTTGCCATACTGGGTTATACCCAGAGTCCATCACGTCCAGAATCCTATTTCCAACAGTGCCCAATCCAGGTTACAAGTACCTGGCAAGTACCCAAGCATTAAACAGATCCCATACTACTAATGCCGGTAATAAGCAGTTGATTATTTCCTAAGTCAATTTCACTAATAGCAGTTTATGGACTTCTCCTCCAGGAACTTATCCAAACCTTTTTTAAACCCAGATACAATAACTGCCCTAACAACTAATTCCAGAGCTTAATTATGTGATGAGTGAAAACGAATTTTCTTTGATTTGTTTTAAATGTGCTACTTGCTACCTTCATGGCATGCCCCCAGTCGTTGTATTGCCTGAAAAAAAAACCACCTCCATACATGACTGATGATTATACTACAAAAGACGCTCAGAACAGAGTATCCAATTGCCTATGATATAGGTAGCATCCTTCATATGTATGATGGTCATGTTTATCTCAAATGCTTTGCTATGTGTTTAATGCAACTGTGAGTGAATATATGGTATGTCCCAAGTGGTTTATTTTAAAAGCTACATTGCATTTTTGGTCCCACAGCATTTTTATAAGTTCAGTAGACCAAAGCAAGACATCCAGTGCATGGACTAGACTCCAGTCTCTCATACCCAGTGGTATGTAATGATCAGCATACTATAATACTGATGTGCATAAAATCTATTTATAAAGAAAGCTCAGTGACTTGCTCAGTTATACTTAAGAAGTATATGCATTGTGCAGACTGATTTTTATGCTGTCTTAAATTTAATCCTGTAAAGATTCATCATTTATCACAGAGCCTCATAGAAGTTGTCACATTCACTCCATGCCACATTGCTACTAATCTATAATAAAACAGACTGAGAATTCCAATCAGAGAAAACCAGTTACAAATTGCATATTAAATACTGATCCATTTTCTTCATGTAAACAGTCTCCTTTAATGCTGCCTGTAAAATAATAAAACATTGAACAGCATTGGGAAAATGTTATCCTCTTAAAAAAATAAAAAGACAAAACAGGGATTGAATCAGCACAAGTTTGAACTTCTACTGCTCACACGATTCAAATTTGTGCTGATTGAACTCCTTTTTGTCTGTTACCCTGCGTCCAACATATATGAGCATATGTACTCTTTTAAAAAGAATATATTTCATTATTAAGAAAGAGTGAAAAATAAAGAACAAAAGTAGTAAAGATGGAAAAATTGGTCTGGCAAAATATGAAATATGGCATTTCGCTCATTAGTGGAAGTAAGACTTTCCCGTTCTAGTCCGGCATTCAGGTTGATGTACAGTAGTGACCTGGGGAACTCTGTCCACCGTTCTTATATACCTAACGCTAAATCTAATCAAAAGAAAGTTATCGCTTTGGGTCATGTCAAATGGCTTAAGAGCCTTCTAAAAATGTAAAACCACCTTCAAGGGAAGGCATCAGAGGGGGGGAAAAACACTGCAACCGGGGCCATTCTGGATCTCTTGTGTATGAAGGGATTGATGAAGAGTTGCAATTACGTTGCTTCCTACATGAATGTTCTTCATATTGGTTTCCTTCCATAGCTGAATGATGCCGGCAGATGGACACACCTCACAGTCCTTACCCAGGGTGGGAGAAGAGATCCCATTTGGCCGAGTACTGTGGTCTGTAATGCATCAAAAGGCATGGCTTGGAGTCGGCTGCAGCTTTCTTTTCTCTATTTTCCTTCATAATGACCACTTCCTGCTTCATTTCTTTATTTGTAGTAACAATATGCTAATAAACAAGTCATTGACAAAGTTTCTTAACCTCCACTATTTTTCTAAATGATTGGGCAAATGAGACAGCTTTATTGTTTATCATCTTGATATACCACATAAGTGGTTCATTTTGTAAACGTTTCTATATTTTTTGAATGTTTAATTGGAAGAGTTTCCCCACTGAATATTGCTTCTCTGTGGTTTTGTATATTTTTCAGATGGGTGTATAATGAGACTGCATTTGTCATTGTGATGGTGATAGATGGATATGGCAAGTTCCTCATCTGTGAACTTCACAATCTTTACTACATGCATTCAGAAATTTTTCTTTTATATTCATTTCCCTGTACAAAGCACACATGGGGTCTTGCTTTAAACTTCTTTCTATCAAGTCTGAGGCATGCTGAAGACTTTGTCCATTAATCAGGAACTGGATCTATCTCATAAATAATATGGGATCGATTTTCAAAGAAGCGCGCGTGCGCGGGCCTTTGAAATCCACCTTGCAGCATCAACAAATTCTTGCCCCTGCCTTGTTCCACTGCTTCACATCATAAGATCATCAGATATGATCATTCCTAATTGCCTCTCCTGTTTGTTTTACATCAGGACCTCATTCACATCATGTATTGTACCCTTGGGCTTCTTTGTTCCAATTGCATGACTTTGCATTATTTAGAATTAAATCTGGAGTGTGCACTCTGTTGTAGACTTTAAAGTTGTCTGCAGAAAGAAAAATCTTTCCCCACTAAACCCTCGTGAGCTCACAACTGTTCTTTATGGCATCCAATTTGTGAACCTTTTCTTGGAGAGAATTCTATTATTATCTCACTCATTGCTTGGAGACTTAGAAGGTCAAGATACCTTTCAAGCACATACAAAAATTATGTAGTTCATGAACTTCCAAGAACATACGGGTCCCTTCTTCAGATGTGACAGGACCAATATGGCTACTAGAACCACACACTGAAGCCTATTTTACTAAATCACGCTAACAATGCATGCATTGGTTTTACCATTAATGGACAAAATACATTTCTGTGAAATAATGGTAATGAGCTGCATTGCTGCATTGTATGGAAATGTTTGCAAAACAGCTTTGAAATTTGTAACCCCTGGGCTAGTGTCCCCCTTGAGGACCCCAAGGGCCACACTTCAAATTCAGTAGTAGATGTTAACATTTGTTTCTGATGTCATTTAATCTGAGTATCCACGGTTCTCTGATTGGAGGGAGGACAGTAGAAAGTTATCTTCCAAGGCCCTTAGCATTGTTTTAAGTCTTAGACAAACATTCCATCCTCTGTATGTACACAGCAGTAATAATCACGCTAGACTCCAGGCATGGTTTCCAACCAAATTTTACTGACGAATGATGGAATTTTATAAAGTCTCTTTACAGCTTGGAATGTTTACAAGTTCAAATTCACAGATTAGGAATGTAATAAATCTGTGATTCTTCTCTCTAGATTATTTGGATGGATGAATAAAGCTAATAGTTCATCCACTGAATCCATTCTAATTCCTTATGTGAAGTAGTTGTTAAGCTTCCTTTCCCTTTAAAGATAACAGTAGTTGTCTTCACATTTAATGTTAGTGTCCAGTCCTAATTTCATATTTTTCAGTCTTATTAACCCACACTCTTCTCTCTTTCACTCCCAATACCTCAAGTATACTCTCCAGACTCATCTTCTCTTTACCCATAGATCGTCTATAAATGGTTGTGATCCCTAATTGAGGTCACCAATTTTCTTTCTTCCAGACTCCTTCCAGGAAAAGAATGTGGATCCATTCCTCCTTGAGGATACAGAAAGTTCTTTGCCCCTCCCCTATGAAGGATACCACTTTCTCTGACAGTAACTAAATTTGAGTCCTGGAGCCTTAGGGTACTCAGTCAACATAAAAAAGGAAAACTCTTACTCAAAAAGAGAAACCAAAATAAGGGGCAGGAAGGATTGAAAAATCTTCCTCCTCAGAAACAAAAGGTTTTCCAAAACAGCAGTAAAACAAATGAAGGTTCTCTGACTTATTCACATCACCCAGATCTCACTGTTGCAGTTGGGTGCTGCAGGCAGGATGGTGGACCCTTGGGCCGGTCTACCCAGGGTGACAGGGTAGGCCGGGAGGTGGAGCCACAGGCTGGTGGTGTTCACCCGGGAACCAGGAGCCCCCCAGGAGGAGCCCGTAGGGTCCTGGAACCTTGGGACTTGGGATATCAGCTCAGAGTCAAATAGCAGATAAAGCCTGGGCAGTGAGTGTAGTAAGAAAAGTCCAAAGAGTGAAAGATAGTCCGTAGGCCGGCAGTGCAGGAAGAGGGCCAACTGATGACAGGACAGTGGGCGGCAGCGATACCTGTAGTAAGCCGGAGCGTGAGGCAGGGTTTGTAGAATACTGGACCGGGAACAGGCTGAAGGCTGAGGTAGAATCGATAGCAGGCTGTGGACTGGAACAGGCTGTAGACTGGAATGGAGTCTGTAGCTGGGTGTGAACTGGAGCAGGCTGTAACCTGGAATGGAGTCTGTAGCTGGCTGTAAACTGGAGCAGGCTGTAGACTGGAACGGAGTCTGTAGCTGGCTGTGGACTGAAGCAGGCTGGAGACTGGAGTCGGGAATGGACCAAGGTCAGAGGCAGGCGGCAGGCTGAAGCGAAGTCAAAGGCAATCCAAAGGTCAAGTCAGGAACGAGGAACAGACGAAGCGCGACTCAGAACTACTAGGCAGTAGTGAACCTCGTTGCAAGGAAAAGAGAAGGCGTCCGGACGCCGGTTATATCAGGCTTAGGGCGTGGCGTCATTAGCACAGGCGGGGCCAGACTTCTGGGACCTGTGCGCACATAGTGTGCGTCCTCACGCGCGCGCGAGGCAGTGGGGAGACGGGTAAGCAATGGCGGCCGCCACGTGGAACCGGCAGAGCCGTTGGCGTCCCGGGCATGCGGAACGCGGCGTTTCCAGCAGCGGAGGTGAGCACTGTTCAGAGCTAAAGAAGGGGAAGCGGTGGAGACCGCAACACTCACTCCAAAGATCCAAAGGGCATTCCCTGGAAAAAGAATCAAAAAGGAACAGCAAAGGAGTATGCTACCTCAAGAAGGGTCACAGCATAATTCCACGCAGTAAAATCACAGTAGGAGTTTATATAGAATGGGAACCCACCATTTTCACTCTCCCACCTGGGGGGAGCTAAAAACGTATGTGGCAGGTTCCAAAGTTTGGGTTCCAGTTTCCCTGAACTTAACCCCATGTTGAAACTATATAAGGTCCTACTATTGCAGCTCAAGGACTTTTCTGGGAACAGTTTTGCCGTACTTTCAGCAGAAAGATACCCGACTGAAGCTGCTGCAGTTCAAAACATGGACCGTGACCTGTACTGGAGAAATACTATTTATTTATTATTTATTTAAAAGCACTTATTACCTGCCCTTCCAATATTCAGAGCGAGGTACAATATGAATATATACTAGGGATGTGAATTGTTTTTTGACGATTTAAAATATCGTCCGATATATTTTAAATCGTCAAAAATCGTTAGGGCCACGATACAATACCAATTCCCCCGATTTATCGTCAAAAAATCGTAAATCGGGGGAAGGGGGAGGGCAGGAAAACCGGCACACTAAAACACCCTAAAACCCACCCCCACCCCTTTAAATTAAATCCCTCACCCTCCCTCACCCCCCCCCCCCAAATGCCTTAAATTACCTGGGGGTCCAGCGGCGGTCCGGAACGGTCTCCTGCAATTGAATCGTGTTGTCTTAAGCCGGCGCCATAGACCAACACGATTCGACTGCAGGAGGTCATTCCGGACCCCCGCTGGACTTTTGGCAAGTCTTGTGGGGGTCAGGAGGCCCCCCCAAGCTGGCCAAAAGTCCCTGGGGGTCCAGCGGGGGTCCGGGAGCGATTTCCTGCCGCGAATCGTTTTCCGTACGGAAAATGGCGCCGGCAGGAGATCGACTGCAGGAGGTTGTTCAGCGGGGTCCGGAACCCTCGCTGAACGACCTCCTGCAGTCGATCTCCTGCCGGCGCCATTTTCCGTACGGAAAACGATTCGCGGCAGGAAATCGCTCCCGGACCCCCGCTGGACCCCCAGGGACTTTTGGCCAGCTTGGGGGGGCCTCCTGACCCCCACAAGACTTGCCAAAAGTCCAGCGGGGGTCCGGAACGACCTCCTGCAGTCGAATCATGTTGGTCTATGGCCGCTGCCATTTTGCGCCGCCATTTTGCAAAATGGCGGCGCAGAATGGCGCCAGCTGAAGACAACACGATTCAATTGCAGGAGACCGTTCCGGACCGCCGCTGGACCCCCAGGTAATTTAAGGCATTTTTGGGGGGGGGGTTCGGGAGGGTGGGGGATTTAATTTAAAGGGTCGGGGGTGGGTTTTAGAGTGTTTTAGTGTGCCGGTTTTCCTGCTCTCCCCCTTCCCCCGATTTAGCTATGGACCGCCGTTGGACCCCCAGGTAATTTAAGGCATTTGGGGGGGGGGGGTTCGGGAGGGTGGGGGATTTAATTTAAAGGGTTGGGGGTGGGTTTTAGGGGGTTTTAGTGTGCTGGTTCACGATTTTAACGATTTTCACGATACTCTAAACACCCAAACGGCGACGATACGATTCCCTCCCCCTCCCAGCCGAAATCGATCGTTAAGACGATCGAGGACACGATTCACATCTCTAATATATACAAACAATAGAGAGGGAGGAAGGCGATACAAAATTTAAGGAAGGGGGTGAGAACAGACAAATTTCAAGAGAGTGAGTTCAGTAGTACTAGAGGTTAGAGGAGAGAGGACTAAAAGACTAGGTAGCATCAACTGAAGGGTAGTCCATTGTTAGTTCATTGTTGGGGAATGCTGAAGGGTAGTCCATTGTTATCTAGGTTGGGGAATGCTCTCTTGAAGAGGAAAGTTTTTAAGGCTTTTTTGAAGAAAGATCTTTCTCGAAGACATCTAATTGTCTTAGGTAGGCTGTTGCACAGGAGTGGTCCAGCAGAGAAGAATGTGCAATGTCTAGTTTCCTTGAGATGGGTGAGCTTTGTAGGTGCAGAAACTACTAGTAGCATCTGGTTAGATGATCTGAATTGACGGGATGGGGCATGGATCTATGGATGTAACAGCAGCTGAAAGAGTTAACTACTCAAGGAATAACAAACCAGAAAGTTAAGCTGTCCTGAAGCAAACAGATTGCTGAGGAGATCACATGACATGTCTGTTGTGGGCGTGGACTCTTAGGTTGAGGCAGAGGCCCAGCTGGAGCATTGCCTGTACCAGCCCACATTCCCTCAGCCGACTTGGGAAACCAACCCAGGGAGAGATGAGACTGGACAGCTGTGGAAAAGGCAACAGTAGGAGCTCTCTCCAAGCTACGCAAACCCAGAATCTGGGTGTGATCCATTTTTCCAGGCAGTATTCTATTCCTTTGTAAGAAATATTCTAAGGGAATCAGAGTGGAAGTGATAACCTTCAGAGTTCACCAGTGTAACCTCTCACTCCCAGTGGATATAAATTCCCTCAGAAGTGCTGTCCTTTAGGACTTTGCACTCATTGACAGGGAGCAGCACTGAGAGTTGGGACTTCAGTTGATTCTCTTAGTGGACGATTCAGAGGATCAGGATCTCACCCCAGTGAACAGTGGACTAGGGCATACTCTGCCACACCCCAGTTTTGAATATATAAATACACCATGGGGTAGATTTTAAAAGGGTTACGCGCTTAAGTTATGCGCGTAACCCTTTAAAACCCCCCATGCGCACGCCAAGCCTATTTTGCATAGGCTCGGCGGCGTGTGCAAGCCCCGGGACGCATGCAAGTCCCGGGGCTTTGCTAGGGGGGAGTGTCGGGGGCGTGTCTGGGGACGGAGCGACATTCGGGGTGTCCCGGGGGGCGTGGTTCTGGCCCGGGGGCGTTTCGGTGACATGGCCGAGGCCTCCGAAATCGCTCCCGGGCCAGGGAATCACACAGCGGCCGATCAGGGCAGGCGTAACTTTCGCGATAAAGGTAGGGGGGGGGTAGATAGGGCTGGGGGGGGTGGGTTAGGTAGGGGAAGGAGGGGAAGGTGGGGGGAGGCCAAAGGAAAGTTCCCTCCGAGGCTGCTCCGGTTTCAGAGTGGCTTCGGAGGGAACGGGCAGCGCGCACAGGGCTTGGCATGCGCAAGGTGCACAAATGTGCACCCCCTTGCACACACCAACCCCAGATTTTATAAGATACGCGCGCCCATGCACGTATCTTATAAAATCCAGCGTACGTTTGTTTGTGCCTGGTGTGCGAACAAAAGTACGCACAGGCTTACTTTTCTAAAATCTACCCCCATGTGCATATCAAACTTTTTATCATCTGGCCCCAAGGAATTGTCCATCATGGGTTACATCCAACTATACTGGGACTGTATATAAGTGAGGGAATTAGATTCCTGGGCAATTTGCATATGAGATATTGTGGGATGTTTGCTGGGTTTTAAATTAAGCATGCGCCTTGTGTCATATGTTCTGCTAAGTGATTACCTTTATCATATGTTAGACTAACTAATAACACTGCTGTGATTGCTAAGTATCAGCACTTTTACATTTGCAAGTTGTATTTGATATCCACACTGTTTGCTTAAATAATTGTTATATTATCTGTATTGATCCTCACTGGATCCAATCCATCTAGCATTTGCCAGCTTTCTAGCACTGTCTCATTACTGTGTATATGGTATATTATGGGGGTTACCTGCCTTGTTTTATTTTACTTGTTCATGGTTCCTGTTTTACTACCATTTTTACTAAAGAGAGTTACCTTGTTCCAGCTCTGTGTGGTGAATTCCTGTGGTACATAGGGTTGCAGCTAAATGTTTACTAAAAAATTCACCAAGCATGGTATTGGGGTTGGGACTTTGTCAGGGCCCCTGAAGGTTTTGAGCCTGAGAATACATATAAATATATTTGTTTTATTTTTTTCTATATTGAAGCCCCCCTCCTCAGGCTTGCAGAATATAGTACATACTCTGGGGGGGGGCACATTTACACTAAGGGGCGGATTTTAAAACCCCTGCGCGCGTAAATCCTTCCGGATTTACGCCGCAGGGCCCTCGCGCGCCGGCGCGCCTATTTTGCATAGGCCGCCGGCGCGCACAGAGCCCTGGGACGCACGTAAGTCCCGGGGCTTCCTGTCGGGGGCGTGTCGGGGGCATGTCAGGATGACGTGGCGTTCAGGGGGCGGGGCGCGGCATTTCGGGGGTGGCAACGTGGGCGTGGTTTCGGCCCGGGGGCGTGGCCGCGGCCTCCGGAACAGCCCCCGGGACCGGACCACGGAGCAGGGCAGCCGGCCAACGCGCGCAAAGTTAAGGGGGGGTTTAGATAGGGCCGGGGGGGTGGGTTAGGTAGGGGAAGGGAGGGGAAGGTGGGGGGAGGGCGAAGGAAAGTTCCCTCCGAGGTCCCTCCAAAATCGGAGCGGCCTCGGAGGGAACAGGCAGCGCGCGCTGGGCTCGGCGCGTGCAGGTTGCACAAATGTGCACCCCCTTGCGCGCGCCGACCCCGGATTTTATAAGATACGCGCGGCTACGCGTGTATCTTATAAAATCCAGCGTACTTTTGTTCGCGCCTGCTGCACGAACAAAAGTACGCGCTCACGCAAGTATTTAAAATCTGCCCCTAAATAAGCCCCTAAATAAGCTACATCCTTTGGGGTAGATTTTCAGAAAGCGCGATTTGGCGTACTTTTGTTGGCGCATCAGGCGCAAACAAAAGTACGCTGGATTTTAGTAGATACGCGCGTAGCCGCTAAAATCCTGGATCGGCGCGCGCAAGGCTACCGATTCTGTATAGCCGGCGCGCGCCAAGCCGCGCAGCCTACCTCCCCTCACCTTCCCCTCCCTTCCTCTACCTAACCCACCCGCCCGGCCCTGTCTAAAAACCCCCCCTTACCTTTGTCGGGGGATTTACGCCTCCCGGAGGGAGACGTAAATCCCCGCGTGCCAGCAGGCCGCTAGCGCGCCGGGACGCGACCTGGGGGTGGGTCCGGAGGGCGCGGCCACGCCCCCGGACCCGCCCACGAAACGCTCCTGACACGCCCGAAAACGCCGCGCGGATCGGGCCCTCCCCCCGACATGCCCCCGACACGCCCCCCTCTGAAAACCCCGGGAGTTACACGAGTCCCGGGGCTCTGCGCGCGCCGGTAGGCCTATGTAAAATAGGCGCACTGGCGCGCAGGGCCCTGCTCGCCTAAATCCGCCCGGATTTAGGCGGATTTAGGCGAGCAGGGCTCTTAAAATCCACCCCTTTATGTTCTCTATACTCTCCCCTAGGTTTTTAAAATTTGGGATAAAGGCACAAATTTAACCTTACACATGACAAAATCAGCATATCACAAAACACTAAAACATATAGGGGCCGATTTTAAATTTTGCGCGTGCGGGGTACATTCGTGCACGCTACCGCACGCATGTTATAAAATCCAGGGTCGGCGCGCGCAAGGGGGTGCACACTTGTGCACCTTGCGCGCGCTGAGCCCTAGGGGAGGCCCGATGGCTTTCCCCGTTCCCTCCAAGGCCACTCCGAAATTGGAGCGGCCTTGGAGGGAACTTTTTTTTTGGTCCCCCCCACCTTTCCCTCCCTTCCCCTATCTAACCCACCCCCCATCCCTACCTAAATCCCCCCTCCCTATCTTGTTTCGTAGAGTTACACCTGCACTCGGCCATGCCCCCGGACCGCCCCTTTTTCGAAGCCCCGGGACATACTCCTATGCAAAATAGGCTCGGCGCGCGCAGGGGTAGGTTTTCGGGGGTTACGTGCGTATCTTACGAGCGTAACCCTTTGAAAATCTACCCCATAGCGAGCACAAGAAAAAAACATTTTATTGTGACTAAGTACAGTCATCACAATAGGTTCTAAACCTGCTATAGTCACTAGTATGCACGGGCATTCTGCTTCATCCTAGAAAATAAAGGTTAATAAATTCTACAACATATGCATGGAGACCACTGAAGAAATATGGAACCTTTAAAATCTATTTTTGTAATGATCCTGGCTGCTAGGCGGAGCCCACTAGCAGAAGTTCTCACAGAGCCATGCTCTCTCCTGTTCTAGCCATCTTCTTGATGATTCCATAACTCAGCAAAGCCAGCCCTGTTTAGCGCTGCTTCTCCTATAACTTGGTGCCTGAATTCTGCCTGCCTAGACCTCTTCCAGCCATGTACTGCTCCTGGAAATCCCTACTGGCTACCAGAACCTGCGAGCTGAAGGGGGAGGTGGCTGGTCAGGCAGAACTGAAGAACCTGTTTGGCTCTGCCCAAGTGTCCAGCCCTACTCCTGTTGTCAGAATCCCTCATCCAGCTGAATCTCCACTCCATGACACTTTCTCTGAGAGCTTACAGACCTCTCATCTTCTACACTTCCTTTCCTAATCTCACTGAGAAATTACTGTCATTGGAATACATCCCATCTTTATGATAATGCAGTCCTCAAAACCTCCTGACCTGTACCAATCACTCCCCAAATAGGACAGCAAGCAATAGGCTCGGTGCGCGCAGGAGCGGGTTTAAAAGGGTTACGCGCGTATATTACGCATGTAACTCTTTTAAAATCCGCCTCTTGGGTTGGTCAGCAAATGATAACAATCAATGAGGACACTTGGACAAGCACAGTATGGCATCTTCTCAATTGATTTTGTGTGCATTACAATCTAAGATATCCCCGCAATGGGAATGTCACAGTTCACAACATCATTCACAACCCAGCAGCAATTTCGTTCCAAAATGTGGCGGAAAATGACAAAACAATTCACAAAACATTTTCTTCACAAAAAGTCACAATCACAACACTTCAGGGTTCCTGCTCATGCACCAGAAGTGTGTAACCCCTGGGCTAATGTCCCTCATGAGGACCCCCAAGGACCTCACCTCAAATTCAGCATTAGATGTTAACATTTGTTCCTGAAGTCATGCAAACTGAGTGATTCATTACAAAAGGCAGACAAATGAAAAATATAGAAGAGGAGCAATACAAATATATTTATTCACCAATTAGCATCAATAAGTTGAACATAGTATCAGAAATCTATAGTATTCTATACCAAATAATCCACTGCCTCTTGCCTCGTAATGGACTACAAGTAGAATCAGATGGTAGCATTTGAGATCTAATCATATACCAGCTCCCAATTAATATTTTTTACCCCAGGCTATAACCGTCCCATTTTAAACAGTAATACTTTCACCAAAACATAGAAAATGTATAAACCTTTATAATAAGAATATACTTCCCCCCCAAAAAGGAGATCACTTATCTCCTTAAAATGTACTTTGCCATTGCATTATCGGTGCTGCCACTCAACAAGATTCAACAGGTGCACTTTTTGGCAGACAAATCTGCCTTCCTCAGGGGTCATATATACGTCTCTCTGCAAATAAAGCATATAATTATGTTATATTAAACCTAATCAAGAAATATTTTTTTAAAAAAATGGCTCACTATACATACCTTACATCCAGAGAGGTATAGTAGGGAGTTATAAGGTTTCTTTTAAGAGAATTGGGATTGTAAAAATTTGGGATTATTTTATTAGTAGCACATTAAATCAGAATTCCACAAACCCATTCATTTTCATTTGTGCAGCATCAACCTAATAAATGAAGGTTGACCGACGTGCCACAAATGCGCAGTAGAGAGCAGCTCTACTGCGCATGTGCGGGCGAGCACGTCGGTCTTAGGCAGCGTAAGGAAAAAAAAAACATGGCGGCGGCGGCGGGTGGCAGCGGCGGCGGCAGCGGGCAGCGGTGGTAGCGGCGGCAGCGGCGGCGGGCGGCGACAGCGGCCAGTAGCGAGGGAGGGAGGAAAGAGAGAGAGGGAGGGACGGACTGAGAGGGAGGGAGGGAGGGACTGAGTGAGGGGGAGGGACTGGGAGGGAGGGACTGAGTGAGAGAGAGGGAGGGAGAAGTGGGTGAGTGTGTGGGAGGGAGGTAGGGGGTGGGGAAGAGTGAGGGGAGAGGGAGAATGAGGGAGAGGTGAGAGACAGGGATGTGAGTAAGTGGAAGGGGGAGAGGGAGAGGGAGAATGAGGGAGAGGTGAGAGACAGGGATGTGAGTAAGTGGAAGGGGGAGAGGGAGAATGAGGGAGAGGTGAGAGACAGGGATGTGAGTAAGTGGAAGGGTAAGAAGTTGTGGAGCAGAGAAAAAGGGAGTGGAGGAGGGCCTGAGGGGGAGGGGATGGGATTGAGAGAGGGTGGGGAGTGACTGAGGGAAGGGGAGAGAGGTGGGAGTGACTGAGGGAAGGGGAGGGAGGTGAGAGTGAGGAGAAGAAGGCAGTGGGAGACAGAGGGTGAGTAAGACTGAGTGGAGGAAAGGGGAGGAGTGAACGAGGGGAAGGGGGGAGAGAGGGAGGAGAAAAAGTGTAGAAGGGTGCTGTGTTAGAAAATGGACTGAAAACAAAATGTAATGTAGCCCGTTTTAACGGGCTTAACGGCTTGTAAATTATATAAAGTAAGGACATGAAAACATAAGGCTTGCCACACTGGGTCAGACCAAGGGTCCATCGAACCCAGTATCCTGTTTCCAACAGTGGCCAATCCAAGTCTCAAGTACCTGGCAGGATCCCAAAAGGTTGAAATTCCAAGCTACTTACTCAAGAATAAGCAGTGGATTTCTGCAACTCTACCTTAATAATTGTTAATGGACTTTTCCTCTAGGAACTTGAACAAACCTTTTTAAATGCAGCTACACTAATAGCTTTCAGCATATCCTCTGGCAACGAATTCCAGAGCTTAATTATTTGTTGAGTAAAAAAATATTTTCTCTTATTGGTTTTAAATGTATCATCTAACAACTTCATTGTGTGTCCCCTGGACCTCATAGCACAAGCTGTAGGCAATTGACTTTCCAGCCTTCTCTGCCTTTTTTATGCTAGACAGGTTTGTATAATCATGGGTCCCAATATGTTACTTATTTTAAATATTTTTAATTGCAATTAAAATTAAAAAGAATACATTCCTTCTCCAACATATATTCCCATGCTCTGCCTAACATGATATCATGTTTTGCGGTCCTTATTCTCTGCTTCAGAAGCTCAACATTCCAAACGCTGCCATCCATATAATTCTGTCTCAAGCTATGCCTCCTCTTTATCCGGCAGGGCAGCAAAACACAAACAGAACAATTAAAAAACCAGCTGACTTATAAAGATCAGAAGACGGTGGATTTGATGATGTCAGATCTTTTGCAGAAACTTTCAAAAAAAGATAAACATTATTGCTCACCCAACTAAAAGTACCCACATTTCACTTCATATTGGTATTGAACAATGCCTGTTTTTCCTAATGTTTTGCTCCCTCTTTTTTCTTGTTTAATTTTCCCTGGTTCTTGGCCTGCTGCTTCAAACAACACTAGGCTACTCCTTTACTCCAAAATATGAGCGCTATCTTAAATATAAGATGTAGCTTGAGAGACAAATGGTTTTAACAAATGGACAACAAAAAATGGACAAGGGCTGAAGAACTGACCCTTTTGCTGACACAATCGGTCTCCCAGAAGTTAAGTTAGCAATTTATGAAATTTTGGTATAATATATTTTAGTTACCCACTCTGAAAGCCTGTATAACCGTGTGTTTCACCAATTGCAAAATGTTTACCATCGGATTGTCAGACAGCCTTTGATAACATTTAATGTTATCTAACTGCCTCCTGACTTCATTGAATGTGAATGTGTTACTTACTTACTAACTTCCTTACTCATCAGTACCAAACTGCTGCCTGTATTGGCTGGTTTGATAATGAAATCATCTCTTGCTTTTAACTCTCTTAGGGCACGATTTTCACAAATAGTGTTACAAGGAGTGGACCCTTGGGCTGGCTGAGACTGATGGAGTTGCACTGTGGGGACCTACAGTGGGTGTCACAGCCGGGAGGTGGTGCTGAAGAGGTGTTCCGAAGAAGGCTTCACCACTGGAAACCTGAGGTCCCCCCAGGAGGAGCCTGTAGGGACCCAGGCCTCTTGGACTTAGGTGTGATCCTATGCGACCAAGGACCAGAGAAGCCGCTGAAGAGGTAGTAGACGGGAGCAGAAGAGCCCAGGAGGCAAGAAGGAAGCCCGTGGTCCCCCTGGGAGGAGCCCTTGAGGACCCGAGCCGCTGGGACTTAGGAGAGGCCTCTGGGCAATGAAGAACAGGTTACCTGTAGAAGAGATTAAGACGAAGTCCAGGAACAAGCCAATGTCAGAAGTCCGAAGTCAGATACCAAAGACAAGCCAGGA
This sequence comes from Rhinatrema bivittatum, assembly GCF_901001135.1. Lineage (NCBI taxonomy): Eukaryota > Metazoa > Chordata > Amphibia > Gymnophiona > Rhinatrematidae > Rhinatrema > Rhinatrema bivittatum. The sequence continues at coordinate 57,882,360 of NC_042615.1, read as the reverse complement.
ACGGAAGCTGAAACCGAAGTTAAGGACGAAGCAGGGTCGGAAGCCAGAAGTCAGAAGTCAGTAGCCAAAGCCAGGGACGGAAGCTGAAGCCGGAGTCAGTGAACGAAGCAGGGTCAGAAGTCAGGAGCTGAAGACAACAGGAATCCAAAGCAGCAACTAGCAACTCAAAAGAGTGAACCTCGTTGCAAGGCGAGGTCTAGCTGTGGCTGCAGGGTTTAAATAACCCGGCAGCATCTGACGTCATCAAGGAGGCTGTCCTCCATTTCCCGCGCTGGGCCCTTTAAATCCTGAGCCCCGGCGCGCGCGTGCGCCTAGGGGGCGGGGCCAGCAGCGAAAAGGTCAGCAGCGTCTCCCTCGCAGAGAGAACGCCGCAGCAGGCCGCGTTTCAGGCCTGGACAGCCGGAGAAGGGTTCCCGCGGCCCGGTCTGGCCGCAAGGTGAGTGAAGGTCCCGGGGCATGGCCCGGGACCTTAACAAATAGGTTAAAAAATCTCTTCACTGATTGTTTGATGACTTCAATGTCGCATAACACCATCTGTTGAAAGGTAAATATTAAAAGGTTCATAGAACCCGGTGGACACCATTTTTGATCGATGTTTCATGACAGATAAATTCATAGAAGAAAAATTTTTTGCAAAATGCACCTTCCATTGTAGCTGGCAAACAAATTTTAAAAAAAATCATCTCCAAAAAATCATAGGATCATATGTTTGAGTGGGTATAAAAGAAAGGCCCTTATTTAATACCTGTTCTTGAACAACAGTCATTGCCTTATGCAAAATATTAAAACCCGTTGATCTGTTATGTCCTGATGTGTCTCACTATTTATTGCTTGCTGTATCATGTCAGCTGTGTTTCAACAATTTTTGTCTTCATCAAGGTAAAAACATGAGAATGCAAAGAAACCTTTGTCAAACTGGTTTATTAGAAAATACCAACAGTCCATTTGAAAATCTTTCAGGAACATAAAAACATGAGAATTTGCCATAATGGGTCAGAATAAGGGTCCATCAAGGCCCTTATCCTGCTTCCATTAATGGTCAATCCAAATCACAAATACCTGGCAAGATCCCAAACAGTAAATAGATCCTATGCTGCTATTGTGTAGTGATAAGTAGTGGCTATTTCTTAAGTCTACTTGGTTAATAACAGTTTATTGACTCTTCCTTCATAAATTTGTCCAAACCTTTATTAAACCTAGCTATGCTAACTGCCTTAATCACATTCTCTGGTAATGAATTACAGAGCTTAATTGTGCATTGAGTGGAAAAAAAATGTCTCCAATTTGTTTTGAATGTGTTACTTACTAATGTCATGGAGTGCCTCCTAGTTTTTGTAATTTTTGAAAGAGTAAATAAACGATTTACATTTACCCATTCTATTCCACTCATGATTTTATACACCTCTATCATATCCCCCCTCAGATGTCTCTTCTCCAAGCTGAACAGACCAATCTCTTTAGCCTTTCTTTGCAGGGTAGCCATTCCATCCCCTTTATTATTTTGGTCGTCCTTCTCTGTACCTTTTCCAATGCAACCATACCTTTTTTGAGATGCGACAACCAGAACTGCACACAGTACCCGTAGATAGTAATTTTTAAACAGCTATGCGGGCACTCATATACCTGTGTATGCTGGCTCATGCGAACGGATGCAGCCATTTTACAACAATTGTACATTTATGCACACATGGTATAAAATCGGCTGTTATGTGTGAACATAAGCGCACAATTTTATATAGACATGCACATGTGCGTGCAAATGCTGGCTCTAATGCGTACGTGGGGGATTTTAAAAACAACATGCGCCAATGCAATAGCCCTTTTTCCCAGTTTATTCCCAGTATGATAGGACTTCCTAACCCCCGCCCCTGTTATATAGCCTCCTTTTTATCCTTTTAATCCCGATCCTTAAAACCTGCTGACTCGATTAGCATTTTTTATTTTAATACTTACACGCTGTCTATAGCAGAAGTAAACTTTTGCGGTAGGTAACCACAGCGCGCACTTGTGCACATACATATGTGCACATTTCAAGGCAACTTCCTGGACGCCCATGTTCTGCTCATGTTCCACTGTTGCGACTATCGCTTCCCGAAGGCTTCAATCCGCCTACCTTTATTTTTTGGCGACTCCTCCTGCTCCTTATGGACGCCTGGCTGCCGCGGCATCTGCCTGCCATTCTCTCCGGCGTCCCCGGACCTGCTTGGGCACTGCCTCCCGCCACGCTCTTCAGATACCTTAGGGCGTGCCCTCCGCAAGGCCCTCATTCTTATTTCCTCATTGGTGTGTTCCTCAGCTCAATGCCTTTTAGGCCATTCCCGGCCTGGCCCTACGCATTGCTGAACAACAAGACGCATTGGAGAAACTCACTTCTGCGTTCCATCAGCTGCATGCACAGAAGAATCAAAACGCTGCTTCCAGTAATGAAGGTCAGTTACCTGACATCACGCTGCCCGGATATTTAAGCCTACTGTTTATTGCTAGCCGTTGAGTTAGCAAGGGTGTTCTTACGGATAGGATTCGCTCTCCGTACCCAGCTACTCTGCCTTCCAACTTCCATTGGACTCTTTCTGCTAATGGGGTACCCGCTCCTCGGGGGCCTCTTTGCTTCTTTCAGGTCGCTAGCAGGTAACCGGTACTTACTCCATGAGGGTCCATGTTCCCTGACCCGCTGCCTGCTTCTATCTCCTCTTCTACTTGGAAGAATTCGCTACAGACACCATCAGTGAATACTACTACCATCCACTCCTCAGAGCTGTATCCCTGGAATCAGGTACTCGCTCCTCGAGGGCCTGCCCGCGTTCCAGTGCCAATGCCATCTCCTATGTGGAACCACTGTGTGAGAACTTGCGAACGAGTCTCTCTACTTCCAGGGATCTGGTACTTGCTTCTCGAGGGCCAGCTCTCCCTATCTCGAGGCTTCTCCATATTTGGGACTCTATGAATGTTCTATTGTACTCACTTTCTCAGTTCTCTCCACTACAGCACTGCTACCAGAGGAACCACTGTTCCAGCGCCCTGGGGAATTCTAGCCCAGCCGGGCTACATCTTCCACTCACTACTGCCACCTCTGGTGGCTTCTCAAACTGTCTAAATAAAGAACTATCTGTGTTTGTGTGTCCAGAGCTGAGCCTGACCTGTGGCCCCTCACGGGACTTCACCCCATGGGTGTGGTCAGCTGCCACAGTGTCCAAGGGTCCACCCAAACCTCACTAACTATAACATTCACCCAGACCATGCCCCCGTCCCGCCCCTTTTAAAATATTTTTATTTGTGCATGTTCTGGGAGATACAAGCATACTCGTGTATTTTTTAAACTTCGCGCAGAGCGTGATGGCCCAAGACACACGTGTATCTCCCAGCTTTGGCACGCATAGGGCTTTTAAATCGACCTTTAAGTGTGGCCTCACCATAGAGTGATATAGGGGTATTTTGATGTTTTCCATTTTATTCACCATTCCTTTCCAAATAATTCCTAACATTCTGTTTGCTTTTTTGATTACTGCCACACACTGAACCAAGGATTTCAAAGTATTGCCTGCTATGACACCCAGGTCCTTTTCCTGGATTGTAAATCCTAATATGGGATCTAACATAGTGTAAGTACAGTATGGGTTACTTTTCCCTATGTGCATCACTTTTGCACTTGTCTACATTAAATTTCATCTGCCATTTAAATGGCCAGTTGTCCATTCTTGCAAGATCATCCTGCAATTTTTCAATATCCACTTGTGATTTAACAACTCAGAATAATTTTATATCATCTGCAAATTTGATCACTTCACTTGTTGTTCCCTTTTCCATATCATTTATAAATATATTAAAAAGCACCAGTCCAAGTACAGATCCCTGAGGCACTCCACTGTTTACTCTTCTCCACTGAGAAAACTGATCATTTAATCCTACTCTCTGCTTCCTATTTTTTAACCAGTTTGCAATCTACGATAGAACATTGCCTTCTCTCCTGTGACTTTTTAATTTTCTCAGGAGATTCTCATGGAGCACTTTGTCAAACACCTTCTGAAAATCCAAATATACTACATCCACCAGATTACCAGTATCCACATGTTTATTAACCCCTTCAAAAAATGTAGCAGATCGGTGAGGCAAAATTTCCCTTGTGCAAATCCATGCTGGCTGTGTCCCATTAAACCATATCTTTCCATATGTTCTTTGATTTTGTTTTTTAGAATAGTTTCAATAATTTTTCCCGGCACAGACTCACTGGTCTATAGTTTCCCAGATTACCCTGAGAGCTCTTTTTAAAGATTGGGGTTATATACATAGAAACATAAAAACATGGGCTTGACGGCAGACAGGCCCGGCACAACCAGGTGTGCATACCGTGTATTTGCACAGGGTGGCCCACCCGGGGGAGGCAGTGAATCGGCGGCAGCAGGAGATGCCGCGGGGCCGCCGGCAGCCAAAGAAGGAGAGAGGTGCAAGCCGCCAGCACTCCAGCTGCAGTTGGCCGTTGGAGAGGCCTATCTCTGTTTGCATGAACGTGCGTGCACAGCTTCCGCTCTCCCCCCTCATCAGGAAGGCCGACACGGGAAAGACGGCAGGAGAAGGATGCTTGGCACGATGGCTTGCCTAGGGTGGCTGAGTCCCTCGCATCGGCCCTGAATGGGGGGGCAGCACAGAAATGTTTTGCATGGGGCAGCACAGTCGCTAGCACTGGTCCTGATGGCAGAAAAAGACAAATAATCCATCCAGTCTGTCCAGCAAACTTCCCATGGTAGCATTTGCTGTGCTGTGCAGGTTCCTCCATGTATCGGTCAGTGCTGCTTGACGTGCATTGCTTATGGATTTGGCCATAGAAGTAGTCCTGTGTTTTTTCTTTAATGTCTGCGCATCATACCCCAGACTGTAAAAAAGTCATGGCTTGTGCTGGTTGTCTCTGAATTCAAATTCTTTTCCTGCCACCCTATACCCATGCCTTCTGTTAAGGGTAGTAACTGCTGCTCTGAGCAGGTTACCCCCATGCTTATCAGTTCCCCAGACTGTAAAAGTTGGGGCCATCATTGCTGTCTGAATCCAATTCCCCTTTTCCCTAGCCACTGCAGCAGTGAGCAATGTTGGAGTTGCATCAAAATTATCAAGGTTTATTGGTTAAGGGTAGTAACTGCTGCACCAGCAAGTTTAACCCCCATTCACATTTTCTTCATTTCCTTTAGGACTTGGCCATAGAAGCAGTCCTATGCCTTTTCCCTTATGTTTGCGTTACAGTATCCCAGACCATGGAAGTTGGGGCCCTCTGTAGTCTCTGAATCCAATTCCTCTTTTCCCCCTGCCGTCTAAGTGGGGAGCAATGTTGCAGTTGCATTAAAAGCCTCAAAGCATATAGGTTAAGGGTAGTAATCTCCATGCCTTCTGTTAAGAGTAGTAACCTCCATACCAGCAAGTTACTCCCCTGCACACTTATCTCATTTCCGTCCTCTAGCCTGTAGAGATCCACAGTGTTTATCCCATGCTCCTTTGAAATATTTGACTGGTTTCTTCTTCACCACCTCCTCTGGAAGGGCATTCCAGGCCTCCACTACCCTCTCCATGAAGAAATATTTCCTGACATTGGATCTGAGTTGTCCCCCCCTGAAGTTTCATTTCGTGACCCCTAGTTCTATTGTTTTTTTCCCAACGAAAAGATTTGAAGTCCATATATCATTGAAACCTTTTAGGTTATCTGTATTATATCTCCTCTGCACCTCCTCCTTCAGCCTCTCCTCATAGGTCTTCTGATACAGACTCCACACCATTTTCATCACTCTTCTGTGGACCACCTCCATCTTGTCTCTATACTTTTTGAGGTACGGGCTCCAGAAACTGAACATAATACTCCAGGTGAGGCCTCACCAAAGACCTGTACAAGGGTATCATCACTTCCTTTTTCTTACTGGTTATTCCCCTCTCTTTATAAAGCCCAGCATTCTTCTGGCTTTAGCTATTAACTTGTCACATTGCTTCGCCATCTTCAGATCCCCAGATGACACTATCACCCCAAGATTCCTCTCTTGATCCGTGCACATCAGTCTTTCACTCCCCATCACATATGAATCTTTTGGATTACCACAACCCAGATGCATGACTCTGCACTTCTTGGCATTGAATCCCAGCTGCCAGATCCTCATTCCTCCAGGCATATCCACTGTATTGCAGATCTTAGTATCATCTGCAAATAGCCATACTTTACCTACTATCCCTTCCACTACGTTGCTACAAAGATATTGAACAGAACTAGTCTGAACACCAATCCCTGTAGTACTTTGCTTAACATGGCTCTCTCTTCAGAGTAGGTTCCATTTACCATTACATAAGAACATAAGAAAATGCCATACTGGGTCAGACCAAGGGTCCATCAAGCCCAGCATCCTGTTTCCAACAGTGGCCAATCCAGGCCATAAGAACCTGGCAAGTACCCAAAAACTAAGTCTATTCCATGTTACCATTGCTAATGGCAGTGGCTATTCTCTAAGTGAACTTAATAGCAGGTAATGGACTTCTCCTCCAAGAACTTATCCAATCCTTTTTTAAACACAGCTATACTAACTGCATGAACCACATTCTCTGGCAACAAATTCCAGAGTTTAATTGTGCGTTGAGTAAAAAAGAACTTTCTCCGATTAGTTTTAAATGTGCCCCATGCTAACTTCATGGAGTGTCCCCTAGTCCTTCTACTATCCGAAAGAGTAAATAACCGATTCACATCTACCCGTTCTAGACCTCTCATGATTTTAAACACCTCTATCATATCCCCCCTCAGTCGTCTCTTCTCCAAGCTGAAAAGTCCTAACCTCTTTAGTCTTTCCTCATAGGGGAGTTGTTCCATTCCCCTTATCATTTTGGTAGCCCTTCTCTGTACCTTCTCCATCGCAATTATATCTTTTTTGAGATGCGGCGACCAGAATTGTACACAGTATTCAAGGTGCGGTCTCACCATGGAGCGATACAGAGGCATTATGACATTTTCCGTTTTATTCATCATTCCTTTTCTAATAATTCCCAACATTCTGTTTGCTTTTTTGACTGCCGCAGCACACTGAACCGACGATTTCAATGTGTTATCCACTATGACACCTAGATCTCTTTCTTGGGTTGTAGCACCTAATATGGAACCCAACATTGTGTAATTATAGCATGGGTTACTTTTCCCTATATGCATCACCTTGCACTTATCCACATTAAATTTCATCTGCCATTTGGATGCCCAATTTTCCAGTCTCACAAGGTCTTCCTGGAATTTATCACAATCTGCTTGTGATTTAACTACTCTGAACAATTTTGTGTCATCTGCAAATTTGATTATCTCACTCGTCGTATTTCTTTCCAGATCATTTATAAATATATTGAACAGTAAGGGTCCCAATACTGATCCCTGAGGCACTCCACTGTCCACTCCCTTCCACTGAGAAAATTGCCCATTTAATCCTACTCTCTGTTTCCTGTCTTTTAGCCAGTTTGCAATCCACGAAAGGACCTCGCCACCTATCCCATGACTTTTTACTTTTCCTAGAAGCCTCTCATGAGGAACTTTGTCAAACGCCTTCTGAAAATCCATTGCATGCTATCTCCTATTGGTCAACCAGTTTGTAATCCATGCCACCACCCTGGTGCTCACTCCCAAGCTTCTCATTTTATCCACAAGTCTCCTATGCGGGACCATATCAAAAGCTTTCTGAAATCCAAGTAGATCACATTCAGTGCTCTTCCTCGATCCAATTCTCTAGTCACCCAATCAAAAAAATCAGTCAGGTTTGTCTGACAGGACCTTCCCCTGGTGAATCCATCCTGCCTCGGGTCCAACAACTCACCAGATTGTAGATAGTTCACTATCCTTTCCTTTAGCAGAATCTCCATTAATTTTCTCACCACTGATGACAGGCTAACCAACCTGTAGTTTCCAGCCTCCTCTCTGCTACCGCTCTTGTGAAGTGGGACCATCGCCGCTTTTCTCCAATCCCGTGGCACCACTCCCGTTTCTAGGGATCTATTAATCGCTGTTCTTTTTGCCTTTATTTTTTCAGCCACTTCCTTTGAAAACTAGACTGGTTTCCTTTCCCTCTTACTCTTGTTTACTTTTCTAACATATAGATCTGTTGCCTTTTTAATAGCTCCTTTCAATTTGTTCCACTGTTGTTCCACCTTGCCCATTTTCTCCCAGACTTCCAGTTCTTCTTCTAGGAACATTCCCATTTTGACAAAGTCTGTGTTTGTGAAATTCAAAACGTGGGTCTTCGTGTGTCTTCTCTGTATCCTGTTTGCCATCCTTTAGTCTTCAGGCATGGCGGGCGATCACAATGAAAGTTTATAAATTACCAATAACAGATCTGCGATTTCATTTTTGAGTTCTTTCAGAACTCTGTGGTGTATATCATCTAGTCCAGGCAATTTGATACTCTTTTATTTGTCAATCTGCCATATTATATCTTCCAACTTCACAGTGATTTGTAACCGTTCTTCTGAGACATCACCATTGAAAATAGTTTCCGGCACAGGTATCTCCTAACATCCTCTTCAGTAAACACTGAAACAAAGAATTAATTCAGTCTTTCTGCTATGACCTTATCTTCCCTCAAGTGCTCCTTTAACTCCTTCCTCACAGGTTTCCGGCTTTGGATATATTTTTAAATGCTTTTATTATGAGTTTTTTGTCTGTATAGCCAACTTCTTTTCAAATAATCTTTTAGTCCGCTATAGCGCAATGCCAGTCTTGGCAGGCTTGGGCAGGGGCTCTGACAGCCATTCTGTGTAATTTGGCTCAGGGATTGGTGCTCTAGCGTGTGCCTATGGCTTTAAGAAATTGAAGTGCTCATAGGATTAGTATGCCAGTGCTTTTTCCCATTTCCTCTCTCTCATCATGTGTCTTAGCCTGGAGTTATGTGGAATGGGTAGAATGCTTCCCTTATCCTGTCTAAGCTCCCTAGAGCAACCTTCCTTTATTCCCATCAGCCCCTTTAATAAAATCAGGAACTCATCAGTTAGCAGTTTGAACCTTATTTTATTTATTACACGACTCAAGGCTTATCCTCCAAGCTCCCCACAGTTACCAGCTTTCCAGAGAATAGATCATGCCAGTCACTCTGATGAAATTCTATTTCATAATTTTCTTTCCTGTCTCTCACTAACACAACGTCACGATTCATAAACACAAAGTCCCCCACTAAGTTCAAGTGCAGAATTTCTGTAATTTCAAGGAATAACCTCAGTTGAATCCCTCTGAATTAATTACAGGGTTTACTCTCACATTACCTTCACTGACAACAGGACTTTAAGCTTTCCAGATACAAATCACATTTAGAAAGCAAAGACTTAACATCCCGGATTTAAACCTGCACACCTAGCAGTGTGAATGTTGCCACCTTTTAGCCTCCACGTTATGCTTACCTCTTACCCAGCACGGGCAGTGTAAATGCCTGGCTTTTACTGAATTGCAACAGTAGCATGGGATCTTCTTAGTGTTTGGGTACTTGCCAGGTTCTTGTGGCCTGGTTTGGCCTCTGTTGGAAACAGGACGCTGGGCTTGATGGACCCGTGGTCTGACCCAGCATGGCAATTTCTTATGTTCTTATGTTCTTATAATCCTGCTACAATGTCTAAAGTTTGGCTTAACCTGGTTAAGTAGCATACAAAGTACTTAGACACCAGCATCACAGTCACCGTGCTGCACAAAGTCAAACAAACTTCCCATACCCTTCAGCTATGTTGCACTCTTTTCTCATAGTATAGCAGTGCAATTTAAACCCAGCAAAAACCTTCCTCTATTAATTAAGGCAATCTCTCAGTAGTTCTCAGGGGAGTTGGCCCTTTTCTTTTCTCTTTTCCTTTAACCTGCTATGTATCAGGCTTTTTTTTTTCGCAAGTTTCTCACATAGGGCCAGCAACCCTTATTCCTCCTCCCATAAAATCCACAAGACTTATTTCCACCACCAATAGAGCCCTTTCCCTTGCAGGCCCCTCCCTTTGGAATTCAATGCCTCTTCACCTACGCACAGAAACCTCCACCCCCACTTTCAAAAAGAATCTCAAAACCTGGCTCTTCCTCCAAGCATACCCCCAATCCTTTCACCACCTACTAACACTCTCACCCAACCCTCATCTCTCACCAATACCCCCCTAAAATCCTTTAATCCCCTCCAGGATCCACACCCTACACTTAACCCCCTTTCCCTCTAAGAACTTCAAACACTTCATTCAACCCTTACTTTAAAATAATGTGTCTGTTTTTATCTGCACTTATATAACTCCATATATAACCAGTGTACATACCATCTGCTCCTCAAATCCATGTATATATCTTATCCTTATGTATCTGTTCTCTCCCTCCCCCACCCCCCCTTGTTGTATCTATCCCTCCTTCCCCAAGTTATTTAGTTATCTGCTTTGTTACTGTGTTAAATATTGTTCTTTGTAAAGGCCTCGCCTATATATTCCTTGTTATAAGTTACTTGTAAACCGGCACGATGTGCAAACGGTTGCCGGTATATAAAATAAAATAAATAAAATAAAAAATTCATTAAGGCTTTTCTCCCATTTCGTGTCTATGGGGAAAACCCTTAAAGGTAGATTTTAAAAGGAGCATGCACGCGTCCATGTGCACGCGGTTCCCGGCTCACGCACATGGACCTGCGGATTATCTAACATGCGTGCGTCGCCGCACTCATGTTATAAAATTCAATATCCGCGCGCACATGCTCAGTCGGCCAGCGATTCATGCGCGCAGGGGGAGGGGTATTTTTTACTTTACGTGCGGTGACACAATTTTGTTTTTCCCAGTTCCCTCCCAGTCCGCTCCAATTAAGGAGCTGACTGGGAGGGAACTTTCCTAACCCTACCCTTCCTATTTTTCCCCTCTCCTCCCCGACTCCTATCTCTAACTATCTACCCAATTTTTTTTTTGTTTGTTAACTTACCTGCTCCTTCAGAGCAGAAGTTACCGAGCCGGCCGGCTGCCAGCACGCGCTTCCCCGGGACAGGGCCTAATGGCTCAGTCCTGGCCCTCCCCTCCCTTCCTGTTACTCATTAATAACAGATTTTACTCGAAAAAAGACATTCATATCCCAACATGTATATTATTTTTACATGCACAGCTAGGTACCAACCAGAAAACACTGCAAAAAAGATATTTTGAAACCATATGGTATTAGGCCTATTACAAAGTACATTTGATGAGGGCTTGGCCCTCAGAAAACCATTTGCAAACTAAATAACAATTACAATTTACTAATAAATTGCCCATACCAAAATAGCACTAAATGCCAGCACTCAAACAGTAACAACCCTACCTATGAAAAGGCAACTCTGAAAATATTACACCAGGACCTAAAACACCACTATACCTCCTATTAGAAAAACTAAATAAGCCAGTCTCCTATAGATCCCTACACAGAAACTATATGTCAGCAGAATACCTTACCTTGGTCACACATGCAAAACACAGATGGACCCGCACCAAATACAGAATACAAACACTGTAAAAAAAAAAAGAAACATGCAGAGAAAAACTGAACTGGAAACCACAAGAAGCCAGACAGTGTAACAATGGAAAAAGAAAGCCACCATCAAACTTTATAAAGCAATAATAAAATCACAAAATATAACACATAAATCATACAGTTTTTATTTATTTAAAAATCATTTGTTAATCGCCTAACTAATAAAAATATTTCTGAACGATGTGCAACATTTTACAAAAAAATCTATACAAATCCTGTTTAGTAAAACAGCTGATGAACAAATCCTCATCCAATAATTAAACTCAAAAGAAGTTTTAAATTGTTTCAAAAACCCAATACAATATTTCAATATCAAATAACATCCAACAATTACAACTACAGGAAAAAAAAATTCTCACTCCATACTTGGGATCTTTTGATTTCTAGTCACCTTAAGATTGCTGTGGATTGGGGGATAAGGTGCACAACCTTTATCCTCTCTCTCTCTCTCACTCACCCACACACAAACACACACACACACACATACATACAGGTTCTCTCACACACATATACAGGCTATCTCACACACAAGAAAGCTGCATCTCTTTTTCACAAATGCACACACACACACACATACACACACACAGACACAAGAAAGCAATGCTGCTTCTCTTTCTCTCACACACACACACTAACACACAAACACCAGCTGCCCCCCCACAGGCTGCTTCTTTCCACCCACACAAAAACACTCTCAAGCTGCCTCTCTCACACACACACACAAGTAAGCTCCTCTCACACACACATGCAGGCCGGCTCTCTCTTGCTATCACACTCACACACATGACCTCACCCTCTGCCACACAAAAATGAGATGCACTGAGGAGTCATCTTCCTGCAAGCGGGGAGCCCAGCACTTCATCCAGCAGCATTCGCGGATCATCATCTTGCTGGTGGGGAAGGGGAACCCTGCCAGCTCCTCATCCAGAGGCATCCGTGGGGCTGGCGGGAAGTGGGAACCCCACCAGTGCATCATCCAGCGGCACAGTGTCCTTTATTGGCAGGGAGAGGGAGCTCCACCTGTGTGGCATGAAGCAGCATCCGCAGGGTCTTTTGCTAATGGGAATTGGGAACCCCACCCGTGCATCATACAGAGGCACTGGGTCCTTTGCTGGCAGGGACTGGGAGAGGGAGCTCCGCCTGCGCATCATCAAGCGACATCCATGGGGTCTTTTGCTGAAGGGGAGTAGGAACTCCTGCCAGAGCATCATCCAGAGGCCCCAGCGGGGTCCTTTCACTTCGGTCTCTATAAACTACATTGACAATATATTAGATGTCTCCCATGCCAGACTCTGTGGGAATCCATAAATTAACAGAAAGCATATACACACATAGAGAATCTCTCTAAAAACTATATTGACATATATGAAACATTTCTTATTGCCAACCGCCACGGGAATCCATCCTGGGGCAGCTGAAGAGGCCTGCAGGATGTCTGCCGTAGATCCCAGCTCATGGTGTTCAATGAAGGAGAGGGCTGCCCCAGGTCTCCATCCTGCAGAGGCCACAGAAAGAAAGGGATGCTGTGGACCCAATCCCACAACAGATGAAAAAGGAGTCTGGCGATGGCTGAAAAAGAGGCCCTGTGTGTGAATCTATGTATCTGTATGTGTGTGGGGGAACGTGTGTGTGGGTGTGTGTGTGTGTATATATATATATATATATATATATATGTATGTGTGTGTGAGACTGTGTGTGTGTGTGGAGTGCCTGTGTGCATGGTAGGGAGCCTCTGTGTGTGTGTGTGTGTTTGTGTATGTGCAGGTGTGTTTGTGTGTATGTGTCTTGGTACAAGGAGTAAGTTGCAAATTCTCAGATAAAGAATTCCAGAACATGGGATTGGCAACAGAAAAAGCCCTTTCCCTAGTTTCTGTCAGAAGAGCCTGATGAACTGAAGGATCATCAAGTAGGCCTCTTTGAAAGACTGTGGTGCACAAGTTGGATTATTTACTCAAAGCATTGCATTAATCCATGAGAAAGAATCGAGACTCGACATTCTGTTAACTAACAAAGCAATTTAATATTTAACCCGCATTTTTAATAGCAGCTTCTATTGGCCTAAAGTTATTTGGCCTTCTGAAGATATCTGGATATGTAGCAAGTTATCCAGCCACACGAAGCTGGATAATTTTTAAGCCTAAGCAGCTATATTCAAACAAAGGGGGTCATTTATCAAAATGCAATAAGGTGTTAATGCATGTGAAAACATGTTTAATGCATGCGATGGCACCATATTGTATGGTGCGATGCAAATTCAGAAAATAGGAGGAGTTAGGGGCAGAGAGTGGGCTGGGAAGATCTATTGCACAGCTGTAATGCTGATTTTGACTACACCTCTTTGAATTGTGTTAGGCTGTGGTTTCATTGCCTTTTGTGATGTCTCCCATAAGGCCTATTTGAGGTGAATTGAAGGGGAGAGAGAGAGACTGGCCATAATGTCATCTCCATAGGTAGGTATTTGTATCCCTATGGTAGGCCCACCTAGTAACTCGGGGTGGGGTTTAGGTATGAGTGTAGGGGGTTAGGGGCCACTTTGACATTCTATGTGACACATACGAACAGAACAGTGGTCTCTTGTGAAGACTTGATGACCTTCGGAGTGAGGAAACTGACTCCAAGATGAGATTTGGGCAATGTTCTCTCCAGCTAGCTTGATCATCAAGCTAGGTTGAGAGAACACTGCACAAATCTCATCTTGGAGTCAGTTTCCTCACTCCGAAGGTCATCAAGTCTTCACAAGAGACCACTGTTCTGTTCGTATGTGTCACATAGAATGTCAAAGTGGCCCCTAACCCCCTACACTCTTACCTAAACCCCACCTCGAGTTACTAGGTGGGCCTACCATAGGGATACAAATACTTCTCTCTCTCTTTCTCTCTCTCTCTCTCTCTCTCTCTCTCAAAAATGGTCCACCCAGTGGTCATATGCAGGAAATACAACAGGTCTGACACCTATTGCAAATTCAGATAATGTTATCCCAATGTGCACTAACTTAGCACTGCATCCTGTGAAATCTTTCTTCTTAAGTCAGACTTGCAAGATTACAGGGCCTCACATGATTCCAATTTAAGAGAGGGCATAGGCACCTATTAAGAAAAGCGTCTCACTGACTCCTCCAAGTAATGATGCAAGGGACAGGTGGTTGGAGGAAGACTAAGATAGCAAGATACTTTGCTGGCAGTGATGGCTGTGACCTGCTCCCCTCCTCTCTGGGGGGGCCAAAATGTTACAGCCCATCTGAGGTTCCCTCACAGTACATTGGTACTTATTTTAATATTCCAATTTTCATAAAAGAATTTCAAAGTTGTGAACAATAAATACTAAATAATAAAATACAAATAATACATCATAAAAACAAATAAAATTATAATTAAAACAAGCATTGCACATTAAATAAAAACCACAGAACAAAAATACAAAATGTCCATATCATCATTGAAGGGTGCTTCGAGCACTGCCAACATTGCTTATTATTATTTAGGGAAAAATGGGTAAAACACAATAAATAAGTCCATATTTATTTCATTCAAGGGTTCCTGAAATGAATGGAAGGGACCTACAAATGAAATAAAAAATATTCTTCTCATTCATTTATGTTTCCCATTTAAGTCTATGGTCCATTGATGTCAATGGCTGTGTACTGCTGA